>NC_087458.1:7289480-7592511 GCF_036321535.1 Camelus dromedarius | reverse complement strand
ATAAGCTGAACTGCTAACAGCACTTAGTAAAACTTTTGCTAATTTAGGTCCTGTGTCTTTATACAAACATTCCAAGTTTTCTACATGTGACTTTTATAATTAAGAAAATAAAGTATAAAATGGAAAACATTTGAAAAGGGCCTGCAGCAGGCCTCTCCTCCTGCCATCATCTCTGAATGCTGCCACCCCCGCCGTTACCCCCATGCCCGAGCACCATTTGCTGACAGCACACGGACATTTTGCTGCTGAACCAGGCCCATCCTGCAGTGCGACAGCGTGGAAGTGAAACTCTAGAGAGATCACAGATATTTAAACACATGAATGGACTCCTGTCCTTTTCTGTATCCCCTCTAGGCAGTCCAGTAAATTCAACAATCTGTTAAATGCCTCCTCTTTGCCAGGCTACACCAGGTACTGGAGATACACAGAGAAGTCAGACCCGGGCCTGTCCTTGCCAAGCTCACAAGGTCTGGTGGGGTAGACAACATCTGAACACAGTTACACACTGCACAATGAGAGAAGGGGCATTCAAGACACCCACATCGTTTGGAGGGAAAGAATGACTGCCACTGCAGCCTGCAGGGCATGGAGGACAGATCCATGGACTGAGGGTGGACAGGGGATGAGGGTAGGGTCTCGGCCTTCAAGGGGCTGAGGATCTGGAGGCAGGACCTGAGCCAACAACAACCACCCACTGGGCTTCTTGCCACTCACCCGGATAGATGTCTGCAACTGAGTTATAAACTTGTCATAGATCCGCTGGGTCATCTCAGGCTGCAACTGATAGAAGTGCTTGTAACAGTCAGTGAATCTCCGGTAGCTGGTGGGAAGGACAGAAGGCGAAGGTGGGGAGGGTTAAGGCAGCCCGGCCTCTCCCCACAGGGCTCTGAGCCTTGTCTACTTCATGGCTCTGGTTAAAGGCAGTGGACACGAAATGCCTCATGGGCAGCTCCCGGCACTGAGAATGGCTCAGCCCCACCAGTCTCCCCACTTCCTCTCAGCAGAGCCCCAGCTGAGTTCAGGTGTTTCCCCCGTAAGGGTGGGTCACAATGAGGCCAGCCATGGTTCTTAAACTTGACCTGACCAAGCACCAAATCACCAGGAGGGCTTATTAAAACTCAGATCGCTGCCATCCTCCCCACCCCACCCCCCAGTTTTGAATGAGCTCCCAGGTGGTGCTGCTGCTGCTGTTCTGGGCACCCCACTTTAAGAACCTCTTCATCCCAGTCCCCATGCAGGGCTGGATTAGGACAGGGCATGTGGCCTCTGGGAGAAGTTCCCTTACTTCCAAAAAGAGCCACACAGGAAGGAACTGATGTCCTTTCTGTGGGGCATGACTATATTCAGGTGATGGTCCAGCTCCCGGCAACCAAGGGGGACTTAGCCAGAGGGCAGAGTTTCTAACCTAAGGAGGCAAAGCAGAAAGAGGGAAAAGACCAGGGTCCCCGAGGACATCATCAAGCTGCTGAAAACACCAACCTAGAACCACCCTACCTCTGGGCTTCTTGTTAGTGAGGTAATGGAGTTCTCTGATTGTTCAAGCCATTTAAAATCAGGTCCCTGTCACTGGCACTGATAACACCCCTTGTAGCTGGAAAGGTCAAAGGGTACCCAATATACCCCCAATGGCTTGCTCCTCTTGGACAAAGAAACTCAAATAAGTTAAATGAACTCTCTTGGCTGTTTCCTCTGCCTGCTCTCTCAGGCCCTTCCCCTCCACAAATACTGAGTGCCTCCTATGTGCTGGTCACCAGCAGGTGCTGGGTGTCCCAGGGTGAATGAGACCAGCACGGCCCTCCTGGAGCTTCCAGTAGAAAGTGGAACTCCATGTGGAGATGATTACTGTGGAGAATGCTTGGAAGGAAAAGGGCTGGGGCTATGGGGATGAGAGTGTATCACGGAGATCATCTTTAGGAGTTGGGGGTGGGGGTGAAGGCCTCTCTGATGAAGCAATGTGCAAGGGACCTGCAAAAAGTGTTTGAGCCAAGGAGGAGCCCACACTTGTGCTTTACTATGGGCCCAGATCCTCTCAGGCTGGTAGGCCCCTGGACAAAGAAGGGGTTAGGTACCCTTTTCCTTCCAAGCAAGTAAATAAACCTAATTACCTGCCCCCTCCCCCAAACAAATGAACAAAAAAACCAAAAAATAAAATTAAAAAAAAAATTTGTGGAGGGGAAGGGCCTGAGAGAGCAGGCAGAGGAAACAGCCAAGAGAGTTCATTTAACTGATTTGAGTTGGTGCCTGGAACCCAATGCACTGCCCCCACCCCACCCAGGGAGTCACAGCTGGGTCCTCCCTTTCTCATGGGCCTCAGGCCTCCTGACCCAATTCCTACCCCCAAAACAATGCTTTTTGAAACAGGTGCAGAGTGAGAGCAGTGGTGTGCTTGTAAGAGGTAACTGTTAAATTTTCAGGAAATCTGTGGGCCAGTTGTTAAACATAGCCATTATTGAAAACTATATAAAGTTACAATAAATTACATTAAAGACAAAGGCACTAATTACTCAAAACATATGACCTCCTAGTCATTTCACACATTTCACTCTGCTCCTGAGGTTGCTTCCATTGCTGGTTTCTACCTGTGGAAACAGGTGTGCCGCTGCCCATCTCTTCCCAGCCGTGTGTAGCGAGGCTACAGTGGCAGGCTTAGGGGTGTTTACACCTTGGAACCTGGCAAACACTGCAAGCCAGGGCTTTACTTCTGGACAGTAGGCTGTAAGCGTCTACCAGCACACCTCTGGGTAAGGGTGACAGTCTCCCATCATTCCCAGGGCACACGTTCGATATCAGTAAACCTTGGAGGCTACAGGCCGAGGTACCAAAAGGACAATACAGAGATGATGGGCATCCTTTCCACCCCCAGCAGAGCCGCAGACATCTTGCTGTTTTGCCACTGGCTCCACAAGCCACGCAGTCTGTGGCTATATGCAGGAATGTGGAGGACACATGGTGCCTGACCAAGAGCTGGAATTGAAACCGGGTAATTGTGGCCTGAGATGGGTTTGGCTCGGACGTGGGAGATCCTGTTTCTCCTCCCAGCCCACTGGCTAGGCAGAGGGTCTGAGCTGGGCACATCTCTCCTGGGTTCAGGCGGCTGGCAGCAGATAGGACCCAGGGCAGGGGTGAGGCACATTCTACCCACCAGTGCTGCTCATCAACTCTTCTGGTGACCCCCTTGGGGTCTGAGAGTTCAGTGAAAGTGAAGGACCCAGAAACACACACACTGATACAAACACAAAAGGTGGAAAACATGTTGCAAGGACATGGAGGGAGAGCAGCCAGGTTGGAGTCCAGGAGCAAAGTGATTTTTTTTTCTTTTTTTTCTTCTAGTTTCACTGAGATATAATCCACTTATAGCACCTGATAAATTTAAGGTGTACAGCATAATGATCTGACTTACATATATTGGGAAATGATTACCACAATAAGTTTAACTAATATCCATCAACTCATATAGAAACAAAAAAGAAAGAAAAGGGGAAAAATAAAGGTTTCCTTCTTATGAGAACTCTTAGGAACTACTTTCATAATAGCTTTCAAAATGTACCACACAGCAGTGTTAACTGTAGTCAACATGTTGTACATTACATCCCTAGTACTTATTTATCTAATAACTGGAAGTGTGTATCTTTTGACCACCTTCATGCAATGCCCTCTCCCCCACCCTCCAGTGATTCCTTTCTTGAGAGCCAATGCAGAGTTGGGAATGGTGTGAATGCCCCTGTCAATTTCCTGAAAAAATACCTTCACAGAGAAACAAGAAAAGTGATGAATTCAAAAAAAATTCATGCAATCCCCAATATCTCCATTAAAAAATAAATAAACAAATAAACCTAATTACCTCCCCCCACACACACAAAATTCATGACCACCCCCTCCCCAAACGTCAAATTTTATTTTCTCATATAAACTCTAAACTTTGTGGACAGGGACACTATCTGCAATGGATCTTCAGGTGTCTTAGATACACAGCAGCACTCAAGACGTGCTGCAGACCAGGTGACTGGGGCTGAGGGGAGGTCTGGCGCTACCTGGCCCCCAGCTTGTCCCACTCCCAGCCACTTCCCCTACCCTCGACCCCAGGTTACCAGGGCCCAGACTACTTGAACAGAGGAATCCTCCCCACAAAGCATTAACAATGGCCACTCTGCCAAGCCCCACTTTGCCCTTGGCTAGAATGGTCTCCTGGCCTTGGCCTTCCAAGAGTACACAGGGGCCACCCAGCTATGTGCTGGGTAAGTGCACTGGCTCTGAAGACTGCCTGTCCTTTTGCCTGGGTTCAAATCCCACCTCTACTACTCAGCAGCTGAGTGATCTTGGACAACTTACCTTTAAGCCTCAGTCTCCTCCTCTGTCAAATGGAGACAATAACTATAAGTCACAAAATTATTGTGAGGATTAAATGAGGTTTAACATTTACTACAGTGGATAGCATGTGGAAATTCTCCATATTAGCTACAATTATTACTACCATTCTCAAAAGAACAGGCCTTATCACCACTCAGAAGTGTAGGACACAGTCAGTAACTTGGCTTCCCAAAGCTGAGAAGTCTCCTCCCCCGCAGAAGGTAGGTGCTTAGTAAGTGCGTCTTGGTTGCAGCTGCACGTGCAGGAAGAAACCATTGGCCCCCACTACAAAGAAAAGGCGAAATTATGGCCCCACAAAAAGGGCCATTTATCATCAATGAAAGTAACTTTTAAAAACTGCATTTACTATGTAAATCAAAACTACAACAAGGTATCACCTCACACTATCCAAAACAGCCATCATTAAAAATAAGTCCACAAAGTGCTGGAGAGGGTGTGGAGAAAAGGGAACCCTCCTACATCATTGGTGGGAATGTAATTTGGTGCAGCTACTATGGAAAACAGTATGGAGGTTCCTTAAAAAACTAAAATTAGAGCTACCATATGATCCAGCAATCCCACTGCTGGGCATATATTCAGAGAAAAGTCTAACTTGAAAAGACACATGCTCCTCAATGTTCACAGCAGCACTATTTACAATAGCCAAGACATGGAAGCAACCTAAATATTCATCAACAGATGACAGATAAAGAAGTTGTGGTGTATTTATATAATATGTGGTGTATGTGTGTGTGTGTGTGTGTGTATATACTAAATTTACTGAGTTTCAAAACAGAGATGACTACATTAACTGATTTTAACCTATTTTTTTCTCTTAAATACTTATTGTGCAGTATCTGAGACACAGTAGCTGTTTTTGAACTCACTGAAAAAGCATTTCATTTACTTTACTAAAAACTAATCATAAATTGAGTTAGCACATGTTTAACTTAAAATATTTAATCCCAGAAAAAAGCTCTGGTGGCTTGCCAACCTGTCAGTTTATATATGAGATAAATTGTACAGGAACAGAAAGACAGAGGCACAGACAAATAAACATGTGTACTAGTGCTAAGGAAGCCCTGCCTTCCTCCTTCATGGTAACTGGCTTGCTGCCCAACTGAATGCCTGTTCCACAGACTGTCCACCAGAGGGCGGGCGGGAACTGGTGTTTCCGCCCAGTAAAGGAGTGGAAGGCAAAGGCTGAGACCAAGACAGATAGAAGTTGGGGATCCCTGTGACAGAAATTCATGCTCTTCACCCCCGACATGTACAGCTGCTGTGTTTCATTAAGAAATGTTTCTCTGTTTGGCCTTTTCCCGTCCCCCCATCTCAGTCCTGTGTACACTGGGCTGCCCCAGGACTAAGAAAGGGAGAGGGGGAAAAAAAACAGAAATGTTCCTTGATGAAAAATAAGAGGTCAGTCAGCTGCATGTAAATCAATGAAGTCAGAACACTCCCTCACACCATACACAAAAATAAACAGAATGGCTTAAAGATTTAAACATAAGACAGGACACCATAAAACTCTTAGAACATAGGCAACACATTCTTTGACATAAATCATAGCAATGCTCTCCTAGGTCAGTCTACCAAAAAAATAAAATAAAAGCAAAAATAAACAAATGGGACCTAATCAAACTTATAAGCTTTTGCAGAGCAAAGGAAACCATACACAAAACGAAAAGACAACGTGGACTGGGAGAGAATATTTGCAAACGATGCAACTGATAAGGGCTTAATTTTCAAAATATATAAACAGCTCATACAATTCAATAACAAAAAAAATTTTTTTAATGGACAGAAGACCTAAATAGACATTTCTTCAAAGAAGAAATATAGATGGCCAATAGGCACACAAAAAGATGCTCAATATTGCTAATTATCAGAGAAATGCAAATCAAAACTACAACAAGGTATCATCTCACACTATCCAGAATGGCCATCATTAAAAAGTCCACAAACAATAAATGCTGGAGAGGGTGTGGAGAAAAGGGAACCCTCTTACATTGCTGGTGGGAATGTAATTTTGTACAGCCGCTATGGAAAACAGTATGGAGGTTCCTTAAAAAACTAAAATTACAGTTACCATATGATCCAACAATCTCACTCCTGGGCATATATCTGGAGAAAACTCTAGTTTGAAAAGACACATGCTCCTCAATGTTCACAGCAGCACTATTTACAACCGCCAAGATATGGAAGCACCTAAGTGTCCATCAACAGATGGTGGATAAAGAAGTTGTGGTGTATGTGTGTGTGTATACATATATATACACATATGTATACATACAATGGAATATTACTCAGCTATAAAAAAGAATGAATCAATACCATTTGCAGCAACATGGATGGACCTAGAGATTATCATACTAAGTGAAGTAAGTCAGACAGGGAAAGACAAATACATCACTTACGTGTGGAATCTAAAATATATGAATCAACTTACTTACAAAACAGACACAGACTCACAGACATAGAAAGCAAAGTTATGGTTACCGAAGGGAAAACAGGAGGGGAGGGATAAATTAGGAGTCTGGGATTAACAGATACAAATTACTATATATAAAATTAACAACAAGGTTCTACTGTATAGCACAGGGAACTATATTCAGTATCTTGTAATAAACTATTATGGAAAAGAATATGAAAAAGAACTGAATCACTTTGCAGAAACTAACACAACATTGTAAATCAACTATACTTCAATTTAAAAAAAGAAGAAAAGAAGAGGTCAGTGATTTATGATGAAGACTATTAAGAAGTTATCGTTTAAAAATTAAAATTGTATCTTTAGGTTATTAGGTCTCAGGCTAATTTTAACCTTTTATTGCTTGAATTCTTTTGGAAACTGCTAAAAATTAAATAGTGAGAATCTGAAATTGGGATACTTTTTTTCTAAAAAAAAGGAGGAAAAAAACTTCTGATTTGATAAATATTAGCATGAAAATTAAAAAATATACCATCAGGGTAACTGTATTCATTTATTCACTTGATAAACACTGAACACTGACCATGTGCCAGGCCGAGGTCAGTCGTACAAACCCAAAGAAGGGTATATAGTTTGGAAGAAAAGACAGATCAGTGCCCAGGAAAATGAGAATGGGATAGCATGGGGAGCTTAGCAGAGAGCTCAGGAAGACTCCCTGTAGGAAGCAACATCTGAGACTTAAGAGAGCAGCAGGAGTCGATCAGAGGACAGAAGGCCCCAGCAGTGTAAAGGAAGAGCAGAGAGCACGTGCACGCCTGTGTGTGAAGACAAAATAACAGGAGAGTGTACTGAGCACGGACTAGAAGCAGGTACTGTTCTAAGCACTCTACATGGAGTAACTCACTCAGTCCTCACAATAACTATGAGGTAGGGCCTACTATCACCATGACCATTTTTCAGATGCAGACGCTGAGGCAGAGAGAAGCTTGCCGGAGGTCACTCAGCTGGAATATGGTGGGGCCATCTGCTCTGGATAAGGTGTCCTTGGCCTCCAAGACACACAGTCTGCAGGCTGGTAGGTCAGGCAGGGAAGGGCCAGGCACAGAGAGTCTGGACTGTATCATGATGGGACAAGCTAGAAAAAGGTTTTATGCAGGGGTGAGACATGCTCACATTTGTACTTTAGAAGCTCCCTCAGGCTGCTGTGTAAGGGTGGACTCAGAAGGCACAGCTGAGATGACAGGAGAGTCGAGCAAGGCAGACCCAGTGGGGACAGAGCGAGGTGGATGGTCTGGAAACACATGAAGAGAGAATCAGCAAGATGGGGCTGAAGCCGCACACCACAGTCAGATGAGTCATACCCACATTTCAGAAACTAATCACTGCCAGTAGCACAGAGCATCTGCACATTCAAATAGGGTGAGATATTTCTGAAGCACTTATTTAATCGGAATATTTTATACATCAAGCCACTCTTTTTCCTGTGAAGAACTGTTTCCTATGAGCACCAACAGTCTCTGCCACCAGTTTAAAACTCTACCAGTTGACGTACAAATGCAGTCAGCTCTCCTTCCTTGGTCGTTGTCAGAGGCAGGCTTTAAGTCTGTTTACACAAATCACACTCTACAGCACATCTCGGGCTGGAAGACTGGACCAGGACAGGCATTGGACCAGTCTGGCATCTAAGAACTTAAGAGCTGTCAATCTCCTCTCTCTCCCTAAGGCCCGCACCACCTTGCCCCAGGACTGACATGTGGCACAGCTGCAGATGCCATGGGTACCTGTGGCAGACTGAGCTTTCCTCCAAACAGTGCTAACTTCAACTGAAGCTCCACCAACACCACCTCTAACCGACTGCCTCTCTTGGCAGGTCCTGATTTCTAACAAAGCCGCATCTTCTTGTTTTAGCTATACAGAAAAACAGCTGTTTCTCAGAAGGTCCAGGAGGCAGTGAGGACAGAAAAGAACCCTTCATTTTCAGATGACAAGGGAGAGGTCGCAAATGGTAAGCTCCAATGGGGCCATATTTCTACATTCTGAAGCCTGAGAAAGGACAGATTCAGGCGTCTCTGCCTCACCAACCCAGTAAAGGAAGACACCCCAACTGAAGACAGGGCCACGGGTCCATGAGATCCGACAGCCCAGGGAGGCCAGTAATCTTCCGGTCACTCTGGAGTGCACCATATAATTTGCTCCCCCTCGTCAAGTTAACATGTACACAAAAATAGGCTGAGTTGTAGGGAAAATCAGTCTGAGGTTTAAATATCCCTTTGGATAACTGACATGTGAATAAACTAGCTTTCACTATGTAGAGATTCCTATCCCCAGTATAAGTACTTGGTCTTTGGGATTGAGGACTTTCAATTTAATGACCTGGGAGAGGGTCAAGTATTTGCATACATCTTAAAAGCCTGTATTCATACATGACATTTATTGAGCCCTTTCTATGTGGAAAACAGCCGTTAAGTTCCTATTTAACCAAGTGAGGGGAAGGATGTTCTAGCAAGGTGGAGGAGCAAGTGGAAAGAGCAGGTGGCAAGGGTCGGGGGACAGTGGCAGCACTCAGTGCAGAAGAGCTTATGTGCACGTGTGTGTTTGCACCTGCATGCAAGTGTGCATATGCTGTATACCCATGGCCCTGACCACAGCTGGAGAGACAGGAGGGCAGAAGGAGTGACTGGCCTTGTACACTAAGCTAAGGAGCTGACATTTGATTCTGGAAGCAACCCTGAACCAATTAAACATTTGAAGCAGAAGAACATGCTCAAATCTGAGCCATAGACTGGAGGGAGGGGGCGAGACTGAGGCTGGAGGGCCAGTCTGGAGGCTGGTGCAAAAATCTAGTGAGGGATGGTGAGGGCTTGAACTAAAGCATTTGCACAAGGAGAGGCAGCAAGGTATCGAATGGGATGTGATCATGCACATGTGTAAGTGAAGAAGGAAAGGGCCATGGTCACACGTTTAAGGGACAAGCGGAGGAAGAGGAGCCCAAGAAGGAGGCGCTAGTGAGGTAAAGGGGCAGAGAATGGTGTTGGAAGTGAAGGGAGAAATTTCAAGGACCAAGAAGTGGTTAACAGTGTCAAATGTTACAAGGAGAGCAAGTAGGTTAAAGATGGGAAAACATCCAAAGTATTTAGCAACAAAGCATTATTAATGACCTTGAAAGGAAGGTTTTAGGGGAATGGTGGCAAAATGCCCTAAGCTGAAGAAATAATTGGAGATGGAGAACTAGAACCTGGGAATGTAAAATCCTGAAGCCACAGCCTTGGATGTAAAGGGAAAGAAGCTGATGAGGAGTAGCTAGAAAGATGCAAGGTTGGGCATCTCTCAGCCAAACCTAGGGATGTAGAAACTCCTGTCTGGTGGTCTCAATTCTCTCTATAAACCAAGTGTTGGGGTCCTTTTCACCAAGAGAGTACAGGCAGCAGGGAAAGGGCCTGAGGGACACAATGACGATTTAAAATAGCTACTGTGGAGAAGGGGAAGAGAACTGGCTGTGGGCATGAGGATCATGGGCTCACTGAGTGCCCAGCTGAGGTCGAAGAACATGACTTTGTGGAGGCACGATTTTCCACCATGGGTGAGACTCCACAGTGCTGCTCAGAGGCTCAATGTAGGGACAGAGGAGTGCAGACAGGATACAGAAGTTGGGTTTGCCAGTTGGTGGGCTGGAAGAACGAGGGAACAAAAGAGCTGAGATATAGAAGTGTGGCTGCCTTGTACTTCCAACTGAACCTACCCAAAAATATGTTGTGATGTCCAACCCCAGAGCTCTCCCCCAATGCTCAGTGGTGAGTGTTTCTTCCCTATCTCAGCAGATGGTAAAACCCTCCACTCAACCACCCTCATGATGAGTCAGCATCCTCTTGGAGTTCCCCTTTCTCTCATCTTCCCCTCCAATCCATTCTATCTCTAATCAGCTCATATCTACCCATGTCTCTCACCTACATCATGTCTCTTGCCTTGACCACTTCAGCCCCTACCACAATGCAGTAAGCATTCCAGGCACAGGACTTTGACCTAACAAGCTGTTCAAAGGCATACAAAAAAATTTAGACTTCAAAATAATGGAATGCCTTCAAAAATAAAAGCTCAAAATTGAACTAGTAGTTTTTAAATTAATATAAAATGTAACATGTCAACTAGTCAACTGCAATTTTAATTAGATAAAAGTATTTAACATGGAATGTGATGCTTTCCCCCATAACCTAATTTTAAAACTTACCATTATCACATGATCATTTTCTCATGAATTATTTATTATTCAAAATAGAATTTTAAATATCTCCATAGTATTTTATCGGATAGAGTTATACTTATGTAACTTCTTCAAATGTTGGACATTTCTCACGGTTTCCAACTATTTCCCACTGAACATGATGCTACAATGAATATCTTTTGTACATAAGCTTTTCTGAAATTTCTATTTTGAAATAACTATATGTATATTTTTTGATTTTTAAAAACACGAAATAAAATTATTTAAGTACAGTCAGTTACAATGTGTCAATTTCTGGTATACAGCACAATATGAAATAATTATAGATTTTTATGAAGCTGCAAAGAAATGTACCCTCCCCGGTGTTAACATTGTTAACATCTTACACAACTATATTACAGTATCAAAACCAAGAAGCTGACACTGGTACAACCCACGGAACTCATTCAGATTTCAACAGTTATATACATCATTTGTTTGCGTGTGTACATCTTTGTCACATGTGTAACCTTGCATAACCGCCACCTCAGTCAATACACTGAGTGCTTTTTAAATAAATGTATTATCATGATGTGGGCTGGGGTCTCAAAAAAATCAGTCTAGAGCCTAGAAAGACCTTAAGACAGTCCTGCCAACAATCTATTATCTGCACAGCAGTCAGAGTACCTTTTAAAGATCAGTCACTGTATTCAGAGCATTATGAATAAGTAAATTTTTAAGCCGGCAGAGAGCCATCTCCCAAATATGAAAAATTTTTAAAAAGGATCAGTCATGACTTAAAAAACATCAATGGCTTTCCATTTCTCTTAGAATAATAAACTCCCTTGCATCTAATAAAAATAATAACCCCTACATATATAATGCAACAAAGACAGACTATGGGGGAAAACAGATATAAACAATTGTGATTGAAGATTTTGAAAAAGAAATAGATGGTTCAATCAAAAAGGTTTTTTAAATGAGCATATTAAATATTTTAATAATAAAATTTAAAAGCTCAAGCTAATAAATAAGTATAGAATTTTACACTCAAGAAATAGAAACTGCACACTCTTTTCAAGTACACGTGGAACATTCACAAAAATTGCCCCAAAATTGCCCACAGACTTGCCATATAGGGTCAAAGTACCAAAAATTCCAAAAAAAATCAGCATTACACAGACTGTGTTACCTCACCATAATGTGATAAAATTAGAAATCACAACAAAAGGATAACTTAAAAAAATTACATGTCTGGAAACCAAATAACATACTACTATAATCACTAGGTTAAAAGAAGAAATGATAAGGAAAATGACAAAGTACATAAAATTAAACGATGATGTCCATATGTTAAAATATGAAATTTGGACCTCTTTCTCATGTCATACAAAAATTAACTCAAAATGGTCCAAAGACCTAAATGTAAGAACTAAAACAATAAAAATCATGAGAATATATAGGTGTAAATCTTTGTGACCTTTAATTACACAATGGTTTTTTAGATATGACACTAAAAGCATGAGCAACCAAAGAAAAATTCTTTGCAATTTTTAACCTAAATAAATAAAATTAATAAGTAAGTAATCTAAACTGGACTTCTCAAAATTAGAACTCTTACAAGTTAATAATAAAAAGACAGATAACCCAGTTAAAAAATGAGCAAAGCATCTGAATAGACATTTCTCCAAATAAGATACACAAATGTTCAAGAAGCACATTAAATATGCTCAGCATCTTTGACTTTTTGTCAAGTAAAAAAAATAAATATTATTCCAGTGCAAAAAAAAAAATGCTCAGCATCATTAATCATTAAGAAAAGGCAAATCCAAGCCACTATGAGATACCACTTTACACCTAGCAGGATGGCCACTGGCTATAATAAAGAAGACAGGAATAACAAGTATTGGTGAGGATGTGGAGAAATCAGAACCCTCATAAACTGCTGGTGTAAATATAAAATGGTACACCTGATTTGGAAAACAGTTTGGCAATTCCTGAAAAAGTTAATCATAGGTTACTATATAATCCAGTGATTTCACTTCTAGGTATATCCCAAAAGAACTGAAAACACTTGTTCACAGATGTGTGCATAACAGCATTATTCAAAGAGACAAAAAAATGTAAAAATAACTCCAAATGTCTGTCAACTGATGAATGGATAAGTAAAATGTGATATATCCATACAATGGAATTATTATTCAGGTATAAATAGGAGTGAAGTACTAATACGTGCTGTAACATGGGGAAACGCTGAAATCATTAAGCTAAATGTAAGAAGCCAGACACATAAGACCACATCTTGTAAGGTATCATTTATATGAAATGTCCAGAATAGGCAAATCCATAGAGAGATAAAGTAGATAAATGGCTACCAGGAGCTGGAAGATTGAGGTGAGAAATGGGGAGTGACTGCTAATGAACACAAGTTTCTGGGGTGATGAGAATGTTCTGGAATTAGTGGTGACAGTTGTACAACTTTGTGAATATACTAATTGTACACATTAAAAGGTGAATTTAATGGTATATGAATTAAATAGCAATTAAAAAACATAAATGACTATGAAAATATTCGATATAAGAATTTGTAGAAACCAGCAAAAGCAATAATTAAATGAAAATTTAGTTTTAAACACATTTTTCAGAAAACAAAAAAGACTGAAAAAGAAGAGTTAAATGATCAACTCAAGAATTTGGGAAGAGACTAACAAAACAAATCTTAAGAAATAAAAAACAAACAAACAAAAAAAGACAAGGATAGATTCTGAAGATAAAGAGACTAACAATAACCTCAAAACACAGAAATTAAAAAAAAAAGAAAACTGATTCTTTAAGATTAATAAAATAGAACTCTGGCTACATAAAGTCTAAAAAAGAGAAGCAGCATATAATGGAAAAAGGGGAAATGAAAATTAAATTAAAATAATATTTAAAATAGTTTGAACAGTTACAAATTAATAAAATATAACACACAAAAGAGACAGATTTCGGGGGGGGGGGGGGACCGGTAAAGTGGCAAATTTGTCACAAGAAGAAATAACATCTAAACAGACTTGTAGCCATTAAAGAAACAATTACACCAAAAACCTGCAACAGACCTTATGGAGACACTTTGAGGACAAGACAAAGATGCCTACTGCATCACTGCTGTTTAACATAATACTGGCAGCCCTGGACAACCTCAAAAAGTTCTGAGTGTAAATAAGCTCTTCCAAACTACTGTGGATAATTTTGATCTCATATAAGCTGCTCCAGAAGAGGGAGTACTCTCCAACTCCTTATATATGGCTAATCTATCTTTCATTCTATAAGCCGATAAGAACAGTGAAAGAAGAAAGAAATTATAGGCCCTTTTCACTTATGAGCATATGAACACTGATCTAATTAAATCCAACTATATTTTTAAAATGCATCACAATCAAGTAGATTTATTTCAAGAATACAAAGATAGTTTAACTTCCATAAAATCTACCAACGTAGATCATGAACAATAATGAACTAGAAAAAAATCATCTTAACTGGGGAAGAAAAGATTTGATAAAGTTCAACAATTAATTATGATCTTTTTAATAGCTCTCAGAAAATTAGAATGAGACAGATTTCCTTAATTTGCCAAAAATATGTGCCAAAAATTGTAGCTGAATGTTTTCAGGAACCAGAAAATTTCATTCTAAAGTTTATAAGGAAAAACCAAGGTTCCCAAATAGCTGAGACAATTTTAAAGAGAAGAGGGACTCTCTGTACCAGACTTAAGTTTCCTACAGAGGCCTGATATTAAGAACCTATGAGCACTGGCACAAAGACAGGCAAACAGATTACTGGGGCAGAAGTGAGACCCAGGGGCACAACGGGCAGAAGGACTTGCCATATGATAAAGGAGACCCCATAAAGCAATGGGGATAAGTGAACTGTTTAGTTGACAATGACTGAGAAAACTAAAAAAAATAAGACTGTCTGAGACCACCACTTTACACCTGAACCCAGACAGATCACAGATTGAGAATACAGAGCAAAATGATAAAGTAGCCAACAGAAGAAAACACTGGAGGTTATCTTTATGACCTGGGTGTGGGTATAGCTTCTATAAACAAGACCCCAAAAGCACAAACCATAAGATGAAAAACATGAAGTAATTACCAAAAAATTAAGGGTTTAAAAATAGAAATTGATTGGGCAATACTTAACAATTGATGCTGAGTTGGTACAAAGGCTGAGAAGAGTCATGAGTATCCATATAGCTTGCAAGAGGGTCCCCTGGGATGACTACATTTCTCTTTCTGCTTCATCTTCCTGGGGTAAAGTGTAAACAACTAAAATCTGTGTTATTTTTAATTTAATTAACGATTTCGGTTCCTCACAGGCCATTATAGACAAAGTTAACATAGAGATAGCTATTTCCTTCTTCAGTCTAAAACTGACAAAGGATTCATATCTAGACTATACCAGGAAATCCTGCAAATCAACCAAAACCGCCAATTAAAAAAATAAAAGGTCTGGAAAAAAAAAAAGCTAGAGGAAATGAGTAGGCAGTTAGCAGAAGAGGAAGCCAAACGACTAATGAGGCATATAAGGAAATGTCCACACCTGTGAGGAATTAGGGATGTGTGAATTAAAATAAATACCCCTTGCACACCTTCAGAATGGCAAATACTATAATGGTGGATACCCAGCGATGGTGAGGATGTAGGAGATAGGAACAGCTTTTCCTATCCAGCTTTTCTGGAAAGCGATCTGACAAAACATAGGTAGGTGTAAACCCCTGGATCCGGTGACCCTGCTCCATTTTACATCGCAGAGAAATTCTAGCACTAGTCTGTGAGGGATGTACCCTGGCCTAAGTTGTGGAGGAAGGAGTTGGAAGCAATCAGGTGTCTATAACAGGGAATAGGTAAGTGCTGAATGCTTATCATGGAACGACGAGCAGCACTGAGAAACTCTGAACCATATGCACTTATAATGGTCAGATCTTTTTTTAAAAAAAATGTTGAATGAAAAAAGACATATGCAGCATGATTATCATTCATATAAACTTAAAACACACACAGACAAAACAACAATTTTACAAAGATGCAAACACAAATGTCACTTTCTTGCACTCACACTAACCCAGACCCCTTCCCCATTGTTCTTTATTCCTTTACGCTGATTCAGTTTTCTTTATGGCACAAGAAAGTCTACTCCATGAGAGCAGGGACATTCCTATTTTAATCACTGCTGTATCTCCAGCTCCTAGAACAGAGCCTGGGACACTGTAGATAGCTAATAAATATCTGTATAGAAATATATGAAAAAATGGAGGATGTACAGCCAGTAGAAAGCAGGGCCTATGGGGAGGGGAGCAGGGAGCAAGAATGAGTAAAGGAAAATCAATCAATCAAAGGAGAGAGCTTGCCTGGACATATATTGATGGTGTGTCATAAATGGTCCATAAAAATAATTACAAATTATATTTTATCATATTTATCACATGTAAACTAGGCCATGCATACGGCTGTCACTTGCCTGACCACCCTCCTCTGATTTTACTCTTACTCTGATCACTATGTTATAGACAAGAAGGCTTCTGACAGTTCCCAAAAACGCCCTGACCATCTCAGGGCAAGGGCACAAGCTGTCCCCGGGTTACTATAAGCTTTTTCTCTAGTTCTTCAAAAAGCTATTTCTCTCTCATTCTTTAATTTTCAGATCAATGTCACTTTCTCAGAGTGGAATCCCTTAACCATCCTGATCTAGTTCCAAAGCCCGTATCTTTCCTCTCAACCATCTGCAGTCAAAACTAGGCTTACTAAAAACCAAGCATACAACAAACTAGATTTACTGGAGGAAGGAGTAGCTAGTTGTCCCAGGTCTGCTCTACATTACGTGTGTTGGTAAACATCACGTGACTTCCCGAGCTCAGGAACTGAGCGTTGAAAGACAGCCAGTCAATAACCCGCGAACCCCGAGACCCACGTGACTGAGATGTTTTTCCCTCCGGCCTTCCTGGTCTCGCGGGACTTAGACTTCGGCGGGACAAACTCTCTCTGCCTCTCGCCCGCCTCAGGCTACTGTGAGATTTGCCCTCAGCCTTTGTTCCTCCACCTTACCTCCCGGAAGCGACTAGCTTCTGGAGAAAAGTGTCCACCATGGTGTCGAACAGCTTCACCCTCGAAATAGTAGTGCCGGTAGGCGCAGATTCCTGAGACAGTCCCTCAGGCTCTTTTTCCTCACGGCCGCTGCCTACATTAACGCTACCCGCTTCGGCCATGTTGAAGTAGAAGCGTCAAAGCTAACTGGCCCGGCCGCCCCGCCCACCGAAGCCCCTGATTGGCCGCTCCCAGCACTGGGCGCCTCCGATTGGAAGCAGCGGAATGTCTATCCCGACCCACGGACGTGGGAGGGGAAACTGCCGGAGATGGAGGGTTATACAAACTAGCTTTCTCGGTAAGCGGACAAAATAAGCGCAAAGCTCAGGGACTCAATAAAAACGTTTAATTACATTTCAGAGACTTCGTACAGTGCAACAGTGAGTATTCGCTGTTAGTATCCACAAGTCTACTTTATCAAATGTTAACTGCATCTGCATTTTCATTCCCCTGTCCTTCAGTACTCCCATCAGGTGTCCCATCTTGCCGTCTCCCGAAAAATTCTTTCAGTGTTTGGCTACGGAGAAATAATCAAAAATTCCAGCTGGTCCAGTTCATGGTCCTGGGAAAATAGAAGCCCACTGTCCCATCCCCACCAAGACATAGACATATTTTAACCAAACCCAGTCCTAGTCCCTAAAATATTAGATGGGAAAGTAGGGGCCAGGGGTCCCGTTTAGTATATGCACATCATCTTTTAAAACTCGTGTGTGTGCGTGTGAGAGAGAGACAGAGAACAGGTGAAAGACTGAAATACTGTACAAGAAAATAAAACAGAAGAAAGAGAATCTGGAGGAGTGTGGGAGGGAGAAACATCCTAAGACATGAGAAGCAAGAGACTACCTCCTGTCCACCATTTGCAATAGTGGGGAAGGATTGAAGATAAGTTTCCAGGGAGGGGAAGGTGTGGAGCTGAGAAAAGCAACTTCCAAAGGTCTCACTAGGATGAACTTAAAGAGAGAGGAGGGACACCTGGCTTCTATTATGTTGATGGTTCTTAGGGTAAAGGCATGACTGAGAGGCAGGAAGATTCAGAATGAATTGTGGGCCCAACCCTTTGGACGACCATTTGTGAAAAGAAATTGGAGGACTCTTGACAAAGTGCAAGAAGGGAAAAATATAAGTGAAAGAGAAAATAACCATAAAGATAAGAGACCAAGATGGGCAGTGGTGGTTGGTGAAGGTAGAGAATTCAGCTTCTGATCTGGCCCGGGGGACAGAATGTGGGGCAGCCATAGAAATATCAAGGCTTCAGGTAGCTAGCACCTTTCAAATTGGCACCATGGCCTTTCCCAGGGGGTGGGACCAATAAGAAAGTTTGAAGGGTCATCCAGGCCAGATGTCTGAAGTACAAGTGCGGGGTTTGATATGCCTTCTTCTCACTCTATTTGTTGCACCTCTCTTCACCTGCAACACAGGCTTGGTGCAGGAGGTTGGGGTGGGGAAGAGGGCAGGAGGGAGCACTCATCTAGCTCCTGAGAGCTTCAACAGATAATCTCGGCAGTATCAGGCTGGTAAGTGCAGTGGTCCTGGTATTGGGTGACTTCCTGACCCGCTCTTTACTCTCTTTCAAGCATCCCTCCAGAGGGTACCATGACCTGGATGACTTCCAACATCGAGGAGAAAAAAAAAAAGGTTCCACATCTCAGAGATTCCCATTGTGAGACAATATCTGTTTCTGTGTGTCCAAGTGATTGGGGTGTATATGTGTCTGTCATGACATGTGTCTGCCTAGGGCTGAGAACTTCCACTGCCCTATCCTAGGCTTGGCTCAGCTGGTCGAGAGATGCATTAGGGCACACATACCCTCCTGTAGCTTTCCAAACCAACTATTCTCTCAACCTGACTTTTCACGGTAGTGCTCCAAGTCCAGTGTGCCCCAGACAGCCTGATCTACTTAGAGCTGTGCCCACAACTGTAGTCATCTGCGCCGGGGAAAACAACAGCTTATATGTCCTGGGGCTGCTGGGACTAAGAGGACTGGTTGGGATAAGGAACAGGATTGAGGAAAAAGCTACGTTACTTTTTCCCACCTGTCTGAGGAAGGGGTGGGCTCTGACTGCAGGATTGGTGCTTTAGCAGGATTAAGACAGTAGCCTGGTTCACAAAAAAATACACACACAAAATAAAGTATCAACAGTTCTCCCCAACCTAATAACTCTCCAAAGAGAGGACGAGTGCTCTGGAGAACCAGAGGTTTTTACTGCTCCTACTCCATGTGCAAATGTGCCTGGGACCTTGCCCCCAGTGGCAGGGAAAAGCAGAGTAGTCTGGTGGGCAGCTCAGTCCCAAAATAAAAGTAAGCAAGCCTAAGAGATGAAGCAAGAAAGGGCTGATGGCAGCTGCTTGGAATCTGGGCTGAAAGCCCAAGAGGAGGAACCAGTGATAGTAAGCAAGCTCTATGTACAGCTCTTCTCAGGACCTCAGGGATGCAGATGGAGGGGGAAGGCAGAGAAGGGTCAGCAGGGGATGGACAGAGTGGGATTGGTGGGGAGGGTGGGTTTCCTTAGGGCAGGACTGAGTACCTGAACTTAGTGAGAGAGCCCAGTTTGGCAAGAAAATTAAAAATAATGGGGGCAGGGGATCCAGGCATGGAGCCTCTTCAGCAAGAGCAGTTCAAAGTCTCTGTCCCTGTCCCAGACAGGCCACCTGGCCCAGGGTAGGGCTAGATACGTGGTAGGGGCACTTGGAGAAGGTGCTCTCTTCTCGGCTCTGCCCCTGGCCCAGAGTAGTATGGGAAAGAGCAGGCTTCTCTCCCCACCACTGGTTACCAGTGTCTTGAGTCCACCAGCTCAGGTCGGAGGCTGAGTTTCTTGAGGCTCTCGTAGCCCACCACAATGACAATGGTGGAGGGCGTGGCTGAGATGATTCTGGCAGAGAGGCCCTTCATGAGGCCCCAAGGCCCCTCTTCTGCCATTAGCTGTCGGAAGGTCAGGATGATGGAGTTCTTGCCCTCAACCTGGAAAAGTTAACACAGTGGAAGACCATGGTTTGCAGTCAAAGCCCCTCTGCTCAGTCTCCCTCTGCCCTAGGCTACAGTGGAAAGAAGTAGACTTGAAAGTCAAAGTGCTGGATTCTTCTGAGGGACAGTTCAGCACACTGATTGACTATGGGCTCTGGGGCCAGACTTCCTGGTTTGAATTCTGATCCCCAATTTACTAATAGCATAATCTCTGGTAGTTTACTTAACACTTTGTACCTGAGTTTCCCCAACTATAAAATAGTGTTAATAGTACCTACCTCATGTGGTTGTTCTAAGCAGTAAACAAAAGAATATTCATAAATGCTGAGGACAGTGTCTAGCAGATATAAGTATTCAATAAATGTTAACTCTTAATATCATTAGATAAACTACAGAGCGATGAGTCTGGACTTGGTGCTTCTCTCTGGTCTCAGGGATGATTAAATCACCCCTAAGATCCTCTGCAGCTCTACCAGTGATTTTGATTTTGATCATTTCAATCCCTCTGAACCCCCGCGGCTAGAGTCCCCCCTCCCGACCCTGTCATCTCCCATGCATCCCGTGACTTGTCTTCCCTGTCACACTGGAAGCCTGGCAAAGGCATGAATCTTTTCTCTCTTCTTACTTAATAATCTGCCCCCGTACTCTGCCACCAAACCACACCTTTAGAGACCACCTTGCTCAGACCCTCAACCAATGCAGGACAGATGCACTCCCTGTCATCCCTCCCCCTATTCTGTGTGACCTTCACAAGGTGGTCCCCCCTATGACTAAGAACATCTCCCATCCTCCCTGCCTGCTTTAGCACCCTCCTCCACATTCCCTCCTTCCTCCCCAGTACTTTGAACATTGGTGCTCCCCTAACCCTCCACTTATCCACAGCCTCGTCAAGGGCTTTTTGAACTATGGCTCTGGTCCTCATGTGTTCTTTGTCTCTTCCAGCCTAAGAACTCCTCAAAGTAGAGACCTGTCCTTTCCCTCGATTCTCCTTGTGGAACACCCAGAACAAGGCACAGGAGAGAATAAGGATAGGACCTGTGCATTTTATTATTTGCAAACCAATCAGATGCAATTCATTTTCAAATGTTGGGGTCATGAGGGGGCGGCATTCTTTTCTAGGGACAAATATAGAGTTTACCCTCAAACAACATGGGTTTGAATTACATGGGTCCACTTATATGCTTTTTTTTTTTTAATAGTAAATACTATAGTACTATACAATCAGTGGATGGGGAACCACAGATTCAGAGGGCCAACTGTAAATTATACTCAGATTTTCAACTGCATGAAGGGTCAGTGCCCCATGTTATTCAATGGTCAACTGTACCTAGATTTACCGGCCACCTTCATCCTAACATTCTGGTATCAGGGAAGTTGACTTCATCCCAAACCTGTTAAAATTATTTTCCTCCCCACAACTCTTTACCCAACTCTCCTAGACAGCCATCCTCTTAAGCTACCCAAATCAGACATTAAAATTCCCCCGTTCCCTCCACCTAAAGCTTTATACAGCAAAACATACCATTCGTATATTATACATCATCATTCAGATTCTATTTCCTTGGACTAGGTGCTGTGAAGTCATCACTGAGCTGACTAAAGACAGGACTATAATTTCTGGACAGCACTACCAAGGACATTGTCTGTGTTTGTGCTGAATTCACACAAGCTGTGAAACCTGTTCAAAAACAGTTATGCTCACTGTAGAGAGCTCATAGCCCAGTGCAGAAATCAGAAAGATTGATGAAATTACTGAAATCATATTTCTAATAACCATAAACCTACAAGGTAGGGGAAAGGTAGTTGATAGGCTATGCTAACAGGATGAAAGGCAGGTAGACAGCAGTAAGAATTCGTAGAGATACGGGCAAGTAAAGGAGTAGTGGCATGCAAAGCAGCAGACAGGATGACAGAAACATTCTAGGTAGTTCACAGTGCTCAGCTGGTTTCTGCAGATGGTAACTTGTGACCACAAGGTAGAGACTTGGATGACCAGGAGAAGGCTGGCCAGACTAGAGGGTCATGACACAAAGAGGTCAGGGGAACTGGAGGGCCAGAAGATCATGCTTCTAATGGCTTATCTGGGAGGAGGTGGGGGGAGAAGATTGGTCTTACCTGCACTCGGGTTCGGATGACATCCATGGGATTAGTGAGGATGGATGCAGTGGCTGCAGCTAGAGGCCCTGAGATGGCTTGAAAGACAATGTGAGGGCACTCCTTAGGACAGAGGGACGAGAGCTGCTCTGGAATCAAGGGAAAGACAATGCCTCAAGACATGAGGTACCACCCCATGCACCCCCAAGTTGCTTCTACCAGTTGGCCCAACGATGACAAACCCTCCGTCCTTAGCTGCCTTAGACTCCATAACTCCCATCTTTTCTTATCTTTGCTTCCTTCTGAACCAACAAAAATGTATAAACCTCAGGCCCCTTCCAGAAGTTATTTTGAACAGGACAAAATTTCTGTGGAAAAGGGTATTTCAAAACCTCTTTGCTTGCTGACTCCTTTCATCTGATGGAAAGAAATCTCCTTCCTGATGTAAAATTCTTATGCCTATGCTCTACTTTTCCCAACTCAAGGCTAGAAAAGCATACACTACATGTGTTCTTATACATGCATTGAATAACTGGTAAGATACATTAAAAACTGGTAACACTTATTGTCTTTAAGGAAGGGAGCTGGGTGACTGTGGTAGGTAAGGAGCGTTTTCACTGCATACCCTTTCCTCCTTTTGAATCTCGAACCATGTGAATGTTTTTAAAAATAAAAATAATCACAATTAAAAGAGAAAGTCCTGCAGTGAGAACTTTTCTCCAACCTATCGCAAGAAAGGAAAATTCATTTTTCAAAAAGCTGATGAAGAAATTGGAATGGTACCCAGATTCACCCATCCCCAGTAAAACTGGGAAGTTTACCTGCAACTGAATTTTTTGCTTTTCTCTCTCTGGAGGTGAAAGACAAGAATTAATTCATTTTTTTCAACAAAAATTTATTGAGTGACTACCATGAGCCAGTCACCTTGGGTTCTGAGGATACAACAGTGAATAAAAGAGCCTCAAATTCCTGTCCTTATGAAATTTACATTCTAGTGGGGGAAGACAGACAATAAACAAATAAAAAGCAAAACATATAGCTGTGTCAGAAGGTGATGTGTGCTGGTTATAGATAGAAATAAAGTAGGAAAAGGAGATAAGGAATGCCAAGGGTAGAGGGTGAAGTTTGAGCAAAGACCTAAAGGAGAGTTTAAGCCATATCATCCGTGGAAAGAATTTTTCAAGCAGAGGTAACATCCTGTGCAAAGACTGAGGCAGGAGCACACCTGAGATCTTCAAGGGGCAGCAAGGCCAGTATGTCTGGAGCTGAATGAGTGAGGGGAAGAACAGTAGATGAAGTCTAAGAGGTAAGTCATTTAGGGCCTTAAAGGACTTGGGCTTTTACTCTGAGTGAGATTGGACATAAAATAGATTCACCACACCCCCCTCAGTTTTCTCTCTACAATTCAGTTGCCATAAAACCTTTAAGAATTTTTTTTTCATGCTTCTAGTTTTGTTAATTTGCAAATAGGCAACTAAAGATTAGGGGACAAGTAGAAGGGTGGAGGTTGGCAGGGCAGAAGAGAGTGCTTCCAAGTCCCAGCGGCGTGGCAGAATTCCTTAAGCCCCACCAGAACCACCTCGCCCCACAATTTCTAAACACTTTCTTCCCCAGGGTCAGAATACAAACAGAAACAAAGTGAACTGACAGCTCTACCTCATAGGTGTCTGGTTTCTCCGGAAGAGAAAGAGAAGACGTTATGCAAGCATCAGAAGGCAGCATCTGGACTGGCACTGCCAACCTCCGTGGGCCTGTCTGCACTGGCCCCAAGGCCTGCAAGCTACAATGGGATCCAGATTCCAATTCGAATCATGCACACATGACATTTTCCTGGGGCTTAGGGAGAGGATGAAAAAACAAAAGCAAGAGGGTGGGGGAAAGACCCCCATGTCTTTCCTTCTCCGTTGTTCATTCAATAAGCATTTATTGGGCATCTGTTATCTGCAAGGCAGAAGATAAACCCAGGCTGATTTGGTTTAAGTCCCTCCTGGCTAAATGATTTTGGACAAGTAATATAAATGAATATTTACTTAATGCTATTATATGCCAGGCACTATGAAACCATTAGGCATAAAACAGAAATGGACAGGGAAATGCCTTCATGGAACTTACAGTCTAATTAAGGAGCTGGGTAGGAGTTGGGGATAAAATAATTGCAAATTATGACAAGTGTTATAAAGGAAACAAGATGCTGAAAAAGAAAACAGAAAGAGCCCTCTTTCCAACTGGGTAGTTAAAGAAGTCTTCTTTGCAAAGGTGGCATGGATGATGAGGCCTGAAGCATGAGAAGCATCCAGGCCCACAAAGAACAGGGGAAAGGGTATTCCAGGCAGAAAGAACAGTATCTGCAAAAACCTCGCAGTGAGACTAGAGCATGGTGTGTCTCAGGTACTGAGAGAAGGGCAGTGAGGACGGACCAGAGTGAATAAGGGGAGAGCAGCACAAGACAGTCCTGGCGAAGCAGGCAGCAGCCAGATCACATGGACCTGTGTTGACCGTGAGAAGCATTAGATTTTATTCTAAATGCCCATAAGGCAGCATTGGTAGATTTTAAGAAAAACGCAGTGGCAAGAGCCAATATTCTCACTCAGCAAGTATCTACTGAGAACTTTCAATTCACCCAACACTGAGACATGTGGTGTCACAGCCTGAAACATAGTAGGCATTCAATAAATGTTAGTTTCTACGCTCTTCCAAGAGCCCTTCTAGTCAATTATATCAAAATAAAGCTGAAAAAAAGGCGTCTAAAAAAAAAAAAAGAAGAACCTGTCCACATAATAGAAGAGGTAGGCACACGCAAATAACACAAGGCAAATACTCTAACTGCCTTCAGAAAGACTGACGCAAGGACAAGAGGGTTGAAAGGAGGGAAAGATCACTTCTGAGTTGAGGGCTACTACATGGACAGGATGGGCGAGGAGGCAGTGAGTCATGATTTCACCAGGGCAAGTGGACGGGAAGGCATCGAGCAGAGGGACGATACAATCAGAGCAGAGGTGGGAGAGAGGAAGCATGGGTGAGGGATTGTGAGTTAACTGGCCTGGCTGCAGCACGGACTATGCACTGGGAGGCAGCAGGAGGAGTTTTCACCGTAAAGGGAGGGTGAAGCTAACCTGAAGAGTCTGGGTTTTACTCAGCAAGCAGTGGGAGCCACAACCAGGGTTTAAAGTTAATCCATTAGGGAGGCGTGTGTAGGTGGGAAGGAAGAGACCTAGAACAGCTAGAAGGCTGATGTGGCCATCCAGGCAGGAGGTAACGGAGCACGGTTTCCAGGAAAGGCAGTGGGACTGGAGAGAAAGTTGGGCAAGACATACCAGGGTCACCACAACTAGATGTGGGGACAAGGAAGAGGGGGTGGCCAAGCACAAGTCTTCAGTCTCAGTGACTTAGAGAATAACGTGGCTGCCCCCACACAAAAGTAAATCAGAAGGGAAAGCCAGCTTGGGATGAAAAATAGTTAATTGAATAAAATTTCAGATGTAAATGCATGCCTCCAAGTCGAAAGGTCCAACAGTCAGAATGTCTGTCCAGAGCTCTGGACAGCTTAGTTTGGGAACAGAAATAGAGATTTTGGACATATTAGAAAAGGACCACTCTACTTGTAAATGAAATCAAATGAGGAGAGAAGGGTGAAGACAGACTCCAGAGAAAATGCTCACATTTCCTAGGAAGTTTCTCTAACACTAAGATCACCAGCATCCATTCCCAAAGAATCTGATACAGAGGGTCAGGGGTGAAGTTCAGGTATCTGAATTTTACCAAATACTCCAGACTATGTTAAACAGAAGAAAGAGACAGAGCTATTCAAAAAAAAAAAAAAGTACAATTAGAAAAATGGAAAAGTAAACAGTGTCATAGAAACACGATTGTAGGTTAGGAAGTCATTACAAAACTTGGTCAAAAAAATTCCAGGTGGGATGGGACAGAATGCCTACTGCCAAGGGCTGGGAGCCAGCAGCAGGCACTAGGAAGGCTGCAAGCACAGACTGCCCTGAGTGGAGTCTGGCAGTTACCCAAGGCTGTGGACGTCGCAGGGGAGCAGGCACAAACAGGTCCTGCTCCTGGCAATGTGCTTTGCCCTTTCAGAAGGAAATCTGGCAGTATGTTGACTGGGGCCCTCAAAAATTTATATTTTGACCCAGTGATCCCATTTCTGGCAAATATTTAACAAGTAATGTCTTGTGAACAAAAACACATGATAGGAGTAGAGAGGTTCAGGGTTGTATCACATCTTGATCTGAGGAAAGGCATCCAACTCAAAAGCTCACTATTACCCATTGATTTCATCTTTAAATCTCATGGATTTTGTCCCTTCTCACCTTCTAATTCTCTGCCAATATTCCACTAACCCCAGTTGATTCTAATGCACACAGAACATGCTCTATATTCTACAGCCATATATTTTACTTGTCTGATTCCCTCCAGTATAATAGTAGCTCCCTGAAAGCAAGAATCATGTCTTATTTATTTTTGAATCCTTTTGAATTCAAATGTCTGCTGTATGAATGACCCATTCTCCCAGTAAATCTCCCGCTCCAACATGCACAGAGCAACAGCATCTCAGCCCCATTAGAAACCCATCCTCCGCCCCCACTGTCCTGGCCCTGCTTACCTGCATAGAAGTGGTAGAAGGGCCACCAGACAGCACTGTTTGGGATGTAGGTAAGCAGTGAAGCCACGTAGCCTCGGTAGAAGCCACGAAGTCCATCAGCCCGGAGGATCTGCCTGATGATGTCCTTGGTTTGGCCAAAGGCAACTACCCCTTGTCCCTCTAGATTCCCTCGCACTTGGAAGCGGCCCATTTTCTCACCCTTGCGCTGCATCATCAGGTGCTGGGAGACCACATCAATGGGCACTGTGATGCTCTGAGCCACGAGAGAGGCCGAGCCACCAGCCACCAGTGATTTGACTGTGTTGCTCTGGCTGTAGTCAGCTACAAACTTCCGGGTGAGCTCATAAGTGGTTACATAGCACTGGCCAGATATGAGGGTGAAGGTGTTGACCAGGAATCCCCGGTAGAGGCCAGTCACACCATCCGCCCGTAGGATCTTGATGAAGGCATCAAAGGTCCCATGGTAGAGGCTCTTGCCTTTCTGAACTTGCAGCCGAGTGCGGATGAGGGTGAATGGGTAGACGCTGACACGGATCATCATTGTCATTGCCACACCAAACACATAGAACTTCTTCTTGTCCAGGTGTTCCCACTCAATGATCTGGATGTTACGTTTGTCCTCCATGGTGCCTGAAGACCTGGGGATTTGAGCAGGGTGGAGGGACTGTGAAAGAGATCATAATTTGTATTCTCCCGTCCTGGCTAGGCTCTGAAACCCCATTCTCAGGCTTCATTTCCTGAGGTACTCAATTCCCCAAAGCTTAGAGGTCACCCAGCCTGGTTCTGCCAACCCCTGCCTAAGTCTTCCTTCAAAGATCAGGATTCTGTCCCTTCCTATCTCCTTTACCACCAATCAGTCCCAATTCAGGTCCCCTCTTCTGAAAATTGTTCCTTACCTCAGTGACTCCTCTGGGCCCCCTCCCACCTAGGCTCCCTACCCCCAACTTATCAGATCATCTATTCTGATCTCTCTGCCTCTCCCCAAGCCCTGGTGTCATGGTCCATTCTCCTTTTTCTTCTTTAGCTCACCCGGACAGCTCAGGATGCTGTGGAAAGACTGACCACCTGGCAGGATGGAAGGTCTTTAAGTGGGCTAATGGGATGTCACTAAATGACATTCAGGAGGTTTCTAAAGGCTAAAGGGAAGTGCTTCATTTTTGATACTCCTAGGCTTACTGAGGAGGCATGGCCTTTGGCTTTTGAGCCTCAGCAGGGTGCCTCCTTTATCACCATTTACCAGTTTACTGACCTTTATTTATTTCTGGCTTCCCGTGCTGGCCCCTCTGAGCTCCCCTGACCCACACTCACTACACTTATGTTTTCTCCAGTGTGCATTAGAAGAAAGTGTGGGGAAGAAGGCAAGTGGGGTTTTCTCTCCACAGGGCACCCCCCCAAAACCTCCCTTCCCTCCAATGAAAGGAGTCAAAAAGTCAGGAGCAAGTCAAAGGTCAAAGTCCTCTTTGGTTATTAGATAACTCACTCTAGAGAAAGAAAAGAACCACCTGAGATCTAAACAGCTTCCCTGAAGAATCCTGAGAACTAAACATGATTGACCCCTTTCATTCCCAAGCATATAAATCATAATCTCAGTCCTGGATAATGAAGGGAAAGTCAGGTGACAAAGAAGATACACAGACTCTGCCTTCGAGAAACTCACAATCTCTTTAAAGAGACACAGAATCCCTCTCGGGAATGGGTGTAAGATACAGAGATAAAGAAACCAGGGCAAATTAATGTACATGTGGCCCTCATGTTACGTGTATCCAGTGACTGAAGTTTCAGACAAAACTAATAAGCTTACAAATGTAATCTGGAGCTTCCAACTTAAGAAATGTCAAATGGGAGGACATGATATATTGGACATACACTTAGTGACCATGTAACCTGCTCCTGTGTAAGATACTGACATTATGCAGCCAGAAGGGGAACATGGGAAGTTAAATTCCAAGAAGTGAGAAGTCAAGGGCTCCCCGAACTTAGAGACAAATCCCTAGAGGCTCAGAAAGGAGGTGGCCACATCAAAAGGACAACTCCAGAGAGCTGAAATACTCTACGCAAGCAGTCCCGGCGCCAGTGCCTCGAGAAACATCATGTCGAGTGTATAACCAGAATGTCTTCAACCACCTTCCCCAACCAAAGGTCCCAGCTGGCCTGAGTAGCTTCTTGGTTTACCATGGAAGTCAGAGGGGAAGCAAGGTTAGCTTTTTGGAATTCCCTGAGCTGGACTGTATCACCTTCATTGAAGTACAAGTACAGTGCAAACTGAGTACATGTGAGATGAGGGAAAACCTCAGCTTCAAGATGAGGCACATATAACCAAGACAGGCTTCCTGGAGGAGGACAAAGCAGTCTGAAGGGAGGAATATATGTGGACCATGAAAGGGAGAGAACAGTGGCTTGAAACAACTGGGTTGATCAGAATGGAGAATCTGACCATGGGAAATAAGCTAGAGATGGCGTTCTAGCAGGAGAACTCCTGGAACACTGATGTGCCACTGCTGTAGGCAAAAGTGGTCCTTCCTGCAGCCTCAGCCCGGAACACCACCAAGTCCAGCGGGGTAATCTTCTCCTTGGAGGCCTTCAAGAGAAGGGGATTACTGTATCACTGACAAACAGGGTGTTTGTCATCCAGGGCCCCAAGGACATGTTTCCATTTCCACTGAGAGATGAGAGAAATGGAGAGACACTGTGATTTACTGAATACCTATTACCTCATGCAGTCCTTACATCTTAACCTGTGCACGGTCAGGCATTTTTGCTAAGTGAAGAAAGGCACAGATAAGTTAAAAGAAAGAGGGCCAAGGTCACACAGCTGGTCAGTGGTGGAGGCAGGATATGAGCCAAGTTTTATTCTTTACTCCATCATGCCTTCTACCCCATGGGAGTTGAGAAGTTCCAGCACAAATCACTCTGTTCAGTCTAAAGCCAAGTCATTTTCACCCATGGGAGGCAGAATTAATGCCCTCATGACTGCCAGTCACCCAAGGGTTAAGCATGAGCTCCTGGCCCTGCAGACGCCCAGGGATTTCTCTCAGCTTTGTTTCAGAGAAACCAAGAGCTGTCCCTGCTTTCCCAGTGTGCATGTGGAGTAACTGAGCTGAGTGGCTGAGCGGGCGCGTTGTTGTCACAAGGCAAATACAGCAAGGCTCAAGCAGGAGGGCTTCGGCCCAGCTCATGGATACCGCGTGCTATGCAGGGCAGAGAGGCAGAGCAACGAAGGACTCTGTTTCAGGACCTGGTTTTGTGGGCATCATCTCAACTTGTCAACCTGAATGACAGAGTACCAACATCTCCTGATGAGAAATCCTACAGCAGCCCCCAGCACCCCATTTCCCCACTTTCCTGCATCTCTCATGTGTGCCAGTCTATTTTAAACTCTCAGAAAGAAAGGAGGACTCTCCACGGCCGAAGCAGGTAACTTCTACCATTGCCGCGGTGATGGAAGGAACCACTAAGGGTCATGACACAGAGGGATGAGCTCCTTCACCTGAAGGGGAAGGCTCTGCACCCACACCCTCTACCCCTTTGAAAGGTGGGGCTACTCCTAAAAGTTGGGATCTCAACTTGCTCTTTGTTATATAAACTCGAAACTTCCCGCTGAAATATCAAAACCAGTTCCTCGTGTTACACTCTCTGAAAAATCATCCTTGCAGATACCTGTATGCAAACTTCCTTCAGTCTTCCCTTCTTCCAACCCAATTGCCCAATTTCTTTGTGGCTCTTTCCCAAACCCTTACTTGTGTGCATGGCTCCAATTCTGAATTTTCCCCTGTCTTTTAACATGGCTCAGGCACAAAGGTTAAAGTACCTCATATGGAGACCCAGCAGATGACCCAGGATGTCCTGAAGTCATCAAATGGGATGCCAGAGGCAGAGCCCCCACTGCTGAACCCACCAGAGGAAAAAGACAAACTGGCCCCAGGTAGGTACTCCTATCCACTTCCACTCTCCCAGTACCAGAAAAATCACAGCAGACTATTCACCAGGTTCTGAATAAGGTTCTGGTTTAGGACAAGGTGGTGTCACCTGGAAGGTAAGGTCATTCAATGGAAAGAAGACTAGTAGCCAGGAGATCCGAATTCCATTTCCATTACTTACTAGTAGGATTGGAACCAAGTCACTTCTTTGAAATTCAGTTTCCTCATCTGTGAAATGGGGCTAATAAAGCCTGCCATAGCTATGTAACAGTGTGGTGCAACTCACATGAGCTGGTATGTGTAAAAGCATTTTATTAACAGCAAAGCACTTCTATCACTGCAGAAAGCTCTACTGGTCAGTGCTGCTCTAAATCCTTGCTACTCAGAGTGCTACACAGACCAGCGGCATGGGCATCACCTGGGAGCTTCTTAGAAATACAGAATTTCAGGATGCTCCATAGACCTGCTGAATAAGAGTCGATATTTACCCAAGATCTCTGGGTGATTAATATGTATATCAGAATTTGGAAAGTACTGCCTTAATTATTAAGAATTGTCAGTATTATACAATGATAACAACTACTCAGGGAGACCAGGAGCATTATGACTAAGTTAGGAGCCCTCTGACTCCATCTTGACCTGGCACCAGGACTGGGCCCAATGATGACTACTAGACTCATTCAGATCTTTTCAGTCAACAACTCCAAATCAAATCACCTCTACAACTCCTGACAAGACACCCATGCGGTTTAGTCCCCACTTCTGTGCTGGGAAAAAGATCATTGCTTCCTCCTTCCGTTCCTCTGTTCTTCTTACTGCATCTGCATCAAGGCTCTGCCTCCTACCACATATACGTGAATATATTTACATGCTTGCCCACCTGTCCTAATGAATATGCATTTCCTTAGAAGGTCCCTGGCGTGTCTCCAAGCCCTCACTTAAACACAATCTCCCCCCTTGGACATGATGAGGCTCCCACCTAGCCTTCCTTTGGTCTTCCGTAGGTGCCCACATGATCCCTCATGCCAGACACCACATGACACTCCCCTTCACCTACTCCACATGACACTCCCTTTATGCAGCTTCTGTCCTGGCCCCCACACAGCCGCCTCTGGATCCTCGGACATGCCCCTGCCAGGCCTCTCGCCATGCTCCTTTCGCTGTCAGTGAACCTCATGCTCCTCCTACAGGAAGAGATGCCTCGTTGGAGTTGTCCCTCAATCCCAAAACTGCGTGGCGGGCTCCCACGGAACTGCAGCCGGGCACTGTAGACACCCGCTGCCTCCTGGACAGGTCCAGGTCTTTGGAGACCTTAGTCCTCAGGCACCCTAAACCGATGGTTTCTTACCTTCTCAGATCAGGGCGGTTCGGCCGCGTCTGCGGCGAACTCCAAGCGCGGACCTCTAGGCCGCAGCTCCCACTCTATCCTCTGTACCCAGCGACTGACGGCCTCGGGTCGCATCTTCCTCCATCTCGACCGGACTCCCGGTACTGCCGGAACCGGAAACTGGGACGCTGTCATTCCCACCCCCTGAGGGGGGGGGGGATAAATGATGGGCAACTCCACCAATGGCGTTCTGAGTCTTTGGCCTCTCCCTCGGCCCCCGCAGCGAGGGCGGAGTGTCCTCCTAGCCATCTTGAGTTCGGGCAGAGGCCACGCCTTCATTCGCTTCGACACGCCCTTAACTCTACTGCGCATGCGTTCCCTTTCTAATTCATGAAAATTGTCATCCCGGCGCTTCTTGAAGGTCTTATTCTATGTGGGTCACCTTGTGTTTCGGGTCTGTTGGAATCCTTAAATTCAAATATAATCTGTATTTTTTTTTCATTTATAGAGCCAAAACAGAGGCCAGTGTACAACAGGAAGGACTAAGGTTAGACAACCAGTTTTGAGGTTTGGGAATTAAAAAAACTACAGGAATAGGGGACATCCTGAAGGTGGAGTATGTGACATTAAGGATCTCTTCCATCTGTAAAACTATTTGCCTGTACGTGGATTTAAAAGACAGGGCAGAGCCCTTTAAATGAGGGACTGGGAGATGGGGATTGGAGAGTCAATTCATTTCGAAATAGGTATTTCTACAACTCAACAATAAAAAGACAACCCAATTTTTTAAATGGGCGGAGGACTTGGATAGACGTTTCTCCAAAGAAGATGGCCAACAAGCACATGAAAATATGCTCAATATCATTAGTCATTAGAGAAAAACAAAACCATGAGATCCCACTTTACACCCACTCAGATGGCTAAAATTAAAGCAAGCAAACAAGAACCTAGAGAGTAAGAAGTGTTAGCAAGGATGTGGAGAAATTGGAACCCTCAGACATTGCTGGTGGGAATGTAAAATGGTGTAGCTGCTGTGGAAACAGTTTCGTGGTTCCTCAATATAGTAAGCAAAATTACTATATGATCAAGCAATTTCACTCTGAATGTATAGCCAAAAAGTTTAAAACAGGTGTTCAAACAAGAACTTGTACACAAATGTGAATAGCAGCACTATTCACAATAGGGAAAAAGTAGAAACCAACAGTGGTATATCCATATAATGAAACAGTACAAAGCGATTAAAGAAAGGAATGAAATATTGATATATACCACAACATGAATTAATTTGGTAACTATTATGCTAAGTGAAATAAGCCAGACACAGCAATCACATATTGTGTAATTCCATTTAGGTGAATATGCAGAATAGACAAATCTAAAGAGACAGAAACCAGATTAGTGGATTAGAGGTTGCCAGGGACCGAGAGGGAGGAAGAATGGAGAGTGACTACTTAATTAGTACAGTTTCCTTTTGGAGTGATGAAAGTGTTCTGGAGCTAGATGTGGCAATGATTGTATACCATTGTGAGTGACTAAATGTCACCAATAGTAAGTTTTATGTTATGTGTAGTTTACTCCAATCAAAGAATTTGATACTCCTAGGATAGATCCCTCCTGAACTCCAGAATTGTGTTGGCAACCGCCTCAGAATATCTATTGGATATTTCAAATTTAGTGTGATGGTTAGTTTTATGTCAGTCTGGCTAGGGCTACAGAACCTAGTCATTCAATCAAACACTAGTAGGTGTCGCTGTGAAGGTATTTTGTAGGTGTGGCTAACATCTACAATCAGCTGACTTTCAGTAAAAATTGCCTTGATAATGTCAGTGGGCCTCATCCAGTCAGTTGCAAGGCCTTTAGAGCAACACTGGTTTCTCTAGGAAGAAATTCTGTCTCAAGACTGCAGTATCAAAAAAAAAAAAAAAAAAAAAAAAAAAAAAAAAGACTGCAGCATCAACTCCTGCCCCCAGAATTTCCAGACTGCCCATCTGCCCTACAGATTTTACACTTGCCAGTTTCTGCAATGGCATAACCAATTCCTTGGAATAATAGACATAGATATCTCCTAATGGTTGTTTCTCTTCTCTGCAGAACCCTGACTGACACTTAGCATACCAAAAATGAACTCCTGTTCTTCACCAAAATCTAGCCTACCTACTTTCTTCATCTCAATTCATTGGCAATTCCATTCTTCCACTTGTCCAGACCGAAAATTCTGGAGCCATCCTTAAATGTTCTCTTTTTCTTATATATCACATGCAATTCATCATCAAATGCTATCTAATTTATCTTAAAAGTATGTCCAGAGTTTAACCACTTCCCACCACCTCCACATCACCATTTAAAGTACCCTATCTATTTTATTCATTTATCTGTCTTCTACACTTAGAATGTAGGCTCTGTTACGGTGAGAATTACCTATTTTGTTCATTGATATACCTTCAGCATCTAACAGTGCCTGTCACACAGTAGGTGCTCAGTAAATATTTGTTGAATAAATGAATGGATGTCAGCATTAAGAGAGTGCTTACTGTATGCCAGACACACAGAAACACAATGAAGCAGCAGCACTGTATAAAAGGGGTTATGCTCAGACACACACTACTATACATAAAATAGATAAACAACAAGGCCCTAGTGTATAGCACAGGGAACTATATTCAATTTCTTATAGTAAGCTATTATGGCAAAGAATTTGAAAATATATGTATATGTATGTATGTGTATATATAACTGAATCGCTTTGCTAAACACCTGAAACTAACATTGGAAATCAACTACACTTCAATAAAAAATAAAAACATTTTAAAAGGGGGCTTATACTGAGGTATATATAGGTCACTAATTCTGCATGGACGATTAGAGAAGAATCCACAGAAAGGATGCTGCTCTAGGTGGGAGACATAGCATGCCTAAAGGAAGCCATTAGTTCCTTTAGGCAGACTGTCTATTCACCTCTGTGTCGCCAAGGCCTGGAATAGTGCTAGGCACTCAATAAAGGTTTCTATGAAGTTGTATAGAGGGGCTCAGGATCTACAAGCAGTGCCCAGGTGTGGATGGGGGAGCTGGCAAGGCACACCATTCCAAGAGATTTTCACTTTATTTATTCTGAATTTAATGAAAAGCCACTAGTAGTTTTAGGCAGGTTTTTTGTTTTGTTTTGTGTTTTAGTAAGCTCTCCTTGACCCTTACCAGAGAGTGGAATGCAGGAGGGGAGTAGGAAAAGGTGGCAGAGACTGGTCAGGGGCCAGCTCTGGCTGTCATGGTACGTGGTCTGGGCCTGCTGGACTGGAGAGGCGCTGAGGAATTGCAGGGAGAGGGAGGAGGAAGAGGAGAAGAGACTGGTGGCCCACTAAATGTGGAGAGGAGAGAGAGGAGGTCTCAAGCTTCTCCACTGCAGTGTGGTTAACTAGCATGGGAAATATGGGAGGGGGAGCGGGGTTGGAGGAGCTGATAAATCAGATGGGGGCATGTTGCATTAGAGATGTTTGTGGTGTATCTGGGTGGTGGTAACCAGTGGCGGTAACCAGTAGCTAGAGGGGGAGGCAGGAAGCCTGAGCTAGGAACACTACCTAGGAACAGTACTTCCTCCCTACCTAACCCTGGGCTCTGATTGTTGCCAGTGCATCCCTACTGCTGGATTGTAAGCCTCGTGAGAATAGAAAGCAGATCTGATTCATGCTTCTCTCCAGCTGTCTAGACCTCATTCAGAAACACAGCAGGTACTGAATGCACATTTGCTGAATGAAGGAATGGGCATCCTTGCTTGAGAGGTGAGAGTGGAAGCGATAATCGTGGAAGATACTGTCCAAGGGGATTTTTCAGTGAAATAAGAGAAGAGAAGAGAAGTGCTTGAAGGACCCTGAGGAACAATGGCCAGAGAGGTAGGAAGGTAAGCAAGAGCATCAACCAGAGACCAAAGGGTTAAGTGTTACAGGAAGGAACTGTCCCCAATGTCAAAGTCTGCAGAGGTCAGGTAGGATGAGACCAACCAAGGTTTTGCTCTCACAAATGGTAAGCATTTCCCAAGTACTTCCTTTTGCTATGGCAGACTGCCTCATGCCGTAAGCAGTGGAGACAGGCTTGAGATACTTCCTGTCCCCAGAGTGTTGACAGTCCAGCAGGGATAACCACCTGTGCAATCCCGTTCTGTGTTTTACATTCTTATGGTTGGGTCTGGGTACCTCATGAGTGATGCAGACAAGTGAGTGCTGGGGAAACCCTAGGGAAGACTAATCAGCCAGGACTGGGGCAGCCTGGCAGTTGGCACAGAGGAGACTGCATCTAAACTGTACTTTAGAGGGAGATGAAGAAAGAATACATGCTAGTGATGTTGGCAGGAGGCAAAGAAGGGAAGGAGAGAAAGGGTGAGGTTCCAGGGGCCTCTCGGTCACCTGGATAAAGATGTCTAGCAGGCTTACCCTGTACTGGCTGGAGCACAGGAGAGAGCTTGGCTATGGAGCTGAATATTTGGCAGTGAGGGATCCATTACGCTTAAAGCAGGAAGAATTTCCTGTGCATCCTTTCCTCCTGAAAGGTATAGAAATTGAAGTGCAAACAGGAAAAACTGTCCGAGTCTATTAACAGCAGGTGAATGCCCCAAGAACCCCGTCCTGGCCTTGTGTCCTTTCCACCACCCCACGCTGCCCCACTGCCCTTGGTCTAGAGGTCATCAGGGAGCCACAAGAAAGGAAGTCTGGAAAGGGTGCTTGGAACAGTGAAAGCCAGGCCTCAGGGTAAAAGTGCATTGGGTAATGGGAGGAAGAGAAGGAGCCAGCAGAAGAGAAAGACATAACTAGAAAAGCCAAGTAACTCTGATAAAGGAGCCCCAGCAGACAGGATCCTAAAGAGGTATTTGCACATCCTGTTCATTGCAGCATTATTCGCAATACTCAAGAAGTGAAAACCATCTAAATGTCCATTTATCTGTTGATGAATGGAGGCCCTCTCTCTGGATTTTCTCAGCTTCTCTGATGAAGTGAGATGCCACGTTGTGAACTGCCCAATGGAGAGGACCACAGGACCACTGAGAGCAGCTTCTAGCTAACATCGGGGGAAGAGAAGGATGGAGGCCCTCAAACCAACAGTCTTCAAGGAACTGAATCCTGCCAGTGCCACTTTCCCCCAGTGTGGATACCAAGGCAAATACAAAAGAGGCCTAGCACCGAGGGACATGATCTGAACCCGAAGCAAGCAGTTAAAACACCCTAGCATTGAGGGACAGATATTTTGATCATCAATACTTGCTATGGAAATATTTGCAATCAAGAGGGGAAATGATGGGAAAATCTGCACTCATTGAGGAACTAAGGCCCCCACCCAAGTGAAGGATAACAATTTCAGGCTGAGCTCAAGATTCCTGGAACACTGCCCTGTTACATTATCACCAACCAATCAGAAGGAAGTCACACACCCTGCTGCCCTCACACCAAGTTTTGTCTAGGAAAACTTCCCCTCAAACCATCGGGGAGTTCAGGTTTTTCGAGCACGAGCTGCCTGTCTTACTTGCCTGGCCCTGCAAGAAACTTTTCTCTGCTCCAAAAAACAAACAAACAGATGAATGGATAAAGAAATTGTGGTCTATACACACAATGGAATATTAATCAGCCTTAAAAAAGGAAGGAAATCCTGTCATACGCAACAACATGGATGAACCTTGAGGACAGTATGGTGAGTAAAATAAGCCAGTCAGCAGAGGCCAAACACTGTATGATTGCATTTACAGTAAGTACCTAAAGTAGTCAGCCTCATAGACAGCAGAATGGTGGTTATCAGGGGTTGGGAGGAGGGGGAGAGGGGAGTTGTTGTTCAATTTGTACTGAGTTTCAGTTTTGCAAGATGAAGAAGTTCTAGAGATCATTACACAATGTGAATATAGTTAACACTACTGAACTATATGCTTAAACACGGTTAAGGGGGTAAATTTTATGTTACTGTGTGCTTTTTACCACAATTAAAATTTAGAAAAAAATTTTTAAAGAAAAAGCCATCGTAGAAGAGAGTTGTGAGAAGAACAAGGTGGCCAAGGTGTGAAGACTGCATAGAGGTCAAGGTCGGTTAGTGCTTATGGGAAATTATGAGAGTCATTTGAGCACAGAGGTGGGGAAAAAAGCAAGACCACAGGGGATTAAAGAGGGTGAGGGTGACATTGGGCACGGAGTTGGCGAGGCAGCCAGAACAGACTCTACCTGGTGTTCAGTAGTAACGGGAAAGGGTGAGCCAGTGAGGGTGGAGGGCATAGATTGAAATGGTGGAGTTGTGGGAAGGATTATTGCTTTGTGTTTTCCCGGTACAGACAACACCTAGCACACCCGTGGGTGGGAGAGGAGATTAAAGATGAGAGAGTAATAAAGTGAGGAGGGCGATGCTGGTGGTGGAGGTGGCGGGAGGTTGGCACAGAGGAAGGGCAGATGCCCTGGTTAGTCTTGGTTGGAGGAGGGACACGTGCCTTCGTGACAGGAGGGAGAGAGGGAAGGTGATAAGGGGGTGTGGACAGAGTGTTTGTCAGATATTGGGAAGGATGTGGCCAGGATGGGGGTGGCTGCATGGTCTTTCTATAAATTCAGTCCACCAGGAGTTGAAACCAACTGCTGCAGGGGGAAAGGGGGGCTGAGCTGGAGTCACGAGAAGTGTGGGAGAGCTGGGGACAGCCACTGTGGGGCTGTGGCACGGAGTCCATGATGGATGAGGTGTTGCCTGGCCAGCAGACACACAAACGTGTGTTGGCCCCAAAAGCAAAGTTGGAAGCACTCTCTAGCAGTGCCTGGAGTGGAAGAAAGGACTGTGGGGCTGGTTGGGGGCTGGGAGGGAGCTGGCAGGGCAAAAGGGGTGGTTTGGAATTTGAGAGAACAATCACCCCACAAACCTTGGACTGCCAGCTCCCCTTCCATCCCACACTCCTCAGCTGGAGCACTCTGCTCCGGCAAAAACAGCACCAGTTCTAAGCTTTGTCTTTTTAATAAAAAATAAACTGTCTGTTGCAAGCAGTTTTTGAATCCCAAAACAAAAGGAGAGGAGAGAGGTCAAGGGGGCAGCCGGGGAAAAAAGTATGAACAAGGCTCAGATCACCCCTGCCATTCTAGCCAGGCTGGAACGGAGCAAATCAGCCCCAACTGAAGCAGGAAGGAAGGAGGTCAGACTTCAGGAAAGACCTCCCCGGCTCACAGTTGTGTTGATAAGAGGAGCAGGAGGGAGCCTCTCCCTGCAGAGTCCTGGGACCCCTGGTAGAGGGGAGAGTTGGTGTCCGAGGTGGCAGCTGCTTTCAGAGTGGAGTCTCCAGGAGCGTGTGCTATCTTACAGTGGCTTAGATGCTTGGTGTTTTAGGGTCTCCTGCAGCAATAGGTTTCTGGAGGGTCCTGGAATGGCCAGAACTGAAGGAGTCTCGCCAAGTCCTCCTATCACAGCGGAGGTCCGGGTCTGCGGCAGCCCCCGTTAAAGAAACCACGTGCTTGGTAGAAGGGAGTCCCATAGAGGAGTCAGGCGGCTGTGCCCGGCCCCACCGAGTGCTCTCGGTGGCACAGAGTGTCAGGAGATGCTCCTCTTATGGGAGAAAGGTGGTCTTTTGCGCTATTCCCACCCCAGTCAGGGCTGCACTGCTCTAGGTCCCTCCAGCCATCTTCGCCAGGCACCCTGCCCTACTCAACAAGCCGCAGCCTGTACCCAGAGTTTAAGCCACCTCAGTGCCCTGGAGGTTGTTGTCGATGTCCACATCACCGGCAGAGGTCCTGCATTCCTTGGGGGGTTGGAGGCACTGCTCCCTGCTTAATGGGGCTTTCTCCCTGGAGTTCAAGGTCCCACAGCCTTGGACCTTGCCCCGGGCTCGGAGTGCCCCCAGTGGGGAGGCGAGGAGGATGATGAGGGCTCCTGAAAGCACTAAGGCAAGGAGTACAGTGACAGTGAGGAAGTGGGGCCAGTAGGACCGCTGGGCAGCCAGGGCAGCCCCGCCACCGACCCTGGTCAGCGGGGCCTCCACACGCTCCCGGGGAATGCCCGCCAGTTCAGGATCCAGGGCCAGGGGCTGGTCCTGACTGTCCACCCAGTAGGAGACCACAGGGTATGAGAAGTCATTCTCAGTGGCCCAGCACTGATAGAGCCCCCATGCCCCATCTCGCAGTAGCAGCAAGAGGGAGCCACGGTAGACTGCGGAAGATGCATCTGGGATTGTTGCTGTCCCATGACTCCAGTGGTAAGAGGCCAGAGCTGAGAGATGGGGGCAGGGGAGTTCCAGGATGGAGTTGGGGACAGCTAGGACTTCTTTAACTGTAGGTGAAGGAAAGGGGCAAAAGATTAAGGGAAGAAGGCAGGCAGAGGGGAGTCTCTACCCTACATTTGGACCAAACTCCTGTCTCCAATTTTCATTTCAGCTCCCAAATCCAACTCTGACCTCTTCCCTATCTCCACTCTGGACCCCAAACGAATCCTCAGTCCATCTGATTCCAACTCTGATACCAAAACCAACTTTAACCTTAATCCTGAATCCCAGCTTAGAATTCCTGTCCCTCCTCCTTATAGTCTACACTCCAATCTATCCCAACTCTGGGTGTTCAGATCTCAAGCAGAGTAGGTGCTGGGGAGAGAAACTGAGGCAGGAGCGCCCAATCCTGCCCAGAAGTCCTCCTGAGCCTTTATACCTCGCCTGGTCCCATACTTACTGATCTGGGGGCGACTCTGAGGCAAGCGGCTCCTGCCCATGGGGCCACTGGCACATGCCCACCCTGGGTTCCCTTGCTGCATGTCCTGTTTCCAGGACTTCCTGAAAAGGAAGGGAAAGCAAAAATTATCCCTTGAAAACAAAAGTTGGAAGAGGATGGAGCAAGAGAGGGAAGTGCAGTGGGGAAAAAAGTGGGTCAGAGGAGACAAGGTAGAAAAGAGAGGAGAGGAGGAGAAACCCAGGATGCGCAGGAGCAGCTTCAAAACTGCCTGGTGCAAACCATCCCTGAAGGAGCCCACTGCAAGAGGGCAGATCCTGGAGGGAATGTGTTAATAGCATCTGGAGAGAGGAAGACCCGGAGCATAAGCTGGGTAACTAGGGTCCTGATAGGCCAGCACCAGCCACCATCCAGGACTGGCACTCACGGGATAGGGGTGGGCAGGAGGCGGCAGATTCGGGACTCAGGGTCCCAGGCACAATGGGGGTCCCGGGCAAGGACACAGTCCACACAGCTCTCGTAGACACTACAGTTGGCTCGGGGAATCCTCCAGATGCCTCCTGAGAAGCCTGCAAACACTGCGCCCTGGAAGAGAGATGGAGAGTGTCAGGGCGCCCCCGCCATACCCAGTAAGGACCCCGCCCCCAAGGCCCACCCCACTGGAAGGCCATCTGATGACCAGACCCTTTCCCACCTGGGTGGGGGCCAGCTGCAGGTTGCGAACGGGTTCAGGGGCAGGGAACAGCTGGATCTCCTCCACCAGATAAGCGCTGTTGTCCCCACTTACCACAGCCTTGTGGAGGGACCCTGTGCCTACGGAGAGACAGAGATTGCTGAAATTGTCTCACCCCATCTACAGACCCCTCTCGTGCTCCTGCTCTCAGTCCAGATGGCCTCCCCAGCTGTCAGAAAGTTCCCTCGGACGTGTAACGTGCACTGGACACAGATCTGTCAGACCGTTTCCCTCTATGCCATGGAGATTGAGCTCTCTTGTAAATGGCTGGAAATTTCTTGCCTCTGTCCTTCCTTTGCAAGCGCCGATAAAACTCCATCCCTGGAGGAACCCAACCGTCTGCTTTCTCCATGGACATGGGGCAGTGGACAGTTGAGCGCTTCTATAGAAAACCACATCACCAGCCTCCCTCACTCCCATCGAGTGTCTCTACCCAAAGGCACTTCAGTGAGGTCTACCCTGACCACCCTTCTAAAAGTTGCTACCTCCCCAAATATAACACAAATGAATTTATTTATGAAACAGAAACAGACTCACAGATGTAGAAAACAAACTTAAGGTCACCAAAGGGGAAAGGGGGTGGAGGAGGGATAAATTAGGTGTTTGGAATTAGCAGATACAAACTACTATACATAAAATAGATAAACAACAAGGCTCTACTGTATAGCACAGGGAACAATATTTAATATCCTGTAATAAATCATAATGGAAAAGAATATGAAAAAGAATATGTATGTATATGTATAACTTTGCTGTACACCAGAAACTAACACAATATTGTAAGCTGTATTTCAATAAAATAAAAATAAAAATTGCTGCCTCCCCAACTGGCATTCCTGACTACCCTTCACACTGCTCTATTTGTTTGCTAATCTCATAATGCATTAAGTAATTGACTCATTCAGTATGTTTATTGTCTGTCCCCATGTAGTTCAAAAGGACCTTGATTTCTGTCTGTTTTGTTCTCTGTTATAGACCCAATATATACATAGCTTACGTCCTAAAAGAATGAATGAAACTGTTGGGTTTCTGCCACTAAAGCTCAAGGTTATCCACCTCAACCAGGCCCTCAATATGTATGCTTAGCAACCTTCTATATCCCCCACCACTGACTGTCTTTCCTTCTTTCCATGATGAGTATTTGAATCTACACCCCTCTTCTCAAACCTCCCGCCTTTTCCATTCCTCAATCCCAGATCAAGACCTTGTGTCTTTCTACCTCATAGAAAACACAAAAGCCTTCACAAGAGAGCTCCCCCTGCTTCCTGCCCGTCTCCCTGCAGTCTACCCACTCCCTCCTCCAGTCTTCACTCACCTCTTACTCCTTCACTCTTATCCCAGCAGAGATGCTGTCCCTCTTCCACTCACAGCCAGGCCCTCTACCTGTGAGCTGGACTGTGGCTTCCAGCTTCCTCTGCAACTTCACCTGCCAATTAGCCCCTTACCTGCCCATCTCTTCACCATCTCCCTCTCTACTAGATCTTTCTCACCTTTAAAAAAGAATGCTGGCTAGACATCCCCCCACCCCTACCAGTTACCTCCCCTCCCTCTCTTCCCCTTCACAGCCAAGCTTCCTGAAGCATGATCTCTACTGTTTCTGGCTCCCCCTCTATCCACTCTCACTCTTCATCTCTTTACCTCTCTAGCATGGTCTCCCCAGTAAGATAAATAGCTCTTGCTAAGGCCATCAAAGCCCTCTGTGTTCCTCTCCCCAGCCAGACTGAAAGCTCAGAAAAGGCAGGGACAGGGCTGTTTTGTTCCCCACTGTATTTTCAGAGCCCAGCAGGATGCCAGGAACCTAGTAGGTGCTCAGAAAACATTTGGTGAATGAATGCATGAGCGAATGAACTCAAAGGTTCCCCTCCTCAACCTGAGTTGCAGCCCCTGCTCTGGTCCCCTGAGGGATGCCCTGGAGCCCTTTACTCACTGGTGCCCAGATACATGACCAGATGGCTGTGCCCATGGACGCCCTGGGCTGTCTCCACCACAAGTCGTGTGTACTCCACACCAGACTTCACCAGCAGGGGTGTCCCCACCACTGGCTCATCCATTAGGAAATGGTCCTTCATGAAGGTCAAGGCTTTATCAGAGGAGGGGCCCTCCGAGCACTGAAGGGGGAAGAAGGCAGATCAGGTCAGTTTCCTCCTTCCCTTAAACTCACCCACTGTCTCTTCTCTCCCTCCCTCTCCCCCTAATCTCCTTTGCCTCCCTCCCTCTTGGCAGTCCTCATTTCAGGATGCTGATTAAAGCTGAACTCTGCCTGGCTTTGAATTCCAGCCTCTGAATTCAGCATGCCTGAGGTTCCTTAACAGTGAAATGGGCTTATTACCAATACATCATAAGCTTGCTGTGAGGATGAAATGCTCTAATACATGAAAAGCAATTAGAATAGCGCTTGGCATGAGGTACATACTTGAAAAATGTTGGCTGTTATTACCTTCATCATCATCACTTTCACCAAGGATACCTGGCCACCAGCAGGAAACAGGGTGAGGGTCCCTTGCAGGCAAGGACCACTCTGAACTCATGTCTGTAACCCCAGGTTTAGCACAGGACCCAACACACAGTTGGTGCCCAATAAATGTTTGCTGAGTCAATGATTGAATGAAGAATGTCGCAGAAATGCGGGGTGGGGGGTATAGCAGAAAGTATTTCTCATTATGGTTTGGTATGAACTTGATGCATGACTTTGGAGAGTCCCTTCTCCATTCTGGGCCTCCTTTTCCTTACCCAAAAAATGAGGAGGTTGGACCAGCTGTTGTCGAATGGCCCTGCCAACACCAGCGTATTGTGGCTCTAGGACACCTGTGTCCTGTTCTTTTGTCACGATTCTTATCCTCCTTTTCCAAGAGCACTGTCTTAATGCTACGCCCAGCTCTGTCACCTATAAGCTGTGTCTTCAGACAAGTTACCCTACCTCTATGAGCTGCAATCTCCTCATCTGTAAAGTGATGTAATAACATCTATATCTCATTTTGATGCCAGAATGAGCACATACACGTACTCTCACTTCCTCCCAAAGGGATTTTTTTTTTAAGACATAAACCTACAGGGATGGGGAGAACAGAAGAGGAGGCAAAAGCTGCCACATTTGGGAAGCTGGAAAGCAAATGAACAAATAGTAAAAGACTTAGCAGGAAAAAAAAAATCTTCTTAAGCCAGCCCAGGGATAACCCAAAATTACCTGATTTACAAGGCAGAATTCTTAATGTTCATGAATTAGTGGCCCCATCACCTCTGGAAATGGGGTAAAGGAGGGACTGAATAAAGAAGATTATTTGAAAGTCTGTTTAAGAAGCAAGTAGATCTTGTCCCAGTTCCATGCAGCTGAGTGACTGTCCCTTTCACACCCTGGCCCAAGACTGGAGGTTTATGCTCTGGAGAGGGTAAAGCACACTGGATGGAGGACAGCAAAGAGGGGACACCATCATGAAAGCAAGGGATTAAGTGCAGGTAGACATAGGACCTGCTTGGACTCTTCCCCCATACCCAGCCCTCTTTCCCCGTGGCTCCCAGAGATCAGGAGCCAGACCATCTCCCTTCAAGCAGAAGACTAGAAGAGTCCACTCCAGGAAAACTGACTAGAAGCTCAAAAGGAAAGACTTAAAGATACTGACATTAAAGGTCCCCAACAAAGCAGCCCAGCCAGACTGTCCTCAGGGGAGCTATCATGGAGCTCAAGTTGCCAAGTCACATCCAGGGGCGCAGTTTCCAAACAGCTTCATGGTCCCCTCCCTCTTAAGCATGAATAGCTAGCCAAAGATTACCAGACATGTGAGTGAAATCATGAACATGGAAGAGATCAAAACAAACCAATGGAAAAAATGAACAAACAAAATCCTGACAGGAAACAGAAATGATTCAGAGAAAAGAAAACTTCACAGCAAAGTATCATTACTATCTTAAGAGAGAGAAGAACGAAGATAGCGCACCCATGAAACAAGAACATAACGCTACAAAAGAGGAATTCTTTTTTTCAAAGAGTGTGACCAGACATTACATACATCCTGAAAGAAGGCAACCCTACCACAATGAAGTAGTTGTGCTCCCCTAAATCAAATCAAGTCTCTAGATCTAACCACCAATGAATTTACATAAACCTTTTAAATTCCACCACAGAGATGCAAAATCATTAAGATCCGAACTGTAGAAAATTCCACATAACAAATAAATTGTAAGAGAAAATAAGACGATGGAAAGGGAACATACAGATTAAAAGAGAGAGAAAAGAACAACCAATCCAAATTTACAGATTTTATTTGGATTTTGATTCCAATAAACAAACTGTATTTTAAAAAACTCTTCTAACATCTATGAGACTGTTAGAAATTTGAAAATTTAATTATATTAAGGAATTATTATTAATTTTTTTTTGTTATAATGATACTATGGTTGTGTTTTGTTTTGTTTTATTTTCCCTAAGCCCTTATCTTCTCAAGACACATACTAAAATACTTATGGATGATGTAGTGAGTTGAATGGTAGCCCCCCCAAAAGATATGTCCATCTAAAACCTGTGACTGTGACTGTTTGGAGGAAAGTTCTTTGTAGATATAATTAAAAATCTCTAGATGAGCTCATTCTGGATTAGGATGGGCTCTAAATCCAATGACAAGTGTCCTTATAAGAGAAGTGGAGGAGCTATACAGAGAGAAGGCGAAGTGATGACAGAGGCAGAGATTGAAGTGATGTGCCTACAAGCCAAGGAACACCAAGGATTGCCAGCAGCCAACCAGAAGCTAGGAGCGAGGCATAGAACAGAGTCTCCCTCAGAACTTCCAGAAGGAACCAACCCTACTGACACTTTGATTTCAAACATGTGGCCCCCAGAATTTAGAGAATAAATTTCTGTTGTTTTAAGACACCAAGTTTGTGGTAATTCGTTATGGAAGCCATAGGAAACTAATACAGCTGAAATAATATGATGTCCAGAATTTGCTTCAAAATAATATGAGGGGAGGTAGGTGATGTATACATGAAACAGTTTGATTGGCTATGAATCGAAGCTGCCTGATAGATGTATGGTGGTGCATTATACTAGTCTGCCTAATTTTCATATGTTTGAAATTCTCTCTAACAGAACATTTTTGTAAAAGACATAACCAAAGTTCCCCCCCAAAATCTAGGAAATTAAATAGGAGAAAGTTAAAATCTGATAGAAAGATCGAAAGATAAAATTGAGGCACTCTCCCAAGAAAGTAGAACAAAAACAAAGACTTGGAAAATTAAAAAAAAATTTTTTTTGAAAAGTTAGAGGACCAGTTCAGGAGGTTCAGAAAGGAGCAAGAAAACATTCTAACATAACAATGGCAGCTTCAGGAGGAAAGGGACTTTTGTTTGTTTTATTCATTGCTGTACCCCCCAGGGCCTAGAATGGTGGAACATGGCCTCAAAAAATATATGTTGAAAGAAAACTTAGAGCTGAAAAGAATTAAATTTCCAGGCTGAAGGAGCAAATTGAATATCCAGACAATAAATGAACAGAGTCCCATCAAAGCACAGTATCATGAAATTTCAAAACAACCACAGACATAAAAAAGACACAAGATTACAGTGGGGGGGGGGGGGCGAAGGTAACATTCAAAGAACTAGGGACCAGGACAGCTTTAGACATCTCAATAGCAGCACTGGAAGTTAGAAGATAATAGAGTAAGACTTCAAAGTTTTGATGGAAAATTATTCCTATTATAGAATTACATACACCTCGCCAAACTCTCAAATGTGCATGTGGAGTAAAGACATTTTCAGACATTCAAGGTCTCCAAAAAATTTACCTGCCATGTATCCCTTCCAGGAATCTCCAGAGGCTATCCTTCACTAAAATAAGAAAAGTGACAAAAAGAAAAAAGAGGAAGCCGTGGGATGCAAGAAACACCAAACTATCACAAGAGGCAAAGGGAATGCCCAGGATGATGACAAAGGAAGATTCCAGGATGGCAGCTGTGCTCTTGATGTAGAGGGCTACTAGTCCTGACTGCCACGGGTAGGAAGGATTTCCAGGAAAATGAAATGGTTAGAATATCTAATGGGTCTGTTTTTAGAAGAGATTCAGATAATTGAGGAAGAGTTTGGGGTTGAATTAAAGATAAGAGCTTAGAAAACAAAGAAATGAAAACAATTAGTAACCCCAAGGAAAATGTAAAATTATGCAAAAAGGAAAAGTAATCGTGGCTTACTATCTGGCTCAGTTTTGAATAATGGATCATAAAATAAATATTGATCTAACCCAAATTACTATAAAACTATGTTGGGAGATGAGGGGTGGGTGCAGTGGTGTGTTGGTAATTCAGGTCTGGGGTGATGGGTGGGGGAGTCCTGATTTGGAGCATTCATTGATTTCTGTGATGTATTATCCCCACCATGGCTGATTTCAAGTTATCAGTGTAATGTCACTGGACACAGATTTGAAAAAAGATATGCAAAGAGTTCTTGTTAGTTGCTGCAAGCCAGCTCCAGCATATCACTGAGTGGGTGGGGGTAGGGGAACATGGTTAAATCCTCACCATCCAGAATGGGAATTCGATAGATACTGCCTGAAACTGAAATATCAAGAAGCAGCAATAAGGGGGAGGGTATAGCTCAGTAGTAGAGTGTGGGTTAGCATGCGCAAGGTCCTGGGTTCGAGCCCCAGGACCTCCGTTAAATAAATAAAAATAAACCTGATTACTTCCCCCTCCCCCCAAAAAAAAATTAAAAAAAGAAGTAGCAATAAAGTATTTAGAGATTTGGAGATAAATACCAAAAGAACCAGCTAAAATAGTTGAAGGTAATTGTCTTTAGAGAGGAAAAAATGCTGAAGATTGGGTATAGGGTTATTTTTTGTAACCAACCATGTAGATCTATGATTCTTTAAATGGTGTGCATATACAACTCTGATAGAAAAACAAAACAAAAGTTAAATAAGAAATGCAGGTGAAGGGGGAGGATATAGGTCAAGTGGTAGAGCGCATGCTTAACATGCATGAGGTCCTGGGCTCAATCCCCAGTATCTCCTCTAAGAATAAATGAATAAACCTAATTACCTCCCCCAAACAAACAAAAAAAGAAATGCAGATGGAGATGCCCCCTTGTTTCTTTAGTGATATACCCAGGTATTCCGCGTGCATTTAGCTGGGGTGGATGCAGGGGCTGCTCTGTGTTTAGGATGGGGTTGGACACCTGTGGAATTGGGCAGCTTGATTGGGTGTATATCTGAGCAGAGAGAGCTTGAGTTCATGGGGAGCACTAACATTTACTGGGCATTTATTATGCCTTGATAGGTGCTTTGGCGTGGATATCATGAGTCTGAGGGAAGGAGGGCATTGCTCAGTGGCTGGGGTAGGGGTAGTACTCACGCTGCCTGGCCGGGGGCTGATATCAGAGAACCCATAAGTCGTCCAGCGTGAAGTCTCTTTGTTCAATTCCTTGTACTTCCCCTCAAAGACACGCTGGATGTCCTTGAGAGAAAAAGCACAGACAGCAGAGCTCCTGGTCCCAACGACCTGCCTGGAGACAGCCAGAGGGGACACTGTCTCTAAGCTCTGCTATACTAGGAAGCACCTCCTCCAGCCCTGCCCCACCCTCAGTGAGAAACCCCAGGACATGGCAGGAGTATGAAGGGCTGGGTCAGCCCCCAGCTGGGGTGATAAGGGCTAGGAGAGCCTCAGACCCTAGCCTGTCTTAGGATCTGAGGTGTGATTATCCTTAATGAGAATTAATTGGGGCTCAGGCCCTGGGGGTGTCTCCTGCCTGTCCTGCCCAGACTGGGCTGTGCCAATGGGAGGGGCAGTGTAATCAGCTCTGGGACAGGCTCTGGATGAAGCCGTCTCCTTGGGGTCGCACGTATTCCCGCTTCTCAGATAACCAACCAAAGCCTGACTACAAGACTATTTTTATTCCTTCAGCCCTGGTCTATGGAGATGAAAGGTCTGTCTCTCCTGTTCTCTTTAACCTGACTGTGGCACACACCATGTTGTCGGTTCTGGATGCCATAGATACCAGACCCTGTTTATAAGGAAATCTCAAAAGATTTCCTATATGAAGTGTGGAATATGTGCTCGGGTCACGTGAGTTCCTACCCTCCTTGGCCAGCGAGGGCAACACGGATGCTGGCCCTAAATCCCGCTTCCAGCCCCCAGATTCCCGGCTGGCTGCTCACCACTGAGAGGTGAAGACTGCGTAGACATGGGGATCGTTGGAGGAATTGTCTGCCAGCAGGACAGCGTGGCGGATGACGTTGAAGGGCAGCTGCCCCGGCTGGGCGCAGAGCAGCTGGGCCTTCAGGAAGGTGGTCCACTTCTTCTGCAGCAGCTTTTCCCCGCCCATGTCATTCTATCCACAGGAGAGAAGTCAGGGGACGCCCCCTGCCCAGCGTGACCCAGCCCTTTTCCCCGCCCCTCCAGGCTCCCATTGGGCCCTACGAGCTCAGCCCCGCCTCTGCCATATCCCCATTGGCTTCTCCACGGCCAGCCCCACCTCCCGCCCAGGCTGCGGACCTTGCAGATTCTGGCCACCCGGGAGGTATGGAGCTTCTCAAAGAACTCAAACTCGCTGGCTGTCTCCTCGAAGAAGAAGTAGACAACCTGGGTTGAAGGGATGGATGCCACGAAGGAGGCGTCCGCTGCAGGGATGGGACAGATAGGTTGAGAGATGGAGCACCTGTGTGCCCTGGCTTCCCCCTGGTGAAATCCCTTGGCTCAGGAGGCCAGGAGACAAGATACCTTGGGTCCCACATATGGTCGAAGCGTAACCATGGGTGGGGGGGTGGAGGTGGGGAGCGACTGATAACGTCTTTAATTTATTTACATAAAATGAAAGATTCACGAGGACAGGAGCTTTGTCTTCTTCCTTGCTGTACCACCAGTGCCTACCTGTACTGCCTTGCACATATCATGCCTCAACAAATGACAGTTGAGTGAATTAACAGCACCTGGGACTTGGGGAAGAGGGCCAGACCTGTGCTGAGTGGGACTCAGGTCCTTACATTGCAGCCATTGGAGGAAAATGTCCGTCTTGAGGACTGGCTGAGATCCCAGCGTGCGCAGCAGGATGGGCTCACTGCCCAGGAAGTTGTTCATGGTGCCGGAATAGAGCGTCCCATCTAGGGTGGGGAGAGGAGGGGAGACCTCATCAGTTGGAGGATGCCCCTGCCTTCCTGAGACCGGCCTCTGACTGGTGTCAGCATTCACACCAGACTCTGGCTTCCTTCATTTGTTCTACACCTTCCTGCAGCGCCCCAAAGTCCAGCTCACAATCTCCCACTGAGCACCCACCTTAGGTACTTCTGCCCACAGGGACTGGCCAACGTTATGGCCTGAAATGTTTTGACACTTTTCCAGTCCTTCTCTGGCTGCTCCCTCCCGCATCCAGCTGAAACACTTGCCAGTTAGAATCACTCATTGTTCCCTGAAGATGGCTGTGTTTTCTGTTTCCAAACCTTAGATCCTACCCTTCTCTTCCTAGAACACCTTCCCTGCCTTTCTACCTATTTTTCAAGGTCCCACTCGAAAATCAAAGGTCATCGCCTTCAGGAAGTCATGAGGGGAAGTCTGTAATGGTTGGGGGTGGGGGGAGGACATAGCCATAATTTCTTCTTTGCAATCCCTCTAGTTTCTGGCACAGTGCTTGGCACACCAGAGGAGATGTTCACACAGCGCATATTTGTTGAACAAATGACTGAATCTCAGGCCTCTTTGCCTGAGACCCCTTCTTGACCCTCCTGCTTCTGTGTATCTCTCCACATCTGCCTTGCTGAACCTGCTTTGTAGCAGCTTCAGCAGGAGCTGTGGATTGGGGTGCCTGATTCTGTCTCTGATTTTGTGCTCTGAGGCTTCTGGCTTCCCCTCCCTCTGTCCCCTGCCTTTCAGGAAACTCTGTCAGGTTCCATATGTCACAGAATGACCTGGGAACACAGATGTTGGGACGGACCAGGAAACCTGATACTCACCTGCCAAGACAGCTGTGTGCTTATGGGCAGGGTCGAAGGGGCTCTGGCCTTTCCCCTCCACAACCTTGTCCTCTGAGATGGGCAACAGGTTGGAATCTTGAAGTTCCTGGAGGAGGGGAGTGGCTGGGGGCCAGAACGCCAGAGTCTCATGTCTGGGAAATGTGAGGTGTGAGGGAGGAAGGGAAGGGGATGTGGAGGGAAATTGGCCTGAGGCCAGGAAGCTCACAAGGGTCCTGCATCTGGAAGACCAGAGTTTTCCAGAGCTGCAGAGGATGGGCTGGGAGTAGGTGTGAGGAGGGATGCTTGGGGCCTAAGAGCTGGTGCCAGATAACTCACAATGAAGGTACAAGCAGGGCTGAAGGCGAAGGTGCCGCAGGCATAGAGATGGGTGGCGTTGAAGGAGACCAGGACACGAATAAAGTTGAAACACTGTGTCTGGGGGAGACAGAGAATTCAGGCCTCCTGGGCACTTGTGCCAAACTCCTGGGCCCCCAGAGGCTGCTCCCTCACTCCCTAGTAGGGAGAAGGACTGGGTGATACTGACGCCTTCTCTGTATGTCTTTATAGAACATGATGCAGGAAATAATCATGCAAACAAGCAACCTCTACTGCCTGCCCCACCTGAGGTCATCCTGGGGACACCAGGGTTCTCCACAAGAACCCCTGTACCCCACCTCCACTTACCTCATTGCTCTTCTTCTTAAAGGCACATTCACTCTTTTTTCTGTCACTGGCTGGCCAGGGTATCTGAAGTGGGGAGTTGGGAAGGGGGAGATAAAGGGAATGAGGTCTTCAGCTCTAGCTCTGACCTGCTGTCCCCTTCTTAGCTCTGGTGTGAAATCACCAGCAGGCATCATGGTTAGTTACATGCTGATGGGCGATCACAACCTCACTTTGTAACCCCAGCTATTGCTCTGATGATACAGATATTCATAGGACACAGCTTTATGGTAGAACATGGAATCAGACCTGAGTTTGAATCTAGGCTTAGCTGCTTCCTGATTGAGTGATCTTGGTCAACTGCATAGGCTTCGGGAGGGCACAACTAGGTAACATATGGAAAGCACTGAATGCCGTGCATGGTATATAAAGTAGCAGTTGGAAAATTACACATTTCCTGAGGAAATTGTTTAAAATGTCAGTTCCTGGGTCACACTTCAGAGAATCTGCATTTTTAATCGGCATCCCTTATGTGTAGTTGGCCCTCAGACCACACAGGGAGAAACACAAACCGTGGAGATGCTCAGTAATTGCTAGCTCCCTCCCTCCCTTTATTCCTTCTTTCCCCCTTTCTCTCTCACATTGTTTACGTTAGTGGGTTAGTGTAATTCAACACAGAAGCTTCAGTTATTTCTACCAGTGGGTGGATATCACATTATTAATGTAATTTGAGTCAATGTTTCTCTCATTTGTCAATGATTTCCACATCAGCCATTTTAGCAATTAATGTTATTCAGCCAGTAGTCATGACACCAGTGAATAGTGAGGCCACTATAGTATTTCTTGTCTGTTATACGGACCAGATATATATATCCATCTATCTCAAGAATAGCTGATAGTTGCTGATTATAGACAACAGCAATTGGGTGGTTATTCATGCGTAGATAGCCCAGGTGCAAGGCAGCTACTGCCCCCCTCCTCACTCCCAGCCCACGGCCTTTCCTTGACCTCTCACCATGTTCTTCAGCCTTGGTACCCCTGGATCCTGGATATCCAAGGCCAGAATGGCCTCTCGAACCCCCACATAGAGAGTGCCTTCATCACCACTCAAGAGCAGAGTGTCAAAATCCTGGAGGCCCTTCTGGTGGAAGAGGCTAAGAGCTCTGCGTCCATCCCCTGTTGAGAGGTGGTGAGACGGGGTGAGTGATGAGGAGTCGGTGGACAAGCAGCTGACTTCTGAGATAAAAGCTGGGGGAAGCAAGGGTTGGCAGAGTGTGCTCCCCAGGCCTTGGCAGCTGGACCCACTCTTCGTCAGCAGCTCCCCACTTCACCCCACCCTGCTGGCAGCCATAGGAGCTTTGTGTGTTGTGCTCTCAGTAGAGAGGAGAGGCAGCTAGACACAGGGTAATGACAGGCTGGGGCTGGGGGAGGGTGGCCTGCACCCAAGAGACAGACAAAGGGACAGGAAATAAAGTGAGGCATGATGAATGATCTTCCAGGCTTGGGGGGCTGGTGGGGAGGATAAATTGGCCCTCACTGGTGGTGGGGTGGGGGAGGACAGAAGGCAGATAAACCAACAGGAAGGTGTTGGCAGCCACAGACATGAAAACTAGACAGAGACAGGACTAAGTGTCAGAGCAGCTGTGGGTTGTAGGGGTCCCACTCTCCAGCCTCACTTTCCTCTCCTCTACTGCAGGAAATTTCCACCACTAGAATCACTGCCATAGGCTGAATAGAAAGGAAACTTTTTTCCCAAAGGTTCCTGTGGGGATGCCTGGATGTCACCTTGGCACGGGATTCCAGCTGGTGGAGGAAGGCTCCCCAAAGTCTCTCCATCACCCATCACCGTAGTGTGGCGGGGGTGAGGGGTGCGTGCCCTGTTCCCCTGGCATGTCAGCAAGGGGGGAGGAGCTTCTCAAGTCCTCTCTCACGAGCACATTTGCACTTTTGCATTAGAGGACCGACTAGCTACTTGTTACCTTTAGGGGCTCAGAGAGTCTTAGACAGGACCAAGAGGAGGAGTTGGGGAAACATGTGGCAAGGTACTGGAGGGGCCAGCCTCCCCAGAACTGTACATAAACCTCTCAGTCACTAAACTGATCACCCCAAGTAGTGATTATCTGATTGCTCACCTGCCTCCCCTTCAGGACTATGAGCACCTTGAGGGCAGAGGCTGAGTTCCAGCATCCAACACAGAGGAGGCCCCTCCATCAATGGGCAACATGTATTTCCTTTGGTTGTCCCAGAAAGATGCTAAAGACAGCTAGGCCTAGGAGATCCCGCCCCTACAACTCCCTATTTCTGGCTCACTCTGTCTCTCTCTCAATCTCTCTCTGAGGCCCTCTATCTCTCCCTGGCAAGTATGTCTTGGTTTCTCCATGTCTGTTTTCCTCCCGCTCACCCTCCGTTCCCTCTCTCTTTCCTCCACAGCCCTCCACTTTGGCGTTGCCATCCCCACACTTCCTGACCATCAGACACTTACCTGCATGGTATTTGACCCTGGGTATGGGCCCCTGCCCATCACCCACCACAGTCATCGACGGTGGCAACAGCAGCAGGAGCAGCTGGAAGAGGAAAATGTCCAGGAGGCTCCAGGATTCCAGGCCCAGGGCTGGGAGGGCCATGCTCAGCCAGAGGCTGTCACCAGACGGCTCTGGGGAAACAGGCACCGGGCACTCTGCGTGAGCAGTCCTTACCACATCCCCCCCAGGAACCAATCAGATAGGCCCAGGCAGCAGAAGTGTGTGTGGTGGGGATGCTAGGGGGACAGGCCAGTTTCCTCTCCGGAGTGCCGTCAGAGAGTCTCACTTCCATTATCCTCATGGGCCTCATCCTGCTGCCACACTGTGCCCTCTGGGTAGGAGCCCAACTGCTTCCTTCCTGCCCTGCCGCTCTCTTTGCACCAATAGCCCTGCTCTGCCTTTTCTCACCTTACTCTCAGGGAAGTCCTTCCTGCCATCTATTCTTTGCCTTCCCTCCTCCCATAGTCCGGAGCCCAAATCAATGCCTGGTCCCGGGCAGGATTCCTGCACTCACAATATAGATTCTTACGACCCGACTCTCCTGGCACTATCAGATCTCTTGATTCCCAGGACCTCCTACTCAGCCCTGCCCTCTGATGACCCAATCAGGGAGACCAGGGCTGAACTGGCCTGCTCTGATCTCTCCCCCAGCCCCAGCTGGGCTCAGGTCTCTGACGCTGAGGCCTACACGCCTCTTCCTGCAGGGAGGAGGTGAGAGTCCAGCCTGCCAGGCAGGCCATCAGCACCACGCGGGAAGTGGCCAGGGCGAGGAAAGGCTGGCTGGCTCCCAGCCTCCGCAGCTGCCCTTCTCTCCCTGGTCCCTGTGCTGCTGTCAGTCTCCCTGGGTCTCTGCATAACCTTCCCTTGGGATCGGCACCCCTCAAGCCACCCACCTCATCTCACGTACCCTTGAGCCAGCCACAGTGTGGAACCAAGCGTCTGGACTCCTGGGCAGGGGTGCCATCCAAGAGAAAGAAGAAGAGGGGGTTCCCAGGCCCCAGAGGCAGGGGATGGAAGGCTTAGCCTGGCTGGGCCAGGAGTGCGGCCCTCCAGGTACCCATAGTGGCAAAGCCAGCACTGGAACCTCTGGGCAAGGGAAACCAGAATTTCCACCTCTCGAGTTATGACAGATCCCTGGTTTGGGCGGAAGTTGGTGGATTGGGAGGGGAATAAAAGGAGACACACCTCTCTCCCAGTCCTCTCACCTTGTCTATCCAGAGAGTTTAAAAGGCTAGAAAGTTTCTAGGTCATTTCAGCCATTCCCCTGCCCCTCCAGCATGTCACATCAGGTCTAACCAGCCTAGCAGTGGTTTCTCCTCTTGCTCAAGGTTTCCCAGAGAGGAGACATGACACTGTATTTCATATTCCTCTTTTCACTTACCCACAAGGTGGGGTCTCTCCACTCCTAACCTGCTGGGAAGTCCCTGCAGTAGTCTAACCTTCAAACCTCCCAATTCCAACCTGACCACAGTCTTTAAAAAATAAAACAATTGCATTCGGCTTTGCTGAGGAAATTCCTCCTGTAGTCTTATTTCCATCACTCAAGGCAGCATCAGGCCAGCAGGAGGCCCAGAAAAATTCCCATCTGAGCTCATACTTCTGAGACACCCAAACCCCCGATGGTGGCTGTTCACCCCTCCCTGAAGGCTCCGGGGGAACCTCATAACGCAGGGTTAATGAGGCATCCAGCACCGAGGGCTCCGTGACCTATAAAGTGGGTAGTTGCCTGCCCACTCAGCCCGAGACTCTGCTGGTTACAGAGCACAGACATCCCAGGGCTAATTGACTCCAATAAATAACCCAGCTCCTTCTTAAACGCACATTCCTCACGATCAGGAAGTCCTCGCTGTAGTGTAACTTCCCTCCCTCTTGCCACAGCACCTGTCTACAGGGTGATGTTACAGCCTAGGCTCCTCCTGAGAAGAATTCCTTGTCAGAGCCGGCTCAGCCTTCTTCCCTCTCTCTGCTCCCATTTTCCCTCGATTTCCCTGAGGGCTGATCTCAGCCAAACCCCTCCTGACAACTGCTTCTGTCAAGACTTGCCTAAGACCCCCCAGACTCTCATGGAGGCTGGTTGCCAGGCCCTTGGGAGAAGCCATGGGCCAAGCCACCCAGAGAAAAATTTCTAGACTGTCAGGATCAAGGGAAACTTCCACTTGGACCCCACATTCCATGTTCCCCACCCCAGTCCTTCCCACCAGCTCAGATTAGGAACCTACCCTGCCTCGAGCCTCTCTGCTTGAACCAAATGGCTTATGGGTCTCTGGAAAGCGGTCTGATGTGGGGGGTGGGGGTAGAGGGAGGAGATTTCAGCCCCAATTGCCCTGTTTCCATCTCTTTGGAAATGTTAGATTCAATGCCCTGAGCCTAGTTCCTCCTTCTCTAGGGACCCAGGAATTCTCCTTCTGGTACAGGCTCTCCTTTTCCCCAGCCTCTCTGGCAAATATGAAGTTCGCATTATTAGGCTTTGGTTATCCAAAAGTTTTAGCTTATAGGTACCACCATAATCCCATTTGACAGATGAGGAAAGAGAGGCTAAGGAGGTTACACAGCCAGAAGCCAAGTTAAACTCAGATCTGCCTCGTTGGAGAGCAAATCCCTTAACCACACTGTCTCTGGAGTCCGACTCCTGCCTTGGCCAGGAAACTCAGCTCTGAGCCACTTGGATGGAGAAGGCAAGTGTGGAAGATGGGGGGTAGCAAGTTCTAGCTCCTCTGGGCTAAGAAACAGTATCTCTGGGGTGATTCCTGACTCAAGAGGGAATAGAAATGTCTCTGAAGAAAAGCCATCATGTACACGTACCGCTCTCTGCCTCCACAAGATCCTCCTGGTCTAATTCCACGGAGGGGCCTGGAGGGGAGGAAGGGCACCCTGCCCCCTATCACTGCCTTGCACCAGAGCTGCAGGAGTCAGACCCCAAGTCGCACTGCCATCTCCCTTGCTGCAACTTGCAGGGCCCACAGCTAGGTCTGGCTTCCTGGGCACGAGACCTGTGGAAGGGCCCACAGTTGGTCTAATGCTCAACTGCTGCTGTCTGGAAAGTCTTGGTCTCGAACAAGGGGCCCCACACTTTCATTTTGCACTGGGCTTTGCAAATGATATAGCAGGTCCTGCCTGCAGCGTTCAAGATGCTCAGAGCTGACAGAGCCCCACCCCCTCCCTCACTGTACAGATGAGGAAATCAAGGCCAGGGAAGGGAAGTGTCTTCCCTGGGTTTGGAGTCAGGCAGCCTTTCAGGTGGAGTGGCCATAAGAACCAGTCAAAGTTTCAGGAACCAGGCCATAGGGGTCATGCCATTTCATAACCCCAATGTTGGGGTTCCCAACTCCTTTCTCCGTAAGCCCTGGAGCCCATGACAACAATGCTGAGTTCAACCCCGACCCCCGAGTGGCAATTCCTCCCCTACAGACCTTAGACCACATCAAACAGTAGCCCCTTTCTGGCCAGGATAGAGATCCAGATGTGGGGGTGGATATGGGAGGGGAGATGGAGATGTCTCTCCTCTTCCTTACCCCATGCTCACCCCAGGGGCTCTGCCTCTTTTGCACTCCGAGGGAGCATGGATATCTCATTGAGGGAGGGGCTCCTAGAGCCAATGACCCGGCTTGTTCAGTTTCCCCAAACACCTCTGCTTTCTGCCCCAAAAGAGCAGTCCTGGAGAACAGCAGCTTCCCGGCTCTCTTTTTAGGCCCCCCTGCCCTGCCCCTCGTTGCCCTCGTTTTATAATCACAAGAAAGTGAAATCAACTTATATTTATTAACTGCCTACTGTGTGTAAGGCACTAGGGATGACCCCAAGCCTCTACTCCCCCAGCATCCTCCCATCTCTTCCCGTCCCCACTCTCTTCCAGCCTGCTTGCTTCCCACCCAGTCCAGTCCCGGCTAACCCCTTACCCAGTGCCTCCTAGGTTTCCTCCTCCCGTCTGACTAGTGCTGGAAGCTGAGCTGAGTATTGAACACAATGGCCCGACCCCTTCTGTCTGCCCCCTCCTCAGGGCAGAGCCAGCTCCAGACAATGGCCCGCCCCCTCCTTTCTGAACTGTCAGCGCTCCCTCTTCCTTACCTGGAGCTTGGAGATGCAGCCACCACGTTTGCCTCCCCCTGGAATGCCAGGCTTCCTGTCTCCCAGTGCCTTCGTCCCTGCCACACCCCCGCCCCCCATCCCCAACCCCATCCCGCCTCACTGGTCCTCAGTCACCATGGCAACCGCATCTCTAAGTAGGAGGGACTAGAATCTCCCCATATTCTTCCTCCTCCTACCCGTGTCCCCCTGCGCCCCACCTTCTGCAGCTACTGGATCCATATGTGTGGGAGGAAGGGCTCCAGATGTGGGGGAGGTAGGAGGGGGCACACTAGCCCCTGGGGGTCCTTGCTCAGCTCCCTTGCTCACTGTCAAGCAGGCACCACGGTGCAGATGTTCCCCAGCTGGGTTCAGGGGGGTCAGTAAAGGCCAATTCTCTTTATGGTCAGTTTCTCTGGGCTTTCTCTTTTCCCTTGGGAATGTATATATATACACATAGAGGGGTCACACCTGGATGCTAGCCAGCCTGACCTCAGGCAAACTGAGTTTGCTGGTGAGGATGCAAATGAACATACAAATATCTGTGCAAATAAGCCAGGAGACAGGGTCACTGTCAAGAAGCCTCAGAAGGCTTTTTCTATTAATATTATCCTTGCATGGCAAGGGCTCCCCAGACAGGTTCAAATTCTGCCATTTCTTCCTGAGCCACCTTCCCAAGAAGATGGCTCCTCCAGAAGCCTTCTTTGGCTAAACCCCGAGACCTATTAGGGGGAGAAGATTTGTGCTTTATAAGAGGAGGGATGGAGGGCTGTCTTCAGACTTTCCAGAGGTCTAGACCAGCTAGGCATTAAAAAAGAGAGAGAGAGAGAGATAAGCCTGACCTGTATTCTTTCCCATCTGCGAGGCAAGCAGGGGTCTGGGTGGGAGATTTGGGAGCTGGACCTGGTGTCCTCTCCCAGTTCTGATCCTGAGCTACTGTTTACCAGAACTCCTTCCTATCCCCACTGGGCCTCGGCTTCTTTAGTGGTAAAATCAGGAGTTGAAAAACCCCTTCCAGTTTGGCCTTTCTCAGCCTGTGGGAAAACTGAAAAAGGCACCATGGGGCTGGGGAGCCAGAGCCCTGGATCCCAGGCCTAACTACCTATATCTTGATGTGTGATCCGGGACAGAGCACTTGCCCTCTCTGATGCACACAGGTAAAATGATGTCTTTTCAGACTACCTGGGAGCAGCAGGACTCACCTCTAGATTTAGTATTTTTAAGAAGATGAAAGTGGGTGTGCTGGTTCTGGCCAGCCCTCGGGCCGAGGGTTTCACAGGCAAAGCCTGGTTCCCCTTTAGGTCTGGGCCAGGGTAATAGGTGAGCATTTCTGTCTGGGGCAGGGTAAGAAGGGCATGTGCTGAAAGCAGAAGTAGGCTCTGAGCAGAGCGGCTCTCACCTCCCCCACTACTTCCTGCCACGCCATCCTCTGCGCCCTCAGCCCGGAGGCCTTGGGGACTCAGAGTATGCCTACACATCCAGGCTCTTCTCCCCCAGGACAGGGGCACATGGCAGGAGGGGAGGAAATGATTTGGAATCAAGGTGGCAGGGACTCGAGGAAACGGAGCTAGGGCTGTAATAGGAAGGTTAGACTGCAGAAGGACTTTATACCCAGGGGGTGTCCTTGGGTCCCTGCCCCCATCTCCTTCTCTTTTAGGGGAATTGGGCTCAGTCTTTGTGGCAGAACTGGAAGGGGCTACATTTCTGAAATAATCCAAGGGAGTAAAGTAGGGAGGTCTACAGAGGACCCCCACCCCTGCCACCGTGGGCTCCACTTCATTCCAGGTTACCCAGCTGGGTTTCAGGAAGCCTCTCCTGGCCCTGACAGATGGAAATCAAACTTCCAGGAAGAAGCTAACTAGTCCTGATGAGGGACCAGGGACTTAGTCTCGGGCAGTGGTGTGACTGCAGTTAGAAACTTGCTGGCATGAGCTGGACACACAATTTCCCTGTGTCTAGTTCTCTGGGGTAGAGAAGGACAGAGAACCTTTCTGCAGCCTAATCTCAGTTTCTCCTGCTGCAGCACAGACAATTCCTTTTCCTCTGGTTTGCTTAGCCTCAATTTCCCCATCTGTGGGAAGACAGGGGGTCAGGGCCCTATGTCTTTAATTGCAGGAGGGGCAGGGAATGGTTCGATGGAGGTTAGCAAATGAGAATCCCAGGAAAATAAGATGGGGGAGTGGAGCATGAGGAGACCCAGGCATCCTGCCCTCTAGGCTCTGTCCCTCAAGATCCCTGGAGCTGCTCTTCTCCTAGTCTGAGGCTGGAGGACCACCCAGAGGACCCCGTATACAGAGACATTCCATGTCCCTAGTGCTAGGAAGCTGGCATCCCGCCCCCACCTCCATCCCACCCCAGGGACCACGGTCCCCCTTCCCCACCACTTTCAAGCCTTACCCCTAGCCCAGCAGTGGAGACCCTAACCCAGGCGTCCAAGACTTCCAGCAGAATCTGTACTGGGCAGGGGGTGGAGCAGAGGCAGGCAGGGCAGGGGGAGGGGGTGGGGGCTCTGCCAGCCCCCTCCAGTGCCCCAGTTCCCAGGCAGCTCTTAAAGGAACCAAGGAGAATTAGCTAGGGGCAGCTTAAAGGGGTGGGTGTAAAGGAAAGTGAGTGGTAGGGAGAGGATTAGGTTTGCCAGGGACCACAGGGCCAGAGTGGGGAGTCTGACACCTCCTCTAACCCCCTGGAAACCCTCCGACTCCTCAGTCTAGTCTTTCCTTCAGCTCGGGTGACCCCCATGTTGGCCACCCAGCTTATGACTACCACCTCCTCAAATCCTGGCCCCTGTTCCCCTTGGGCCTCTGCCCACTCCCCCACCCCCCATATTCGTGCCACCTCAGTCTCCGGTGAGAGCTGCCAGCTGGCACTGACTGGTACTAAGCACGGAGAATCAGCCCAAGGATTGTAAGGGCTCCAGAGGGGGAGGGGAGGCCAGTACCTCAGAGTCAAGGGGGGTGTTGCGCAGGATGCACCCTACTCCCCCAACTGCCTTCCCTCCGCCCCTGACGGGGCAGGATAGGGGGCACTAAGGCCCTGGGGAGACTAAGAGACAAAGTGTCTTGGCTCAGCCCCTCCGTCTCCTACCCACTGAGAGACTGTCAGGGTGGTGACATGGAAAAGGAAAATGACTTAAGCAGTTACTTCTGGCCATGGAGGGGCAGGGGACAGCTGAGACATACACATATAAGGAGAGGGGAAAAGAAGTGGAAACTGAAAGACAGCAATGAGCCAGCAGAAAACCTCAGTTTTCATATCCCTGCTCGAAAATCCCCCTGGCTCCCCAGGGCCCGTGGAATTAATTTCAAACTCCCTGGCTTGTGTCCTAGGTCCCCTCTCATCCCTTCAGCATGGGAATGCTCTGCTCAGTCCACTTGGACCCTGCCTTTTCTCAAGTTTCACTTTAGATCTAACCCCTACCTGGAATGTTATTTCTTCTCATTTCTACCGAGAATTCTTCCCATTCTTCCACGCCTGCCCCAAAAGGACCCCTTCCTCCATAAAGCCCTCCTGGATCCTCCCACAGTATTCTGAGTGGCAACAGTGTGTTCTGGGAATCAGAAGTCCTGGGGTCCATCACCAGCAAGTTAGGTGACTTCAGGTAAACCTCTCTTCTCCTTGGGTCTCAGTTGCTTCACTTAAAATGGGACTACTAATAAGTAGCCTGTCCTCTAGTGGTGAACGTGCAAACTGGTTCCATCATTTTGGAAGCTATTTGGCTGAAGGTGTCAGGAAATCAGGTATCAGAAACCAGCATATACGTTTTCGACATGTTAACTTTGAAATGCCATCAGACTGTCATGTGGGCATTAAGGTTTGGAGTTCAAGCAAAGGAATGAGCTAAAGGTGTAAACTTAAGAGTCACCAATATGTGGATGATATTTAAAGCCATGAGCCTGGAGGAAGTCTCCCAGGACCTAAATGTAGACAGAGGCGAGAAGAATTGAACCCTGGTTCACTCCATCCATCAGAAGTCAGGGAGAAGAGGAAGATGTAGCGATGCAGGCTGAGAAGGACCAAAGAGTGATCATCTGACAAACAAGGTCAAGGAGGATAAAGACTGAGAAGTGGCCGCTGGGTTAGCAACGTGCAGGTCATGGGGACCTTGCAAAGCAGTCTTTTTGGAATGAAAGAGGAAGGAGGTCAGCAGCTGAGAGTGAGAAGTTTGAAGAGGGAGGAGAGGTGTGATATAGTCATCTGGAGAAAGGGGATGACAGGGCTAGGGACAGGAGTAGCAGTGGGGGCAGTACCAGGGGCGTGTGGTCATGAATTTAAAATAAGACCAATTAGCAGAATCATCAGGATTCCATCCTAAGAAATTACCTGAAATATTTAAAGAAAAGACATTCACTACAGCATTATTTACAATCATAAAATTGAGTATTAATCTAAATGTCCAGAGGAGGTGGTTAAATGAAGTGTTGTTTATTCATTCAGCCATTAAAAATGGCTGCAAAACACAAAATATTTGCAAAACATATGGCCTAATAGCTATAGATAGATAAAATGGAGAGGGAAACTTTCTCCCTTAAAGAATCAACTTAAAAAAGATAACTTTGCCAATAAAAAAAAATGAGCAAAAGGGATAGACACATGTTATTCACACCAGAAGAAATGCAAAAACCAATATACATGGATGCAAAAAAATTTCAGCGTCTTCAAAGAAATGCAATAGGAAACACTAATGAGCTATAATTATTTTCCTAACAAGTTGGCAAAGATGAAAACCGACAAAAATCCTGGTGTTGGGAAGAGTTTGGGGGAAAAGTGGGCTCTGTGGCAGGTGAGAATGGTTAAGGACCCAGTTTCTCTGGATGCCACTTGGCAATATTGTCAACTGCCTTTATAATATGTATACCTTTGACTCAGCTAGTCCCCTTCTTGGAATTTATTTCATGGAAATACCCAGAGATGCATGCAATAATGTCTGTTCCAGGACACATTATTTATAAACAACTGGTAGAAAACTGTAAATATATTTCAAAATTGAAAAAAAGGTGCTTAGAGTCCTCCCCCCCTCCATAGTGTTCATAGTGGACTGGTTATCGCTGAGGAGTGGAAGTGGAGATAATGATTTTCTCCTTTCTCTTGTTCTACCCTCTCTATAATGGCCAAGTATTACATGATAGAAAAAGAATCAATGTAGGGGAGTTGATATAGCTCAGTGGTAGAGTGCATGCCTAGCGTGCGTGAGGTCCTGGGTTCAATCTCCAGTACCTCCATCAAATTAATAAATAAACCTAATTACCTGCCCCCCAATTTTTTAAAATCAGCGTTAGTTTTAAATAACCTTTATAAATTTTGTAATAACATTGGAAAGTGCTTATGCATGTTAACTGAGAAAAGCTGAGAAAAGCAGAATCAAAGTTTAAATCACAGTGAGATCTTGGCTATATTAAGTATATATTCAGGGGGAAAAATCTGGAAGGAAATCCATCCGTAGCCTCTGGGTGCTTGAAAAGGGATGACTTCTTTTTTCTTCTTTGTGATTACCTGTGTTTTCCGTTTTACTAGAGTGTGAGTTACATTTTAACTACAACGAAAAAATTTTTAATAGTCAAGCGTGGTCCGCTGTGTGTGGAGCATCACGTGGGTAACCACGTGCGCGACGCCGCAGCTGCGCGGAGTCAGAGCTGCGAATTCTACGGCGGGGGACAGCTTGCTGCAGTTTTTACAGACTTGCCTTATCCCTCGGCCCTCCTCCAGAGCAGGGTCCTTGCCTGCTGGTCCTGCTGTTTCCCAGTTCACCGTGCGCCATCCACGAGGTTCAGCTGGGTTGAGGGGCGAAGCTAAATGTGGGGATGTGGGGGGTGAGAAGAGGCACGGTAGGGGGTCAGGGGGCAGAACCCGAGTGGGTGGGGCTCTGGCGCCCCCGGGTGTCCAGCCCGGGAAGTGCATGTGGACACCCTTGGAAGGGACGACTCGGCTGATGCACCGGGGGCCACTGAGGCCTTCGCAGTGGGCTGGGAGAGGAAGTTTCCTTCTTCGAAGCTGTCCACCACAGGAAAAGACTGCTTCCTCAAGCCCATGCCCCATCATCTCAGCATCCCTCTCCCAGAGGCGCCTGGTCTCAGTCTGGGGCTTTCCTGCAGGACTTTGGATGCTTTTCTCCTCTCACTCATTTCGTTTCTCCGCAGTCCCAGACATGCTCTGTCTCACTGACTTTTGACTGGGGCAGGCTCAACTCCTCTGCTCCAGGGAGTATAAACTTGTATTTTATCATCACTATTTTTTTCAGAGGGGGAGCATAATGTCACAGAAGCAGGGGTCTGCAGACAGGACCCTGGGATCTCTGCCACCTACCAGCTGCGTGGCTTTGTCAAGTTAACTCTGAGTCCCCATTTCCAGGGGCAAAGGGGACAATAACTACCTGCCAAGGTAGTATGAGGATCAAATGAAATAGCACAGACACTTTGGAATCTATGAAGGGCCAGAGAAAGGTTGGTTTCTATAGCTCATTTTCCGTCTGGGGCCCTTTCCCTCAGCCTGGGGTTTTCATCCCTGGAGATTATAGGCCTCCCCCTCTGAGGCTCCTACTTCACCTGACACATCTCCTTGTCCACAGCAGTCCATGTTTTCTGGCAGGTCCCTGAGGACACTGACAGTGTTGTCTTGTTCATTTCCTTGTCCCCAAGCTGAACATGGAACGTGGCCCAAAGGGCCATTAACTGCTTGTTCACAAAGTCAGTCCTGCTCCTTTTCTGCTGCTCTCACTGGCTTCTACTCCCTCCTCCCCATCTGTCCTTGCCCCAGGTCCTGAGGTATCACACTACCCTCAGACTGGGTCCATATTGTATGTCTTAGGATTCATGCTGAGCTCAGGGCCCAGCATGTAGAAGGTGCTCAGTAAGTGCTGGCTGGCTGAAGGGAGAAAGGAAATCCCTCCTTGAGGGACTACCTCTCTGAGGGACTCACAGGGAGAGAGCCCCGCAGTGGGTGGGTGATGCTTATGTCAGAGGCTCTCCCCATCAGCCACCACTGGGTGCCCAGATGTGCACCTGAAGCTCTGAGGGCTTCACTGCACCTCCCCTAGAGCAGGGCCAAGGCTGGGCAGCGTGAGGATGCAGGAGACCAAGTGGGGCATGTGTATGTGTGTGTCTGCCCCTAGGAACACAGTGACGCCCACCAACAAAGACAGACACCACAAGCCAGGGATAGAAACAACTAGTGTATTGATTTGAGGAGGAGAGAAGGGGTGCAGATGGGAAATGGGAGGCAAGGGGCTCCTTAGTGTATGCCAAAACCCACTGCCGCCCACCCTCCACCCCTTCTCACCTTCCTCCTCTGGGGTGGGGCCCCAGCAGGCTCTCCCCCTTTCTAGTAGGTCTCCCTCTCCCTCCTCCCCTACACCCACTTGACTTTGACCTCCAGTGACTGGGCAGAGCCCACCCCCACCCCTCCAGCTCTAAAGCTGGGTGAAGGCAGGCTCAAACTAACATTTCCTCCCCCTTCTTCTACCTCCCACCTCATTCCCATCTCTTGTCTAAATAACATACAGAAAAAGCAAGCGCAGCTGGTACCTGGGAGAATCCAGTCACCCCGGGGCTGGGGGCAGGGGGGCTGGGAGCGGGGCAGGCGGAGGAGCCTCAGCCAGGTGTAGTGGAACGATGGGGGCTGGCCCGGGGCCTGGCTCAGCCTTCCTCCCTTGGTGGCTGGCGGACAAGGCTCCACACCTGCCTCTCAGGCACCATGTCACAGGGTCCCCGGGGTGGGGGCAGCAGGCAGGGCAGAAAAGCAGAAACTAGGCTCTGTAAAAGCAGCCCTTTCCCTTGGCTCCCTCTTTGGTTTTAAGGCAGACTTGGAGTTTCCTGGAAGCAGGGAAAAGGACGGGGGACTTGAGATAGAAGCTTTTTTTTTTTTTTGCGCTTGTTTTTCCTTCAGTATAAAACCACTGTAGAAAATAACTTCTCTTAGAAAAAAAAAACAAAACATAGAAGAAAAAAAACCAAAGGGGTATTTTTCTTTGGCTTCAAGCCCCTTCCCATGAGGTGCAGGGCAGGGATGGGCATGAAGGGAGGAGGAAGCAGGAGGCCTCCGCCCCCACCCCTGCCTGGCAGGTCCCAGGTTACATGATTCGGCAGTTCTGGGGGCTCTAAGAGAGAAGAGACAAGAGAAGAGGTGTGAGCGGCAGGACCCAGCCGTGCCCTCCCTCCCCTTAACCCCAGCCCTGCCCCTGCCCTCCAATCTGGGGCTCAGACGGGAGGGGCAGGACGCAGGAGCAACCAACCAACCAGCTAAGATCTTAGGCTGCGGGGAGGAGGCTCCCACTCCCCCGGGCTGCGGAAGAGAAGGCTCTCCACCCCCTGCAGGGCCACCCTGTCCTAACCCTCAAGGACATGGGTCCTCTGCCCACAAGGGGTGTGGAGGCAGAGGGACAACTCACCTGGGTTCGGGGGCTGGAGTTGCCCAGGAGGTAGGAGCGGGTGACCAGGCTGTCCCCGAAGCTGCCACCCCCACTGCCCCCCACACTGCGGTAGCTGCGAGTGACTGTGACACTGGAGGCAGAGGAGCCAGAGGAGATGGATCCGCCCACCTGGGCTCCCGAGCCGCTGGCAGACGCCTTGTCGGCAGGCTGCCCGCACGTCCCGCACAGCACGGTGCGGGAGCGCAGGTTGTACTCGGCGGGGTCCCCCGAGCTGCTGCCGTGGGAGCCCTGAGGAGGGAGACAAGGCTCAGGCGGGACGGCGAGTCTGGGACTGACCACTCAGGCCCGACACCCAGGCTCTGCGCTCCTGCAGGCTCCTGTTGCCCGGCAGGAAGGTGGGGTTCTGTGCTCAAGTAACCTAACAGGGCGACCTAACTGGAGGGCCGGGACTGGGAAGAGGCAGGGAGGACATGCAAAGGGGGAAGGGTCAGGAAGACTTAGGGACAGGGAATGGGAGTTGTGGCTTTGACTCTGTCCTAGCTACTCTAAGTTTTAAGAGGGAAAGGAGTGTGAGCAAGCTTGTAGAGCAGCTGGCATGCAAAATTAATTGGGAAGGGGTGTGGGTAAGAGAGACTGTTCTCCCAGGAAAAGGGGTTAAAATGAGAGGCCATGCATGTGACAGGAATGGGGAGGGAACAAGAAAGGAGATGCATGCAACAGAAATGGGGGGAGAGAGGCAGGGCTGGGTGCCCCACATCTGTCCTCCCGTCCCTGTCCTGGGAGACAAATCCAGACCCTTGTCCACGGCTCCCATGGGAAGACTCCATGGCATCAGAAAGTTCCCACTCCCTTCCTTACCAGAGTAGGGCACCCAAACACCTGGGTTCCCTGTTCAAGGTATAGGGAGGAGAGAGAAGAAAAGCCAGGGCAGCGAGTGAAGTTCCAAAACATTCTTTAATGAAAAGATTTTTGGTGTGGGGAGGCCGGGGAGAGGCTGTCCCCAGGCCTGGCTGGGTGCCCCAGCGTGGGCTTGGCCTCAGCGGCGGCTGCCACTCACGTGGTGGTGATGGAGCAGGTCATCTCCATCCTCATCCTCGTCGTCCTCAACCACCGTCACTGAGCGCACCAGCTTGCGCATGGCCACCTCCTGCCGGGGAAACGAGACCAGGCCCAGGGGTTAGTGGGTCAGGGCAGCGGGGAGGGGTGTGGAGCCTATCCACCCACAGTGACCACTGAAGAATCTTCTCATGGTCTGCCCTCTGTCCAGCCTGCTGCTTACTCTGTCCTCTGTGGTACTGGAGCCAAGGAACCTGTTTCTACCCCACAGGGACACTGTCGACCTCTCTGGGTAGAAGCATGGTCTGCCTTTAACAAACCTCACTGTCTAACTTCCTCCCCTTCTGCTGCTGGGGGAGGTATCTTTGTGTTTGCCCACTGGGTGGAGAGTTTGGGGCCTGAGATTGCACAGGAAAGCTGGGAGAAAGTGGCCCTGAATGGGCTCCTTTGGGTTGGGGGCAGCTGGCTCCAACTTTGGACGTTGGGGGAGCCTCATCCAGCAAGAGGCCAGCCTGCGGCATACTCACTTCCCCAGTGGAGTTGATGAGAGCTGTGCGTAGGCTGTTTCCGCAGCCCCAGGTGTTCTGTGCCTTCCACACCAAGTCGGTAGGGGGGCTATGAGAGGCCCCAGCTCCTGCAGCCCAGATCTGGGGAGGGAGAATTAGAGAAGGGCACTCACTCCAGCACTCCCATCCTCAGGCCAACCTGTCCTCACCCAAGGCCACCCAGAGTCCGACACACCCTGCCACTCACCGTCACCACCTGCCCAGCCTTCAGAGTGAACTTTGGTGGGAAGCGGTAGGTCAGCAAGGGGTCATCTCCATTCTGGCGCTTGATCTGCCAGTTGCCCATGGACTGGTCCTGCCAGGGAGGAAAGGAGAAGGTGGAGGAGGCTCATACAGGCTCTTGGGTTTATCTCACTCAAGGGCTCAGGCAGGCCTCAGTCAGAGGCCTCTCCCTCTATTCTGCCTCTCCCTGCCCCTCTCCCTGCCTCAAGGATAACAGCCACGATCTGTGGGTGCTCATGTTGTGCCAAACACACTCAATACTTTCATCTTCCCAAGGACTCAGTTAGGGACTATCATTCATGCCCACTTTACAGATGAGGAAACTGATGCTCTGAGAGGTTAAATAATTTGCATAAGGTCTCACAGCCAATGATGAGTCCTAGAGCCAGGCCTGGAACTAGGGTATAGAGGAGATAGCCACATTGGTCTGCCTCTGACAGGAGGAACAGCCCTCCCCTCAAACTTCCTCCCTTCACTTTTCAGGTGTCCTTCCTAACCCAGCTGTAGTCCCTTAGTCCTGACTTGGGGCCCTACCTCATTGGACTTGTTGCGCAGGCGCACGAATTTGCCCTCCTCGTCCACCTCCTCCACGGCCACGCGCCCGCTGGTGCGAGCGTGCTGGGAGAAGCTGCTACGGCTCTCGGTGGACTCTAGTTTGCGTTTTTTGGTGATGCTGCCCCCACTCTGTGTCTGGGAGGAGTGAGAGGCTGCACGGCCACGGCTGCGCTGCGAGGTGGGGCTGGGGGACAGGCGTAGCCTGCAGAGGGGGAGACAGAGAGGGGGGCCTAGTCAAGGCTGGTCGCAGGCCAGAGGTGGCGGCTAGCACCTCCCCAACTACTCCACAGCGCACCTCTCCTCCTCGCCCTCCAGGAGCTTGCGGTAGGCATGGATCTCCATGTCCAGGGCCAGCTTGATGTCCAGCAGCTCCTGGTACTCATCCAGCTGCTGCTGCATCCTTGCTCGCATTTCCGCCATCTCCCGCTCCTTATCCGCCAGCAGCCGCCGGCTGGTGTCACGCTCGCGGGCCAGTGAGTCCTCCAGGTCGCGCAGCTTCGCCTCCTTGGCTGCCAGCTAGGTGAGAGGGATGGGGGTCTGATGAGCTCCCAAGAGCCCCAGGCATGAAGACGCAAGGGGTAGGGGTCACCCAGCTACCGTCTCCAGTATATCCAGGTTCCCATCAGAGCCTTTCATGGGCTCTAATGCGGCCTGGGCTGGTGACTGGGGAGTCCTCCATATCTAACTGAAATCTCTTAATCTGAGGCTGGAACCTATTTCCTTCTGCCACAAATGGCACAGCCAGCTAGAAGAACACTGATGCTTTTAACACCTCACATTGAGTCTGGTGGCAGAGCTATGAGTTAGGGATGGTAAGAACGATCTCCATATTCAAATGGGAAAACCACGGCTCTGAGGAGTGAAGGTCATACAGGCAAGATAAGAGGTAGTCATGGAATAGCAAACAGCTCATCTGACTCCAAATCCTAGGCTTCTTACTCAGTCTGTGGTCCTAGGGGCATGTTCGGTCCTCTACTCTCCCCTCCTCAGGACCTCCACCCTACATCCTGCACAGACTATTGGCTGATGGGGGAAGGGGTGAGATGGGACCATCACCTGCTTCTGGAGCTGGCTGAGCTGGGCCGAAAGGCTGTCGATGCGGATGCGGGACTGCTGCAGCTCCTCGTGGGCAGCCCCCACCAGGTTGCTGTTCCTCTCGGCTGACTGCCTGGCGTTATCCAGCTGGAGGGGAGGACGCAGGGTTAGGGCTGCAGGGATCGGGAGGACAGGAGGGAGGGAAGGGACCTGCGAAGGGCAGCACTGCTGCAGTCTCAGGTCCCAGGAATCCCCCACAGGACATCTCAGGGTGGGCAGAGGGGAGGGCTGCTGGGGGAAGGCGCACCAAGGGAGCCAGGGGAGAGCAAGCACCTTGGCAGAATAGGTCTTCTCCAGTTCCTTCTTGTACTGCTCCACCTGGTCCTCGTGCTGGGCACGCAGCTCCTGCAGGGCGTCAGCCAGCCGGCTCTCAAACTCCCGCTGCTTCCCATTATCAATCTCCACCAGCCGAGTCTCATGGCGGCGCTTGGTCTCACGAAGCTCCTGGAAGGGTTGGACCCAGAAACCAAAATTAGAGCTAGTCTCTTGAGGATGAGACCCAGGTGGCCAAGCGCCCGGTCCAATCCTAACCCTGAGCAGAGCCACTGTAAGCCCCTCTTTAACCTCGGGGCTGGCCATCCCCCACTCTCCATCCTCTAGCACAAGGGAGTCAGGCAGGGGAGCTCTGCACACAGCTGATCCCCCAGCCCCAACTCTGATGACTGTCACGACCTAGCCCTAGTCCTCCAGTCTGCAGAGCGCAGTCCCCACCTCGCTGTAGATGTTCTTCTGGAAGTCCAGTTCCTCCTTCAGGGTCTGCAGCCTGTTCTCAGCATCCACCCGCCGCAGCATCTCATCCTGAAGTTGTTTCTTGGCCTCACCCAGGGCTGCCTCGAGCTGAGAGGAAGGGGGCAGAGGTCAGGGAGAGGGGTCATAGAACATCAGAGCAGGAAGGAAGCTGAGAAGTGGGGCTGTGAGAGCCTTGGATGCCCACAGTGGTAATGGTATCTACTCACTCACAGGAAGGATTCTGGGTAGGTACTGTGCTAAGAAAAAAAAAAGATAGTGTCCCCTCTCTTTCTACAACATAGCCACCGCAATAAAGGAAGTACGTCCACAGTATACAAGGGATGAGGGAAGGAACCAAAGTGTGCCTGGGGTGGTAAAGGGGATTCTGGGAAGGGCTCCAAGAGGCTAAGCTCTGAAAGCTGGGTTGGTGGGGCCTGGGGAGGGACACTGCCGTGACTGCAGGGGCAGAAAGGAGCGAGTGCAAAGGCACAGAGGCAGGAAGGCACACACGTGCACCTCAGAGTCTTCAGAAGGCTCAGTACTGCTGAAGCTTCAAGGACAGGGCCCAGGGGGAGCATGATGGCAAAAGTGGCCAGACTGGAAGGCAGGAACTGGGTCATGGAGAGATGCAACCTCATCTGCCACAAAAAGATCCTCTGAAGCTTGAGCAGGGGAGCATCTTTCTTAGATCTTCATCTTAGAAAGCAAAAGCTGGCCAGTGCAGCGGGGAAGGGCTGGGGGGCAGGGCAGAGCTGGAAGCAGGAGACCTGGGAGAATGGCCCAGCCCTGGTTTTGAAGTCAACCCACTGGCATTCTCTGGTCTCTCCACAGTGCACCATGGTGGCAGGGCCTGGGAGGGGAGGGGAGGGGAGGGGAGAGAGCCCAGGACAGATGTTTAGCAAGTGACTCCAGTCCTGGCTCTGCTCTGAGCAGATGAGGCTGTGAGGCTGGGAATAAGCCAGCATCTTTGATTCTGTTCCTTAGCTTGTAACGTGAGAGATTAGAGGCTAGAATAGATAGCAAAGTGTTTTGAAAGTAGAGACCACCATACACATGCCAAGCATTAAGAACATGGTCCATATGTGATTAACCATCAGCTCCCAACTCTGGGCTCTGTGGGTGGTCTACACTCCTCTCCTGTCTTCCAGAGAGGTCACAGCTCTCTATAGGAGGGCCAAACCAGGAGGGATCCAGGGCCAGGCACAATTCACTGCAAAGTTGAATGGAAAGAGCTTGTGGATTCTTTTAAATTCACCGTGCTAGACGCCACAGGCCACAAAGAAGGAAGAAGTGCTGTCTGAATGGGTACAACGACGCTAGGACACGATTGGTTCTGATGCTGTGCAGCAGGTCAGACCAGGCAGCTCTTGAGAGCACCTGGGGTGGAAGAGTGTGCATTTGTTTGGGGATGGGGGGCCAGAGATGTCTGGTGGGGTCACAGGCAGGCCTCACCTTGGCTACTTGCCCCCGCAGGTCATGCAGCTCGCCCTCCAGCGTACGCTTCTCGCTGAGAGCAGTGCTCAGCGCTGCCTCCTTGGAGTTGAGCAGAGCCTCCAGGTCCTTGAGCCGGGCCTGGGCGGCCATCAAGTCTCCCTCCTTCTTGGTATTGCTAAAGAAGCAAGGGAAGAGTGGGCTTAAGAGAAGGAGTCTGTGTCCCTAGAGAGAGCCAGGTCCCCCAGGAAGAGAGACAAGTCACTTCCTGGGAGGTCAGCTGTGGGGTCCGGCCCTGCTGTCCCTCAAACTGCCAGGAGAGGGCATCCTTGGCCTTGGTTTGTTTGCATCTGCCTGCCTCTGGGGCTGGACTCCCACTTCCCCCAAGGTCCCCTAAACCCCCTTCCTGCTTCTCCACCCTTCCCATGACTCAGTGCTCAGGAACGTGCCTAGGGCCAAGGGCAAAGCTGGATCCCGTGAGATGAATGCTTTTCCCTCTCCCCCCTCCCATTCCTTCCCAAAGAGACAGAGCCACCTTTGTCTCCTGCCCCTTCCCACATAGGGCCTTAACCTTCTCCCCCCTGACTCCACCCACCTTCCATTCAGCTAAACCTCCTTCCCTGCGGGGACCCAGACAGCCAGGCTCCCAGCCCCGGGGTCCATGGGTCCCTAATGCTTCTCAGCCTGAGCCCTAAACAGGCCGGTCACCTCCTCTAGTCCCTTTTACACACCAGGGACTGTGGGGAGGAAAAGTCTGGTTAAAACTTAGGGAGACCTGGGATGAGGACAACCAGGAATGATACTGACCCCTTTTGCAAACCCAGTCTGGTCCCCTGACCTGGGCAGAGCACAGGGTTTCCAGCCTCCCTCCCTCTGGGCCTCATCAGAGTCTAAGATTGCTGAGCCAGACCACTGACTACAAGCCTCATCATCTGGCTCCAGATGTGGCCCCCAGGCCTCCAAGTCCATCTGGGCTCCAGCCTTGAACCTCCCCACTCCTCAAATTGGATAAAGCTTTTCCTAGAACCAACCAAACAGGGGTTGCCTCGGACTTCCCTCCCTTTCTGGGCCCATGATTATTTTTGCTGGACAGTGACCTAGAGAAATAGAGGGGTCCCATTTTCTTAAAGACCTCTGAGGAATCCAAGAGATTTCCAGATATAATGATCCCTTCACCAGTGCACGGTGAGAGAAAGCACTAGACCCAGGGAGTGGAAGGAAAGATCAAGGGGCCTGGGCCCAGCTGCCATCTGTAATTCATCAGACTTCAAGCACAACCCAACCATGGCAGATGGAAAAAAGGAAAACCAAACGTGGGCAGGGGGAAAAATCTATCCTGGAAAGGAGAAAAGTGGCCCTGCCAACATTTTTCTCCTACCACCAAAGCCCTCAGCTCCAAGAGACCCAACAATTCACTGTGAAGCAGGACGGAGAAGGCTAGACTCGAGGAAGCCCTGGAGGGAGGGGCCGAGACTGAGGCTGTGTTCTTCTGCCACCAGCTCAGGAGATTTCAAATAGGAGTCACCTCCCCTCTGACTGGGCTCCACTGGGAGGGGAACAGAGCAACGCCCAGACAGGCAGGGGAAGGACACAAAGACCTGGAGGGAGGGCCCCTAGCCTGCACACTTGCTCTGTCCAGGCCTCTGGCCACATCTCAGAACAAGCTGTTTCATGCAACAGTGTCTGTCTCCCGTGAAAAGAGGCCCTTCCAGATCTGGAGGATGTCTCCCCTCCTCCGTCTCAGCCAGAAAAGCTAAAAATAAAGTCAAAACCCAGCTCAGGTTTTGGCTGCCATCCGGCCCAGCCCCTGGCTGGGAGCACAGCCCCAACTTTCCATGACTTCAGAACTTTTCCGAAGCTGAGGCAGCTGCAGGGGGAGGAGGGAAAAAGAAGAAAAACCGCTGGTAAAGTGAAGCGACGCGGCAGACATAGATTCCGAGCTCCTTGGGCCGACTCCAAGGCTGGCAGGGACTTCCCAGAAGAGGCCTCTCTATCCTGCAGGCGAACGACAGCAGCTGGCTGTGCTGGGAGGCTCTCTGAATTTAGAGAACTAGAAGGAGCTTAGCGAAGGTTCAGCTTAACCCCCTCCTTTTACAGATGAGGAAACTGAGGCGCAGAGGAGGAAGGTGAGGGGTCCAGTGGCAAGCACAGCAAGCAGCTACGGGGACCTGGGAGGGGTCATCGTCAGTTCTGGCTACTGATCAGGACTCCTCCTCCTCCACTGCCTTTCTTGGCCACAGGTCTACAGAGAGCCGAGAAGTCAGCAGGAGAAAGAAGGCTCCCAGATCCAGCCAGCCTGAGCTGGGAGAATCAGGAAGGAGTGACAGGATGCCTTCAAAAGACATCTCAAGATGTCTCTTCCTTAGTCCCGCCTCCTCTGCCTCCTCAGACACCAGGAGACTCCAGGAGTTCTCCTTGGAAATACCTTTCCTGCAACAGTGCCAGGCAGACAGCGGAAAACAGAGCTGCGTGGTCCCTGCCCTCAGGGAGCTCAGTCTGACAACTGCAGGATTTTGTCCTTCACTAACCTCTTTACTTCCTACTGCTCCCAAAGGTGGGGTGGTAGTAATACTAATACTAACATAATAGCAGCAAACAGAGCTGATTGTGTACCAGGCATTGCTCTAAACAGCACAATGTTCATTCAATCTCCGCAGCTTTCCTGTGAGACAGGGGCTATTACTACGTGATTGAGGAAACTGAGGAACAGAGAGCTATGTCCAGGGACCTGCAGCAAGTCAGGAGCAGAGCTGGAAATCTGCGCAGTGCTGCTCGGGGCACCTGCCACGCTGTGATAGCCTCCAAAGAAATTAAGGTGGCTATTTTCCCCTTCCCTCCTGGAGGCTTTGATTAGCACTTAAAAGAGATGCAGAGAAAGGACTAAGACACACCCTATAGATGAGGGAAACCACGAGCCAAGAGAGGGAAGCGAGTTAGAGCCCTTGTGGTTTTCTCAGTTAGGCTTGGGGAGCTCCCCTCTGCGGGGAAGAAGCCACTATCACCCATGGGCTCATGACTCAGACCTCAGGAGCTCTGTGGCTAGGGAGCCACACGCACTCCCCAAGAGCCCAGTGCCTCTCCTACCTCCCCCCGAGTCTTGCCTGCCCACCGGCTCTGAACGCCATTCCTTCCCTAGTTGGGGTCTTCAGGGACCCGGCAGGGACCACAAGCAGACACTGGCCAAGTGTGCAGGCCAGGGTGGTGGTGCCGCACATGCCCGAGTCCACTGGGAGCTGGCAGTGGGAAAGCTGGGCACGGCACGTGCTGACTGCCACCCCGCACTGGGCTGGCAGGGAGGACAGGGTGGGCAGGCAAGGGGAGCTGGAAGGGTGGGAACCAGGGGCTCCACAGGTGACTCATCCTCAAGCAGACAACACCCGGGCAGGGTCGGGAAATCCTCTAGTGCTCACAGGGGAGACCCTGGCTTTCCCCGCATCCTGCCCCAGGCCCTGTGCCATGCCAGTGGGAGGCTCTCTCCCTCCCAGAGGGAGGAGCCAGCCAGGCTCCTCCAGCACAGGAGTGGCTCCCCATCCCAGCGAGCTCGTGAGGCAACAAGGGCTGGGCATCCTGTTTCTAACTCTTCCCACAGCTGGCAAGTCTGACCTCCAAAGGAGGGATGAGTGGGGTGGGGGAGGGCAGGGTAGCAGAGAGGAAAAGAATAAGGTAGAAAGGAGAGCTGGGAGCTGGCTGGTGTGGCCCAGTCTGGGGCTCCGTTAGGCTGAAGCTGGCGGGATAGGGAAGCCCGCTCCAGGGCCATGGCAGGCCAGGACTCTGGGGCTGCTCTGGGGGAAGAAAGGCACCAGCACAGGAAAGGGGCTGAGTGGGCACTGGGCCAGGCACTGACCCGCCCGCTGAGTCACCCTTCTCAGGCCAGTCTGGATGCCAGATGTGGAAGCCAGGGCCAATCACCAGCCTGTTTGGGCCTGGTTGCTGGGAGCAACTCGCTAGGCCCCGAGATACAGAGGCACCCATTTCCTCCCCTGGGCTGAGGAAGAGACTGGGGGAGCAGAGACATCGGACTGGGGCTAAAAATAAGAAATGGGAGGGGAAGATGGCGGAGGGGGCGGTGGAGGGGCTCCCTCAGACCCACGCCCCAGCCTCACCGGCCCTCGGAGTTCCCCATGGCGGCGCAGACGGACCGGGAGGGGGAGGGGAGGCCAGCGAGCAGAGGTCTCTGAGCCGCATTTCCCGCCTCCCAGGAAAGGGCGCCCCCTGTGGCTGGGCAGGGCAGGGCAGGGCAGGGCAGGCCAGGGCTGGGCGCTTAGCGGGGAGTCCCAGCCCTCCTGGCTGGACGAGAGCTTTACCCTACCCACGTAGACGTCTAGACCTCTGCCCAGGCGGACTTCCTGACAGGTGACAGGGCGTCGCCTGCGGCCACCCCAAGCCGGGTCTCACGTTCCTGCCACCCCTCCTTTTGTTCCAGCAACTCCTCCCACTGAAATGCATCCTTCCCTCCTTTCTCCTCTCCAAATCCAGGCCCCAACCTCAGCTGAGCCCTGCCTCAGCCCTGTGCCTCCAGCTCCAGTCGCACCCTCTTCTCCTCTCCCAACTGCCCACGGCTGTTGTTGTACCTGCCGGTTTATTCTCTTTCCACTGATGCTATAAGGTGTCTCAGTGCTTTTTCTGTATGTCCCCAAATGCCCTGAGACTAGGGAGTTCATATGCTCAAGGCTTCTAGGGGGACCTCCCCCTGGACTGACTCCTGCCCTTTTACAAATGGAGAAACCAAGGCCTGGAGAAAGGCACGCTCAGACCCTAAAAACCTGCCACCAGGTCACCTGAGGACATTCACAGCAGACAGGGGACAGACACAGAAAATGGTGTGACGCATGTGATGGGCGCAGAAAGCAGACAGAGACAGCCAAGAAGAGAGCCTGGGAGACACTTCGACCCGGCTCAATTGCTGGGAGACAACCTTGTCAGAGAGCGATGACACAGAGACCTAGTGAAACAGCCCTCAAACGTCACACACTCCCATAGCTGAGGTGTGATAGTCCCCCACCCCCAAAAGTAACCACTGCTTGGTTTCTTGGCTGGTCTGTGGGTCCGCCATCACTTTCAGGTAAGGGCGGGATGTGGGAAGGCTGGGACATCTGGTTTCCCACTCTGGCATTCAAGGCGCCATTGCTCTCTGGAAAGGAGACCTCAAAGAGAGGAACTGAAGGGGGCAGGTGTTTCAGAGACTTAGAAAATCCTTGAGCCTTCCCCCAAACCCTACTCTATGAAGTTCTGAATGTCTGACACCTAGAAAGCACATGGGAGACCTCCAGTATGGACCTCCCCACACAGGCACATGCACCCACAGCAGGCACGCCTCGGCTCTGCTTCCGAGTGCCTCCGTTGGGTGTGACACCCGCCACATATGCACAGGGTCTGAGGGCCCTCAGATCCCCTTCCAGAACTGCCAGGCTCCCAGCTGTCTTCGCCCCAGACAAAGCCAGGTCTCAATTCCAAGCAGAGGGAGGGTTGGGATGGGGGAACTGGTGCTGAGAAGGGGGATAGGAGGCCTGTTGACATGTTCAGACGCAACTCCAGCAGAGGCGCTGGGGCTGGCAGGGGGCCAGGCCTGAGTCACAGCTGCTGGGTGTATCAACGTGGCATTGCACAGAGGCAGGAGAGGCCTGCAGCCAGAGGCCAGGGCGCTGGGGTCCTGGACAACAGGCAGCTGGCTTCCTGACCAACCGTTCCCTCCAGGTTTCCCCTGCCAAATTCTACTTCCCTTCTTTCTGGCTCGTCTCTCCAGAAATCATTCCTCGGTTGTCAAAAAATGCAGCGGTGAGGCCTGAGAACAGACCAAAAGAAGTGGGGGCATGGAGGGGAGAAGGGTGGCCTAGGAAGAGGTAGAATGTACTGGGGGTGGGAGGGAGGGAGGCCACTGGCCAAAAGGACAGACATTTAGGGGATCCCCACAAGAAAGCGACTCATCAGTCCCTTCTTAGGATGAATTAACCCTCCATCTGGCAGCTCCTGGTTATTAACCCTGACAAGAGCAGGAGGGGGTGGGAGCCACACCCCGAAATCGAGAAAGGAAGTGGAGGAGGACCTAGGAGTTCTGGTCCCACTGCATTCCAGCTCCAGCCTAGGAAGATGCAATGCTCTCTCCCAGCCAGCAGAGGGTGGCAGCGTTAGAGCTTCAGAGGAGGAAGAGGGTGCCTTGGCGATCCCAAACAGCCTCCCCTCAACTGCCAAGAACTGGGCCCCTCCAAATGAAGGGTCTCTAGCTCCCCTAAGCCAGCCCTAAGGGGACTCCTGTGTTCTTCCCCCCTCCACTTGTCCCCCACCTGATTCAGACCCTCATCCTTCTGGCTGCCACTTTACAAGAACACCCACCGTTGCTCTCAAGAAAGGGCCACCCCTCAGCCTTTTTATCTCACTGGACAAGCTCAGGGTCTCCCGTCCACTCTCTAATCTGCCTTCTACTGTGACTCAGCTCCTCTGCCGGGCCTGGGATCCCAGCCAGAATTATTCCTGGCTTTGACAGGCAGGATTCAGGCTTCCTCTCCCACAAACGGACAAGGGGAGCCCCTGCCCCCTTACCCTGTCCTGCCTCCTTCCCAAACTGTCCCATTCCTTGAGAGATAGTTAAGGACCAAGAACTCCTCACAGCCCTGGCCTCTGGTTGGGGGAGCCAGAATGGGCGCAGGAAGGGTAGAAGGTGGGCAGTTCAAGGTCACCCTGCACGTCCCTCTGGCTCTGGGCTCACGCTGTCTAATCCTGGCCAGCACTAAGGTAACAGTCCTGCCTTTCCCAGGTCCTCCCTTCTACCCCTAACCCAAGTCCGTGGGACTCTCCCTCTCCCACAAGATATAGCCTACATGATACGTCCTGAAGGGAGAGGTATTAAAAACGTAGTGTCCTTTCTTACTAGCAATAAAAACAAGGCATCAGCCAAGAGTGTAATGTCGTAAATTAACTGTTTCTAACAAACTTTAAGAAATAGAGAAGGGTGTTAGTACTTTTAATTCCACAACTTGGTGGAATTATTTCTGTTGAGAATGGCATTGGCTAATAATTATATTCGATTTTAATATTTATGGCTTGGTATTTTTAGAGGACTGTTTTCTCACTTTGTGGGGCACTGTACTACTTTGGAACTGGAGAGATTTCTGGGGACCTTCTGCCCTAACCCCTTTCTTTTATAGCTAGGGAAGTCCAGAGAGGGGAAGTGATTTGCTCAAGGCCGCACAGCAATTTAGTGGCAGGGCCAAGCCTAGAACTAAGGACACTGAGGGCCAGGGCTGTTTCTACTGCCTCACACTACCTGTCATTTTGGCCGTGGCCCACTTTGCCTCTTGTTAATGGGTAGGAAACCCTGCAACCTCCCCGAAGAACCTCTTTCCCGCTATCTCCAAGAATATTAGAGCTCGGCCTGTGTCATCTTCAGTACACTGGGCCCAAGGAGGTAAGAACAGGATGAACTGCCTCAGTGTCTGGGCCTCTGAGCCAGACCTGGTCTTGGCTGCTGCAGCTGCTTGAGGTGGTGAGGGGCTGGGGAGGAGGGAGGCGAGGTCAGGGGAGAGCAGAGGGCACAGCTGGTAGGTGAAGGCATCTCCTACCAGTTGTCCCCCCAGCTGTCCCTGGCTTCAGCCCTGACACTGAGCTACTGAATCACTGGGGGTGGGACTGGGAGTGAGGACAATGGGCATGTCTCATGCAAGAGTAAGTCTCAGATTCCTGGAGGCCAGGGGATGTGCCAACCAGGGGCATCAATCGTGGGAAGGCAATTGGGGCCCTAGGACCCTCCTTAAGTATTTACTGCTCCGCTCCCAAGGTTAGCTGCATCTTCTTTTCATCTGAATGAGAATGTGGACTTGTGGTGGGGGTGGGGGGTGGAGATAATGGAGATAACACCTGGAGTTCCCTCAGGTGAGGACTGGGACCCAGGTATGTTTAAAGGTCTCCATCCCCGTTATCCTTATGTATCTGCCAAAGGACATAGCCTTCTGCAAATCCAGGTAGACAATTCCCATGACAAGTCCCAAGACAGTCTCAAGACAGGAATCACCAGCATCCCAGAGCACTGTCTCATGGTCCATGGCCTGGCAGGCCTTTCCAGGTACAGGCTGGGGCAAAGGCTATTAAGAGTTAATAGGCCCTAAAGGACAGCAGAACATTAAGGCAACACTGGTCCCAGAGCAGAATCTCCAGACAGCAGGAGGGGGCCTCAGTCACCCCATCCACCTTCTAGAGTCTCCAAACTGTCCCCTAAGCTAGAGAAGTAAGGTTTAATGGTATGAGCACTCAACTGGAAGTCAGTGGCTTGTGTTCAAGTCCTGACCTGTCACTCCCTTGCTGTGTGACATGGGACAAGCCTCTGCACCTCTCTGGCTTTGGCTATTCTTATCCTGATAAGAGCTTGGATCAACCTGGGCCTGCAGGTCCCTGCCTGTTACTACTGGGGCCACATAAGGCGGGCAATTCAGGAAGTTATCAGGCACCCAGGCCTTGTCCAGTGGGGAAGAGGTGCTTCTGCTTTGTGGGCCTGGGATCTCCCCAATTCTGACTCAGCCTTCCTCCTCCAGTTCCGCATGGGAAGACACAGACCCTGGCACCATCCTGCAGCCTAAGCCTATAACTCTGGACTCAACTCTAGAGCTACTTGTGCATACTGCCCGCCAGGAGCCCCGGTTCCGTACCACCACCAGAGGTCCTAAGGAAGGAGGCAGGAAAGGATCCCAGGATGCAGTGGGGAGCAGGGAGCAGAAGATGCAGACATTCAGGCCCCCATCTCTCCTTTTAAGACATCTGCTGTCTCCACCCTATCTCCTGCTATCTCTTGTAAAGCCACCAGGGTTGGAGGGAGGGGGGAAGCTTCTGAGTCATCCACCCAGCTGCCCTGCCTGGGGTGGGGCCTAGCTCCAAGCCTGGACCCCAGGCAGGCCTTCCCTGATACTTTTAACCTCCTCATTCTTCCCACACTTAGGTGTCCAAATCCCTCTGGCTCCAGAGCAGAGAATGTGTGTATGTGTTTGTGGGCAGGGGGAGTGTTTCTGCTTGGAGCCTATAACCTAACCTGACAAGAGGGTACCCCAAACCCCTGGGTGTGGTCAAGGTACTCAGGCTGGGCCAGGAATCACCACAAGATCTTACAGACAGCTCTGCATCCCAACCCAAAGCCTGGCCCTGAACTCTGAGCTCTAATTAAACATTAAACCAGACAACACCTTCTCTCTAGGCTTTAGTGGGAGGAGTTAGGACAATGCCTTTCTTCCTCTCCTAAATTCTTCATTCCACTCTTGACCTCACCCTGAGCACTGCAGACACAAAAGGTAGGAACAGTTCTTGGCTTCTCTCACTGGGGACATGGAACGGGACAGGCACCCGTGTCTGAGCCCCCTTTATCTCCATCCTGCCTCCCATCAGCCTAGAATCCAGGTGTGCAAACCTACCCCCCTTTTCCGGAAGCCCAGCCTCCCCAGCCAGGATCAGCGGGGGAGAAGAGGCAGGTGGCTAAATATAACAAGTACACACACCACCCCCGGCCCTGCCCCACGTGCACACACACCCGCCTGGTGTCCCAGGCCTGGACAGCTGCACCAAGAGGCAGAGGAGACAGTCTGGCGTGGCTGGGTGAGCAAGAGACCTTAGACTCCACTCGTCCTGTTCCCTGATCAACATCTTCCCCCGAAAAAGATCTGCCAAGAATGCCCTTCACAGAGATCTGCAAGGTAGTAGTTTGGTAGTTGAGTGGACTAGTTTACGACACTAATTCTCTGGGACTCCTCTAGCTTGCCTGTCTGTCCTGCTAAGTTATTCATGTCGCCAGTGGACAAAGACAGGGGTGATCCCTGTCAACAGAAATACAGTCGACCTATCTTCCACACAGTTTCCATCTACTCTTCACGAGGGGATGGATCTGCCACACCCACCATGCCTAGGGCAGGGGGTGAGCAAAGGAGTATAAAGAGCATGGAATACATAGAGGTTCTGGGAAGCCCATGAGTTTGGAGACGAAAGGGGAAAGAAAGGAAGTCAAACCATAGGGCCCCCTCCACCATCCACCAGGGATCTCCAAGCACCATTAGTGCTCTTTGGCTAAGGTCTTCAATAGAGAAAAGGAGAACAGAGAGTAGGAAAAACAAATTCTTGAGGGGCCAAAGAGGGCCTAAATTTCCCAGCTCCAAAGGCCTTTTTAGAAAAGAGGGAGGAGCCAAGGAGGGTGCGGTAGGGTGGGGCAGGGATGGGTGAGGTAGGAGTGGCCTGAAGCTTCCAACGGCTGGATTTCAAAAATGTCATTGTATTCCAGTAGTTTAATAAGGCAAAGATTAAAAAAAAAAATCAGTGGCTGAGAGGACGGGCCAGAGCAAAGATTGCTCGGCTTGGCTGGGAAAATGAAAGTGGTTCATCCCAAGGAAGGAGGCAGGGAGGGACAGGGCCCCTGATCTGACCCTCAAAGTCTCCAGGCAGAGGGCCAGGGGGGCGTGCAGACCTGGGCATAGCACAACTTCCTGAGCTGGAGCCTCTGCCCTGTCTCCCTCCCTCCCTTGCATTCCTGGGCCAAGCAGGCCAAGGGCTGTGGGAGCTGCGGGGGAGCCAGCCACTCTCCTGGAGCTGTTTGGTGGGCCTGTCAGAGTCTAGGGAAGGTCCCAGCCACGCAGGGAGTGAGGGAGAGCTTCCCAACTCTTAGAAAGAACCTTGGAAAGGGTTGTGCCAAGGAGGCCATTGCCATACCCCCACAAGGGAAAAAGGGTCAACCTGCCTTGGAGACCTCTTTCCAGCACCACTGGACATCTGTCAGCTTGTGAGCTCTGTCTTAGTGGGTGTCATGTGTTTAAAGCCAGGCTGGGGGAAGTTGGCTCAGTGCCAAACCTGCCAAGAAAGTTCTAACAGGACCCTTTCACCCACTCCAACATATCCTGGGTGCCCAGATTTCTTAGCCAGGGCCAGTTCGGCTTTGCCCAAGGCCTTCCTCCAGGCCCCAAAAGGCTGGTAAATCTCACCCTGCCACCAGTCCCTACTAGGCCCAGGTGCCCCCTCATAGCTTATATACTCCACCCTCTCCCAGAGACCCTTCCCCACTCTGTCCTGTCTTGACAATTTCCCTTGGCACTGCCAGTCACCGCTGGGGGCAGTTCCGGGGAGGGAGGAGACTACATGGCAAAGTTATCAGCCGCCTGGTGCCGGGCTGGGGCGACAGTCCACTGGCCCTCTCTGCTCCTCCCTGCCCCGCACACCGCCACCTGGGCGCACTCACCGTGCTTTGAGCTCCTTGAACTCCTCGCGCACTTTGCTCAGCTCCAGCTGCAGGCGGGCACGCTCCTTTGCCACCGAGTCAAGGGTCTTGCGGGCATCCCCGAGTTCGGCCTCGTAGGCGGCCTTGATGCCGGACACCTCGCGGCTGACCACCTCCTCAGACTCGGTGATGCGAAGGCGCAGACCTGCATTCTCCGTCTCCAGCGAGCGCACACGGTCGATGTAGACCGCCAAGCGGTCGTTGAGCTCCTGCAGGTCCTCCTTCTCCTGCAGTCGGGTGATGCGGGTGGGCGACAGCGGGGTGGAGCTGGCCTGCGCCCCGCTGCGGGTGGCGCGCCGCTGGGACGGGGTCTCCATGGCCGGCAGGGTGGCAGCGCTGCCCGCGGGGCAGAGGTCCCGAGAAGGGCACGGGTTTCAGGCAGAAGGACAGAGACTGCTCGGGGTGGGAGCGCGCCGGCCGGCTGGCTCTCAGCTTGCTCTTGGCAGACGTGGGGATCTGGGCCGGGAGCTGTCGACCTCAGGATCTGGGTTGGCCGGTGTGGATGCGGCGCTCCCGCGAACACTCTGAGTCACCGGCACCCGAGCAAAGGCTCTAATAGGTCTAGGGAATGGGAGGAGGGGCTACTGCTCTTAAAGGGGCCGTCACATACCCACAGTGGTGGGGGAGGGAGAGATGAGGAGAGAAGAGGACCGCCTGGCTGTGGTGGAGTCCAGCCCCACCCTCTCTCGCGCACCCCCGCCTGCCTGGGGCTTCACTGAAGCTCCCATCTTGGTCCCTGCCTGCTCAACGTTCCAAGCTGCAAGCTGGCCCCCACTGTCCAGGGCCTTCGGGAGTAGAAGGCAGAGCCAAGGGGTGTGAGTGGGTGGGCAAAGGGCAGGGGGGAGAGGGAAAGTGGGCAGATCCAGGAAAGTGGAAGGAGGGCTGAGGCTGATGCCCATCAGGGTGACTCACTCTTCTTCCACCACTGGCTCCCCCTTTCCTCCCCATAGTAATAGTGAGTCACCCCTACCCACCGGCCTCACCCCCGTGGGCAGCCCATTCAAAGCTGCATCTCAGTATGCCAGGGTGAGGTGGGGAAGGAATGCCTGGTTCCCCGGGGTGGTTGCAGGGAGGGCTGCAGCAAAGTTCTGGATCCTGAGTTCCTTTTACACCCTCAAATTTGGGGTGGGGACCAGGAGTTTAGGGTCACTCTTTGCATATCTTCTGCCCCAATTTGATCTCTCTTCAAAACCAACCATTGGTTCTTAGACCCAAGCAACAAGCCACAGGCCCCAGAGAAGGCCGAGAATAGGACCCAGGCACTTCCTCCCGTTCCCTGCTGCCTTCCTTCGGACCCAAGCATTTGGAAAGAGAGACTGCCTAGGTTCCTCCTCCCTTCAGTCCCTTTCTACTCCTCATCCCTCCCCACTAACTCCAGGACTGTACTTATTTTTTTTTTTCCAGGGCTGTATTTATGTTAATGGATAATTTAAAACAGATACCAGAGCTGTACATGCATTCATCACACTGCCAGGACACCAGGTCCCAGATTTTTGTGGTTCCCAGAGGGGCCTGAAAAGGGGAGCAAGGCAGGGGGCTGGACAGCCAAAGTTGGGTCTCCATCCTGCATTCAGGGTTCGTTGAGGGTAGGGACAGCAAAGACTCCAGCCACCTTGCTGGCTGCAAAGGCCAGCTCAGCACCTATCTCTGCATTCCTCTCTGACCAGGTCTGCTTTGCATCTGGCTCTGGGGAGGGGCCAGGTGCTCTCACAAAACAGGATCACCTAAGTCCCCAGGCTTCCCCACCCCAGGCTCTGGAGCTTCCATCCTCAGGATGCACCAAGGACCCCTTTGATCAGCCTTCTACTCCCCTCCCCAACAATCCTGACCCTGGCCCCTCACCCTAAGAGGTGGCTATGGCTGAAGCTCCAGAGCCCATGTGCTTTCTTGCCCTGCCCCTGTGCCTCCCACAGTTTATTCTCTGATGAGGAACCTGAGAAATTAAATTATGTTGCTAACTCCTCCAGCTCCAGGACATCAGGACACACAAGGGAAGCAGAGCTGGACAGGTCCTCTGTTCTGGGTTCTGGAGCTGGCCTCAGAGGGACAAGGGGCTGCAGTGGGACTAAGGCAGGGCTCTGAGTGTCCAGGGAGGGGAACTGGAAAGGGGATGCTTGGGTTCGCATCTCTACAGGGTTGACTGGGCAGTGTGGTGAGTATCCAGGATGCACCAGTTGAGGGACCAGAAATATTGGCTTCCACTTCCTGCAGCCCTCTCCCCCAGGGTGCGGCACCCACCTTCAGCCTCCCAGACAAAACAAAAAGTCTTGTTCTGCTTCTCCCTCTTGTGTTCCCCAAACCAGAAGCAGAGGTGGGGTGGGTAAGCCAGTGAAACATGAGGGACAAAAGCTGTTCCCACTGCCTCAGCACCCCCCAACTGGCACTGAGCCCCACCCCCCACCCCACCCAGTCCCCAGCCGGCCCTGGCTTCCCCTCCTGGCTGGGAAAGCAAAACCACAATTAACCCTTCCTATCCCAGGCCTCCTCATCTTTGGAGAAAAGAGGCAGGAGAAAGGAGAGAGAATCTCACCCTAAATTTCACTCTAGGTTCTTTTCAAAGGGTCTCTCCACCCACCACCACCACCACAATGGCCTCAATCCTAAATCTGAACTTCAAACTGAGACTTTATCCTGAATATTCAATCCTAACTCTGTATCCCAAATGGCATCATCTGCTCTCCAGCTCTCAGGTGTAGATCACCAGTCCCAGAAGAAGCAGGAGAGAGCAGGGAAGGCCCGATCCAGAGAAGTGGAGCCTGCTGGGGGTGAGGGCTGTTGGGAGTTGGGACTGGGTGGAGGCCAGGTTCCAATCTGGCCTCTCACTTGCTATGTGATGACAGATCTGCTGCTGAATTCTCTGGGCCTCAGTTTCCTCATCCATAACATGGGCAGATTGGCCATCTAAGACACAGGGGTTGAGCTATATCCACTGGTAGGGAAAACAGAAGGAGAGGCAAAACCAAGCACAAGTGGTTAAAGAGAGCATAGAACCCTGGACTGGATAATGAATTCCAAACGGATTCCAGAAGTCTGGGAGCTGGAACATTAGTAAGTGGTATCAGAGTATAGTGGTTGAGTCCAAGGGGTGGTTTGGGCAGTGGAAGGAGCACTTGTCTTGAAGACCAGTGACCTTAGAGGGGGGTTCCTCCTCTGTTTCCATAGCATGCTGGGCCTCCCTCTATGACCCTTCCTCCCAAAAGTGCTATGAGGAACAGGAGGGACCAAGTCTTGGTCATCTGTGTCCCTAACACCTGGCCCAGTGCCTGGCATACAGGAAGCTCAAATGAACAAAAGCATCTGGCCTGGTCACTTTTCAGGTGAGTGACTTTGGGCAAGTTATTTCTCTTCTTACAGCCTCAATTTCATTGTCCATAAAATGGCGATGCTGCAATGATTAACATGCATTTAAAGGGAGCCTTCTTGGAGGAGGTAGAGTTAGGGCTTTACAGAAGGGCCTTATACATAGATCTTGAGTTCACTCATCCAACAGATACTTATTGAACACCTACGTGTGCCAGGGACGCTTTAGACATTAGGGATACAGCAGTGACTAAAACAGACAAAAATCCCTATCCTCATGGAACTGACATTCTAGTGGAAGTTGGTCCATAAATAAAAGACAAAATTATAGTTTGTTAGAAGGTGGTAAGCGCCATGAAAATAAAAATATAAAGTGGGACAATGCTCAACAAACTGAGTAACTTACACTTTGACAGTCTTTATAGTTGTATGTCTTCATATACATTCTCAACTTGGTTCCCAGACCACCTCATGGGCTGGAGATTATTTCCCTGTTTTACAGCTGAGGCTGACTTTCCCCAAACTAGACAGTAAGTAACAGGCCAAGCTGAGGACTTGGAACAGGCTGCCTGGTCCAGGACTTCTTTGCTATCTTATGCCACTTTGGCGGGAGGCGTGGGAGGAGTGGGGGTGGACTGGTGCAGAGAGGAAGTCTGTGCAGAGGTGCTGGAACGGGAAAGAACCAAGGAGGGTGTGCAGCCGAGCTGAGCAGGGAGATGCTAGAGATGAGGCAGGAAAGTGTGGGAGGAGAGGCAGGTGGGAGACGTGGGAGAAGGAGGCAGCCTCCTGGTTTGGGGATGGAGGCCTGAGGGAGAGGATTCTGGCTGCTTGATAAAACTGGGGTCAAGAAGGAGAGAAGGGAGGCACTGAGACCAGCAAGGAAGGATCAGAGGCACTGGCCTTGGCAAGAGGTAAGCTATCCGGAGTGGGCTCAGCAGAAGAGTGAAGCCAGGAGGGATTCCAGGGGCACAGTGATAACCATTCACGTAGGGAAGATTTATGGGTACCTACTATTATTAGGCACTAGGTATCTGCATCATCTTGTTGAACCTATTTGCTCTACAAGGTAAATACTATTATTAACCCTATTTTACAGATGAGGAAACTGAAGCCCAGGGACGTTAAATTATTCACTTAAGGCAGGGTTTCTCAAATTTGGCACTATTGACGTTTTGGGGCCAGATAATTCTTTGTTGTGGGGGGAGGGTCTGAGCATGGTGGGATGTTTGGCTGCAGATCTGGCCCTCTACCCACTAAATGCCAGTAGCACCTCTGCTCCCAGTTATGACAATCAAAAATGTCTTCAGGAGGAGGGTGTAGCTCAAGTGGTAGAGTGCGTGCTTAGCATGCATGAGGTCCTGGGTTCAATCCCCAGCACCTCCTCTAAGAATAAATCAATTAATAAACCTAAATACCTCCCCCCACCAAAAAAAAAAAGTCTTCAGATAGTGCCAAATGTCCCCTGTGGGGCAAAATCATCCCAGTTGAGAACCGCTTGTCTAAGGTGATATGGTTGGTATACTGCAGAACTGGGATTTTAATACAGGTGGGCCTGACCCTGAAAGCCAAGCACTTACCATCAGACTATAATCTTGCACAGGTAGGGGTGGGAGAGAGGAGGATTCAAATGGGCCCCAGGCCATTGGGGAGACAGTTATACTTCCCCATAGGGGTAGGAAAGGGTGACTCTTTGCAGGACGGTCTAGGGAGTGGGGGGTGATTTGGAGAGTTGAGGCCATGGTTTGGGGATCCCTTTATAGTGAATTTCTGAGGGATCCTGTCTTATTTATTCTTTGATCAAGGGTTTGGTATCAAACACCTGTTGAACTGCTGAGTCACGCATGCACAGGTGATTGTTATAACCTTGAGGGCAGAAGGACTTGCCTGTTTTTTGAGTGGCTGCCATGTACCAGGCAGTGGGCTTGGGGCTGTGAGAGTGATTCCCCCTTAAGCTTCGCCTCAGCCTTATGAGGGAGGTATTATTACCTGCTTTGGGGTTTTATATGCCAAAACCCAAAAACTCCGAGAGGTTGGTTAATTGGTCTCAGGTAGCCCAGCTGAGTACACTGCCTTCTTCCCACCCAACTCAGATGGAATGACGCAGGCCCAGGGCAACTAGCTTAGCTTAGTTTAGCCAGGAAGGCCCTTAGAAGGAGCGAGTGTTTCAAAGATATTTATAAAGCCAGAGAGCTCCTCATTCAAGTGAAATCTCACCCCAAAGCCCAATATGCCAAATGACAGAGGCAGTCTCTCTAGTAGGGAGATTTGGGGACCCCTTCCCGGTGTTCCCTTGCCCCTCACCCAAGAGGCCCCCAGGGCTCTGGGGAATAAGCCCCTCTCTTTATAAGTGGGCTTCCAAAGCCAGAGGAGAAAATATTTGCCCAAAGTCACATAGCCAGGCCTGCCCAGACCCCCCAAAATAGTGCTCTGACCCCACCTTACACTACCACAGGAGACAGGACATCACTCTGGACATATTTGAAGGGGCTAATCCACCTCAAAAGATGGGCATTAATGTCACCATGATGTGGGGGAACTGGCTGCTGAGCCAGAGCCAGGGTGTCTTCCCTCACTGCTCCAGCCAGGCCAGAAGGGGCCGCTGGATAAGGGGCAGAGAACCAGCCATTCATGCCTCACACCTGGCTGGACAGGTCTCCCAGGTGTGATCTCTTCACACTCTAGATGACTACCTTAACCCTCTCAAACCTCTTTGAAATGCATAAAGCAAACACCATTAGCCCCATCATACAGATGAGGAGATTGAGCTTGGGCAGGTTAACTGATTTGCTCTAAGGCCACACCACTGACAAGTGACAGAAGCAGGCCCCAAGCCCCAGATGTCTGCCTGCAGGTTGACTCCATCCTACCTCTCTGCAGCCCAGACCCCAGGAGGACCAGTCCAACAGAGCTTTGTCCCGGGCGCTCCTTCCCAACATTCCAAACCCCTCCCCCACCCAACTGGGCCAAGAGAGCGGCCCCACCGGTGAGCCTCAGGTTTCCGGAACTGTCACAATACACACCACAACACACAATACTGCCCAATACACACCAGACTAGGGCCGAGGAGGAATTTGGTAGTGACATCTTCCTCCTTCCTCTCCATCCCCCAGCTTTGGCCTCTCCCCACCAGGAGAGGGCGGGAGAGGGGAGGCCGGAGTGGGAAGGGGCGGGGCACTGGAGACGTGGGCGGAGCCATGTGGACGGGTCTGTCCTCGGGCAGATCAGTTACAGCTGGCAGTGTGACTCGGGCTCCGGCGGAGTTGTCCCTTCCACCCCTCCCCCTGCCCGGAGGCGGGCAGTGCTGGTGGCTGGTGCTGACGCAGGCGCCTGCGTGTGGGCGGCTGCCTGTGAGTCTGTGTGTGTCTGTGTGTGTGGTTGCCGGGGCCTCCCCGGTCTCCTAAATGGGGGTTTCCTCTCCCTGTTGCCAAGGAAACAAACAGAAGCGCCACAACTCCAGGACTGGGGCTGGAGAAAGGGTCCCCAAGCCCTGTACGCCCACGCACTTCCAGGAAGTGAGACGGAAGAGGATTCCCTGTCCCCCTCCCCTCACCCAGGTGCCGACCAAACGTTACCAAATGTGGGACCTGAAACTAGAGTGGTCACCTGTCCTGTTTGCAGAGCACTGAGTTGTTTCCTAGGACCAAGGCACTCAGGATGCTCAAACCAGGACAATCTCTGGCAAACAGGACAATTGGTCCCCCAAGGTATTTATCCAATTTTTGTGGGAAGGTTCTATTTTTAAAATATGAGAGGAGGAAGGGTATGGCTCAGTGGTAGAGTGCATGCTTAGCATGCAAGCGGTCCTGGGTTCAATCCCCAGTACTTCCATTAAAAAATAAATAAATTAAACTAATTACCTCCTCCCCGACCCCCCAAAATAAGTAAAAATTTGAGAATATCTTCGACAGATTTTACACAGCCATATGACCGTGTGGAAACATGGGCAGGCTTCTCTGAGGGACTTGGAAGGGAAGGGCCTGTGCAACTGAGGGGCCCTGAGGTTCACCTTCATTATCACCATAAATACCACCTGGGGCGCCAGCCCCTGCAGCGCCTAAACTCCTTAGAGTCCCCTTTGAAGGCTACCAACTAGTAATCATGCCAGGGTGGTCAACTGGGAAAGTGAACTTTCACCAGGAGGATGGTGGTTAATCTGCAGATTTCCTGATAGGTGGGCAGAGCAAGGGGCACTTTCCTGAGAGGTGCCTGAGGCTGCCAGGTGGGGCAGATGAACAGGCAGGGTCCCTGCTGAGATCAGGAGCTCCTGGAGGGAGGCCTGAGGGATGGGGAAGGGACTGCCTTGGGCCAGTGCTTCATCATACACTGCCTGGAAGCCAGAACTTCAGAGCTGGGAGGGCATCATGCAGGCCAACCCCCTCATTTCTAGACCTGCCTGGGTCCAACTCCCCAGATTCCCCTGACTGACTATTCCTAAGCCGGCCCATAGGCCTACCCCAGGGCAGCACCCTGTGGGCCCTCTTTGCTCAGTAAAGTCCAAAGTTTACAGGGCTCCCTGAGAGCCCACCTCACTTTGGCCCTCAACCCCTGAGGGGATCTTCATCACAGAGACAGGTAATGGGGAAACCACTGGAGGAGGGGAGGCGCCTGGCTGGGAGGGACAGGATACACAGTCTGAGGCTGGTCTGCTGTCAGGCTGCCCAGGGAGAGGCCGAAGGGGCATCTGTTTCCTCTTGGCCATGGTCCCCTCAATCCTGCCCCCAGAGGAGGTGAAAATGGTGCTGGCTTCCTGAAGCAGAGCTTCCTAGCCTGGGAACGGACAACAGACTGGGTGTCCATCAAAACATCCCACATGCCCTCGCCTCCCTCTGCCTGGAGCTTCGGGGCACTCAGCTAAGGCTTAGGGGTGGGGGTGTGTTTTCTGTTGGAGCAGAGGGGTGCAGTCTTGGAGCTCAGTGAGCACCAGTGATGTACCAGAAGCGATAGCCAGTCTGGGCTCCCAGTAGGATGTGGTGGGGGAGAGGCTTGTCTAGATTAAAGGTTGGGCCTCACTCAGGTAACTGAGTGAACTAGAGTAGAGGATGGACCGGAGACAGTTTAGCACAGAGGGTAACTGGGGATGAAGGGAGAGAGAAGAGAGGGTAGAGGGAGGAGGTTGGGGAGGAAGTCTACCTTGAGGGAAAAAGAACTGAGCTTTGAGGTGAGGGTGGGGCGGGGATCACATCTGGAGCCCAGGCCAGGGTGCTGGGGAGTGGAGAGCTGGGCAGAGGGGAAGCCCAGGAATTGAGGAGAGGGGCAGCTTCCCGGGCTGACGCCAGCGCTCCAGCCCCAGATCCTGGTGGGGCAAATATTTACCAGGCAACAGTTGCTAAGCAAGGAGGAAGGAGGAGGGAGGCCAGTAGCTAGAAGGCCTTCCAGACTCCTCCCACCCTTCACAAAAGACAACTTAGAGCTGGTGAGCCATTCTGTTCCTTTCAGCCTTCCACACCCACCCCACCGCGCAGACTCAGCTATATCCCTCCATGCACATATCTTGGAGTCACCTCTACCACTGTTCCTCTCAACTGTAAGCTGAAAACAAGACAGAGGGCTGGGCTAGGGGCAACTTAATTCCTGGGCTGCCAGACCTTCCCCCCACCCTAGGACAGCTCTGGAGGCGGGGATCAAACCTTGCAAAATGCCCCCTCCACAATGTGCTGTTCACTGGGGCTGGAGAGGGGGGTGGTCCAAGCAGTCAGGATATAGTGAGAGAGGAGATGCTGAAGGATGGTGTCAAGATGTCCAGGGGATGGAAGCTGGAGGAGAGGATGAGGAGGCTGAGAGAAGGGGAAGGAATGACTCCGTTAGAGGCTGTGAAAGGGCAGGTGAGGAGGGCTATTGGACCCAGAGAAGAGGGGTCCTCAGGGGTCCTCTCTGCTCTGGCCCCTGGGCAGAGGAGGGGGAGGGACAAAGGAGTGGAGGGTGTGTTCAAAGGGGGCCAGATGTGGCCCGTGTGATGTGGGCTGCTGCTGGCACGGGCACCGTGGGGACAGGACATGCAACCCCTGCCAGGAAGGATTAGTCAGAAGTAGGGCGGGGTCAGGGGAGAGGGACAGCTAGTCCAAGACCCCCAAGGCAGCAAATAGGAGCTTTCAGGGAGGGTATAAGGGCTCAGGGCCTGCAAGGGTGGGTTAGCTAGGGGCATGAGCTGCCCTCCCCACCACCGCCCCCACCCCCCTCCAGGTTCCCATCCATTTCCCTTTCCACATGCACAACGGAGATCCTGACACCCCTTCCCAGGGCACAAGATGTGCTGAGGGCTCAGCACACCAGAGGGGTTCTCTTCCTTACCCACCTCCTCCGGGTGAGGTCTCTGCTCTGCAGGGCTTCTCCCTGGGGGTCGGTGGGTTCTCACCCTTGGCCACAGGCCCTCTGGAAATTGGGGTGCAGAAATGGGAGGGAAGGGCACAAAGAAGAAGCTGCTGGGGCAGAGAGGAGGTTCCCAGAGCCCAGGCTCCCTGGTGCTGATGGAGGTTCTTGAGGGTCGAAGGGTTGGCCAGAGTGGCTGGAGGCCCCATGGGTCCACCCTGAAATGGAGGTAGATGGAGGGCCATCACTGGGAAATGACACTGGAGGCGAGCCTGAAGCCCCAGCCCAGAAGGCAGGAGCCGGCCCAGAGGGAGAAGCGGTAGGAGATCCTAGGAAACAGCAGACCTGAAGGGTGGGCCAGGGCGCAGCCCTGTAGAAACAGACCGAGGGACCCTTGGAGAACCAGGTCCAAGCTGGCAACGGAAAGAGTGTTTGTTGCTTTCCAAACTCCCATTGGAAAGTTTGAAAAATACACATGGAAACATGACTCACTACCCCCTCCCCATGGCCCCCCTTTCCTGGTTTTTGTGATTTTTCTCCCAAGAGTTAATTCAAATCACATTCTCACAGAGACCAAGTTTAATGAGGGAGGGCAAGGAGCAGGCTGAAGGAGGCAGAGAGGCGCCACAGGAGGGGTCTGGAAATAGACATGAGTGCTGGGGCCGGGGCTGGGGCAGACAAGAGCGTGGTGATTCGTCCACCGTGGAGTATGCGGAGTAGGGAGAATTCAGCTTAGATGCTCAAGTGAAAGCTGGAAGCAGAATTCATTCACACTACCACCCCAGAAACCGCTCTATGGCCTGTTGCCCTGTGTAGCCCAAGCCCAGAGCGCATGCCTTCCGGCTTCCTCCTGGACTCCGTTCCCAGGGCTGCAACTGAGACCAGAGTCCTGTGGTGCTAGGAGTGGAGGCAGAGCTCCCTGAACTCAGTGCCTCTGCTGCTCCCTTCCCCAAAACGTGTGTCCCTGGAGCTGGCACGTGGGCACCCCTCTCCCTTCAGGCTGGGAGGATCCAGACAGGCCTCCACCAACAGTGTCTCTAGGCCAGCAATTCCCAGCCTGTCCACAAGAGGCCAGGGAAAGGGGAAGCCTGGCTCTGGGCCAAAGGTGAGGGGCCCTGCCACTCCTGAGAGTTCTTGGAAAGGCCTCCAAGGATTCCCAGGTCAGGGGTGATTCCTGAGCTTCCATACTTGTCATCCTTTCTTGGATGTTCCAGCTGGAGTTCATGTCTCCCCAACACCCCAGCCCCACTCTGCTCCTCCTTCCTCAGCCCTACCTGCTCTGTCTCTCCTGACCAAGTCCTGTAGATCCAGAATCTCTTCACTCTGCGCACTGCCTCCAGCTCCCTGGTTCTGATCACCATCAGCCTCCCCTGAGTAGTGGCAGGAGCCTCTGGGCTAGTCTCCTTGCTTCCACCTTTGCCTCTGATCCAATCTTTTCTCCTTCCTAAACCACAGCCATCTTTCCAAACTGTAAACTTCGGCGTGTTTCCACAAGACCTCAAACTAACAGTGCATCCTCACTGTATTCAGGATGAAGTTCAAATTCTTTGAGCTGCCGTGTAAAGCCCTCTGATCCCGCCTCTACTTGTACCCCCAGCCTCATGGCTGGCCCTCTAGACTCCAGCAATCTCGATCTCTCGTTTCTTCTAAGCTAACCTTCCTGGACTTGGCACATGCTCTGCCCTCTGACCAACACTTCCTCTTCCTCCAGGCTCAGCTAAAAGTGTCGCTAGATCTAGTTAAGTGTCCTGCTAAGCCCCCAACATCTCTTGTCACATGAAATTGACACTGTCTGCCTTCCCCAATTAGGGGAACTCCTTGAGGGAAGAGGCTGGATGGAGCACCCAGCACCCAGCATAGAGCTTGGGACAGAGAAGGTTCTCTATGCATATGTGAGCTGAGCATCTCAGCAGACCTCCCTTGGGAACCAGCACTCTCAAAAGGCTCAACTCCTCTTTTTCCCCCACACACACCCCGCTCTTCACCAATGAATTCTAGCCTCACTTTCCTCCCACGTGCACCTCGCTGCCTCCCTCCACTGGTGCTCTACACTCTACATGTGCTCTGCTACCAGGCCTCTCTCCACACCCAGCCCCGGGGACGTAGTCACAATACCAGTAGTAACAACAGCTACTGTTTACAGAGCGTTCGCTATGAGGCAGGGCCTGTTCAAGGTTCTTTCCATTCATTGGCTCATTTGATTCCCAGCAGGAGCTAAAAAAGATTGGCCGAAGAACCTACTTGTCTGCTGGTTCAGGCCCAATCTCTCTAGGAGCTTATAACTGTCGTCACCGTGTGTAAAGGAGATGGGTTATATGCTGGGCCCCTGAGAAATGTTTATTGAGGGAAGGAACAATAGAATTGCCCACTTTTAGAGCAGGTCCCACCCCTAGTGAAACATTATCTCCAGGCAGCCCTGGGAGGTGAGCAGGGCAAAGTCATTATTCTCATTTTATAGAAGAGGACTTAGTTCAAGTGAGTGGGGTGAGACCTGCTTCTGGCTGCACAAGTGGGAACAGGCTCTCATCCAAAAGGCAGCAGTCTGGGGCCATGCAGGGGGTCCAGGGGTGGGGGTGGGGTTTATTTGAGAGCTTTCAGGGGTCATGGCTGGGGGGAACCCTTGGATACCACAGATCCAGTGGTCTCAACCCTCACTGGGCATCAAAATCGCTTGGGGGAAGGAGATTTCAAAACTGCCAAGGCCCCAGATCTTGGATTTTTTTTAATTATTCTTTTTTATTTTATTTATTTTTATATTTTGATTCAATAATTCATCTGCAGGGGGACCCTGGCAGTTTTCAGTAACCACTGTTTCAACCTATCATTTCATATGAAGAAGCTGAGGTTTAGAGTAAGAATTACAATACCAGCGAACGCTGAGTGTTCACAATGCCAGGCACTGTTCTCAATGGAGCAGGTGCATCGTTCACCCCATTCTCACCATGACCCTGCACGGGAGGGACTGTTATTTTCAGCTCATTTTATAGGTGAGAAAATGAAGCACGATGGGTCCAGGGCCACACAACCAACAAGTGGTGGAGCTGGGATTCAAATCCCAGAGAACTGGCTTCGAAGCCCACACTCTCAACCCCAAAGCTGCATAGGAGCCAGTGGTGGAGCCAGGCCCTGCCAGATGGCACACCACCTCTGGAAAGAAAGGAAGGTTGGAAAGCCAGCAAAGAGTGGGTAAATTGAGGTCAGAGAAGCCACAGTCCAGGTGGGAGGCCTGGAAGCTCGTGGCTCCCTCTCTCTCAGGGGCAGAAGGGGCTGCTGGTGAGGAGCTGGGCAGTGGGGCAACTTCCCCTGGGGGCCACCCTTCCACCTGCCTGCCTCCCTCCCCTCCTGATGGGGATCCCTGACCAGCCCCAGCTAAGCTGTCACCCTCCCTGTGCTAATTGATGGAGCCTCCTAATTGCTGATCACAAGGAGGCAATTAAGTCCAATTAGGGAGCAAGAGCTAATTAGTGCTCAGCTTCCCAGGCTCTGGGCACCCTGGGGTCTGCAGGAACCTGCTGCCCACCTCCTCCTACCCCCAGGGAAGAGAACCGCTGCTTGTAGTGAGCATGTCAAAAGTTGTATGGATTCCTTTCTCTCCTAAGGATCAAGGGTCAGGCACCTCCACTTATCCCCTACCTCTGTGCTCTGGGGCAGCTCTGTGTGCAGACCCACTAGATATGACTTGCCTTCCCTGACAACCAAGAACATTCATGTCACCTCATAATTCATAAGGATTTGCCCAGCATCCCATCCATCATCCCCGAAACCCTGGATGTAGGGGCTCATGTTATTCCTGGGGCTCAGAGAGGGTAAGTGATTTGCCTGAACTCACACAGTCCACTTTAACCCCAGCTCCTGTACCCCCTGACTTCCACGTGTGGTAAATCTTTCTGATGATCTCACCTCATCATTCCTAATGTAACACGGTAGACAGGTGGGGCTTGAATTGTGCACCTTCTTTCCATGTGCTGTACTACGTTAGATTATCACATTTAATCTGCTGTCCTCCCCCTGTTCCTCTGCCTGACTCTAATCCAAGAACCCAGTCCCAACTTCAGGAAGGTTCTTTCTGGGATCCCAGAACTTAGAGTCAGAAGACAGAGGCTCTAGCTCTCTCTTCCACTAATTCACTCTCTGACCTTGGAAACATTGCTTTCCTTCTATGGACCTTGGTTTCCTCATCTGCAAAACAACTGGACTGGACTGGAAGATTTCCAAGGCCCTTCCAACCTCCATCCCTTCTGTTGCAGGGGAAGAGATGGTGAAGAGCTAGGCTTCCTTCTTGCATGTCATCAGGGCCCAGGGATGGGACAGGAATACCCCTTTCACACTGAAATTCTGGGGTCCCCAGCACTAAACAAGAATAAAACTGTCCTGATAGCGACTGGAGGAGGCTGGGAATTCTCAGGCTCTAGCAAGGGCTGGGAGTGGGGAGTGTGGGAGGGTGGAAAACATGATGATCTCTCTCTCTAACACACACACACATGCTTCTGCCCCCAGGATCAGATACAGGGACAATGGTAGGGGATGTTGGATGGACAGTTATTAGGGCCTGCTTCCTGGGGTCTGGAGGACAGTGAGAAGCAGGCTGGATGCACAATGTCTGGCCCATTATCAGACCATATATTTGGCCAGCTTCCCTCCCTATCAGGGCTGAATTCACACAGGGCAGGGCAGGCAGGGAGGTTGGGGGAGATGGAGGGGTCCCTTCCCATCTCCTCCTGGATCTTAGCTACACTCTTAACTTCCATGACCCTGTTCTTCTTTTTCTGCTTTCTGGGTCTTCACAAGGATGGTTAGAGTCAGACTTGCCTGGGTTCTAATCCTGGCTCCGCCACACATGTCCTACCTGTGTCAACCCTGGCCAGGGTAAAGTTTTCATCTTCTATAAAATGGGGTAACACTAAGTCCAGAGAGCCATTGTGAGCAATAAGCGAGATGTGCATGTACAGTGAGGAGCAGAGGGCTCATCTCCCCTCCTAGGATCTGAAAGAGCACAGGCCCAGGGGCTGTGGTTGGAGGAGCAGATGCTGAACACCAAGAAGGAGCCGTAGTGCATCCGGTCCCCAGCACCCAGGCCCTTTGCAGCTTTCCCTTTCCTGTGGTGAATCACTGTTCACGAGCTCTGGGGACCCAGGAGTCCCCGGCTTGCCACAAACACTACCATTGTCATAGAAACCAGGCCTCCCCTTCCTCTCTCGCTGATTGATTTCGCCACATTGTCCCCCACGCTGTGTCTGGTTCCTAGATCTCAGCTTTTGACTCACTGATTGAACTTCCTCTCATTTCAGGTCCCCAAGATACCATCAGCCTCCTCCCCATTTTATGGTCTGTGCCCACAGCCCCCCAGCCAGGCCCTTTTCCCCAGTGGCCTCCACTCCTTTCTCTGCTAAGTTAGACTAGAAAAACGTCTATCCAGGAGAGTCGATTAAGTGCCAGCCCCAACTGCCCTCATCAGTCCTCAGGACCCCGCCTCTCCCGCCCCGTTCAAACTCCTTGGCGCAGGGTTGTGAAACCAGCAAGGGCAAGGGAGGTGGCCACGGGCAGAGACTGACGGGCGCTGGCGCCACCTGCTGGCCCGGTGGGGACCGGCCCCACCTTCTCCTTATGGGTGGGCGTGTCCAGGCTAATCCTGAGTGGCAGGAGGCCCCCGCTGTGTCCTCTGGATGGTGACCGTCATCCAAATCGTTCGTGCATTCATTCATTCACAGATATTTACCATCTGTGTGCCCCAAATAACTCTTGTCCTTGTGGAACATGCAATAAAATTGCCTCAAAAGGCACAGCTCAGGATGCCAGGGGGCAGAGAACCAGGCACCTAACCCAGGCTGTGGCTTCCCTGAGGAAGAGGTGACTAAGCTAAGTCCTGAATGATAATCACAAACACTTATTAAGGACTTTCTGCATACTAGACACTATGTTAGTACTTTACACACTGACTAGTCACTAATCACACTACAATCCCATGTGGTAATTGCTACCATTATCTTCATTTTATAGTTGGGGAAAATAGGTTCAGAGACATTAAGTAATTTGCATAGGGCTCACAGGTAGGTGGCAGTAGCACCTGCCCACCTGTAGCCCAGGTTTGGAGGACAGCCACCCTGTGGGCTCCTGCTTGAATAGCTGGGCAGAAAGGGAGAAGAAAGTATGTTCCAGGTGGAGGAAACTGCAGGCCTGGAAACCACTGGCCCCAGAGGAGGAGAGATGTGCAAAGGAGACTGAAAAGGAGTGCCCAGGGAGGTAGGAGAAAAGCCAGGGAGAAAATAGAGTTTGGAGAAGAAGGGAAGGACCAGCAGGGTCAGAGGTCAGAGGTCAAGCAAGGTAAAAATTGAGACTGGACTCAACCTCTGCTCTGAGGGAGCCCCAGTCAGTGTGGGAAGGTAGGGACCAGAAACACAGGGAGAGCAGGGTAGAGAGTCCTCTGCCCAGGTCTGACATCAGGGCTTGGGCCAACCAACAGGCCTGAAGGAGTCTGGGAAGGCTGCCTGGGAGAGACATGTCTAGTTACCCACCTGGAAGGGTGTGGAAGTGCCTCTAGAAAACTGGCACTAAGGGGCACCAGGCAGCCTGGGTGTAGTATCCAAGTTCTGGAACTGGATTCAGCTGGGGAGCAGCCTGACCTCCCTCAGGCTCCTGAGAAGGGGCCTTGTGCAAGGATGCTGGAACCAGAAGGTATCCTGAAGGCCCTCTGGCCCAAGCCACCCCATTCTGTAGTCCTGAGCTGGAGGTGGCTTGTACCTGCTGGCCAGAGCTCATTGTTCACATTGAAATCAGCCACGGTGAGAGAATTTATACCATGGAAATTGGCAATTGCCATAAACAGGGCTCCACCCCACACCAAGTTATTAAATATGGGCAAGCACATCACTGTTCTAACCTCTCCTGCCCCCACTTTACAGAAGAGGAAACTGAGGCTCAAAGATAGAGAATGACTCATTCAGTATCACACAGTAATTTTCTTCCTCTCATTCATTCAGTTAATCATTTATGTAACAAATTTTTATTGAGCGTCTCCTCTGCCAGGCTTTGGGGAGACATCCCCTGTTTTGGGGGAGCTTGTGGTCTGGGGTAGCAGGTAGAACATGTACACTGGCTTTGATGGCACTATGGGCTAAGTACCAACAAAGGGGTAGGTCCCAGTGCCACAGCAGTCTCGGGAAGAGTACCAGAGTACATCAGCATGATCAGGAAGACCCCCCAGAAGACATGAGTCCTGAGCTCAGCTCTGAAGGATGAGTGGGAGACAGCCAAGGTGATGGAGGAGAGAGGGTCTGAGGCAGACAGAACAGCACCTGCAAAGGCCTAGGGGATGGAGAGGGCCTGGCAGGAGCACACGACCCATGTATACTTCTTTGCACTCTTAAGGTCCCAAGACTCCTTTTAGCAGCAATGACTGAGGGGAGGGATTTACATGCTTAGAGATCCCTTCTGAGCCATCAGTCAGAAGTCCTATCAGTGAATTAGCATCATTATTGAGTTCCTGCTGTGTAAGAGTTCCAGACTAGGTGCTTGAGAGGAGGAACCCAGTGGTAGTATATGCCAAGCATCATGCAAATAGCAGCCCCTTGGAGGGATGATGAGGGATGGCTGTGAGAAAGGGATCGGGGTGTGAAGAGGAGGGGAGAGGTGAAGCTGGGTGTGGAGGGTGGGAGATATGATGGAAAAGCAGAGGGAGAAGTTGAATACTGGGGGAGGGGTGGGGGTCAGGGGAAGAGTCTATTCAAGAGGGAATGGGTATGCCCAGCTTCCAAACCGCAAACACTGATTGAGCACCTACTGTGTGCCAGGCATAGGTGTGGGAATGCAGGAGTGGACTAGCTTCAGTCTCGGTGCTCAAGGAGCTCCCAAGGTACCAGGGAGACAGAAACATAAACAGACAGTTACAACATAGTGTGATGAATGGGAAGGGATCCCCTCCCAAATGACCAGGTGAGATTTCTCAAGGAAAGTGACATCAAATTCGAGTCCTGCAAGATGAACCAGCATTAGCCAGGGTGAGGGTGAGGGAATAGCAGATGGGACAGCACAGGGCAAAGCTGGGTGATGGGCAGAACATGGTGTGCACAAAGCCCTGAAAGAGGGCCCATGTGGCTGGAGTAGTGAGTGAGAGGGCAAAATCAGCTGGACTGGTGGGCAGGAGCCAGAATGTAAACCACACCAAGGAGTTTGATCTTGAATCTAACAATGATAGGGAGCCAATACAGGGTTTTAAGAAGGAGACTTTCATGATCAGATTTTTTTTTTAAATGATCTCTCTGGCCACCATGAGGAGAATGGATTAGAAAGGGCAGGGGAGACAAGAGTGAAGGACGGAGACCAGTTAGAGGCTACTCCAGGCAGGAGATGATGATGGCTCAGATCAGGAGGGTACTGGTAGAGGGAAGTTGATGGGTTTGGGAAATGTTTTGAGGTGTAGTTGATAGAACTGATTGATGGACTAGATGTGAGGGAGTTAGGGAAAAGGCAAGAATCACAGCCCGCTCCAGATTTCTGGCTTGAGCAATCAGGTGGAGGGTGATAATTTACCAGAAGTCGGGGGAGCAGGTTGGAACCATCATAGCAGAGCCAGGACTAAAAACTCAGGACATCTAGTTCCAAGCCAGCACCTGTTTTCCCTGTGAAGGCTGTTGGGAGAAGGCAGGGAGAATGTGGGACGGACAAAGGGGGACGTGGGGATGGAGAGGGCCAGAAGCAAAGGGAACAAAATAACAGTAGCAATCACTAATGCAATGCCAGGCGCTGGGCTTTATGTATGTTCGGGTAAATTCTCACAACGTGATCATTCTCTCTAAATTAACCATCTCACACCTTTCTACCCCCATATCTTGCTTTGCTTTTCTTCACAATTATGACCACTACCAGAAATGACATCTACTTGTTTATTGTCTGCCTCCCCTCCCCCAGAGAATATCAGCTCCCTGAGAGTAAGGACTTTGTCTTGTTCAATGATGCATCTCCAATGCCTAGAACAGTGCCTGATACAGCAAGTGTTTAATATATATTTATTGGTTGAAAACTTTTAACTCCTTGTCAGGTAGGTTTTATTATTATTCCCCTTCAGACCCAGGTTGGTTGTAATCAAATGCCTGTTTGGTTAGCCTGTCCCCTGAACAGTGTCTCCTCGGGACTCAAAGGACGACTGGACATGAAGCCAATCTTAAGCAGCTGAAGGGGGCTCAGGATGACAGGGGGAGATGGTCAGACCAGGGGGATGCCCACGTCTTAGCCACCGGGGTTTTTGTCCTGAGTCAGGACTAGAATGGTAGCCTCGTTTTCTCCCACGTATTGAATGCCCTGCCAGAAAAGGGCAAAGTGGAAGCTTGAGATGACACCCGAGGAGGCAGGACTGGACATGGAGCATTGCTTGTGGGTAGAAAACATCTGGGCCTTAGTGTCCGAGCAGTGTCCACTCCCAGTAGCTGGCCTGCAGCGCCACCTCGTGGTCAAAGTTCAAAGATGTTTTTCCTCCACCTGTCCCCTGCCACTCAGGATCCAAGGAAGCTGGCCACCTACCCAAACAGCAAACCTCCTGGGCACCTGTGGAGTCAACCTCCAGTCATCCCTCCAGTCCTCTCCCTTCAAATGAACCTCACTCATCCTTCAGGGCCTTCAGATCCACTTCAACCAGGAAGCCTCTTCAAACTGGTTCAGTTTCACTGATTACTTTCTCCTTGGCCTCCAGACACTCACTGGGTATCACTGTTTACCTCTGGTGTCCTAGGCTCCAGAGTAAGACAGATCCGGCTTTGAAAAGTAGAGTGTCCACTTACCAGCTTTGTGACTTGAGCAAGTTACTTAACCTCTCTGAGCTCAGGTCTTTGATGTTATACAGAGACAGCAATTCTAAGTTGTGAAGAGCATTAAATGAGATCAAGTCTGTAAATGCCAAGAAGAGAGCCTAGCAACAAGGAAACTCAGGAAATGGCAAGTCCCTTCCCACCCCTCTCTCTGACTTCCGCTTCCCTTTCCTGATGGGAAAAAAAGGCACAAGAGAGTCACAGGACCTGGGTTCTCTGGGCCTCAATCTCCCTCTCCCCAAAACAAGGCCATTAGGTAACTGATGAACCTATTCATTCATTCAATTTCTATTCCACCTATGACATTCTATATAGTGAATGTCTTTTATATCCATTAATTCACCTGTGCCAGGTTGTGTCTTATGCTTCAGTATCCCCTGTTAGTATCTACCTCAGAAAGGGCACTAGAAAAATCCCTCCCCAATAACCTACTACCAAGGGCATGTTTACTGCCTCCCCCACCCTGCCCCAAGAGAACACCCAGCCCTGGCTGGTACCAGGTGCCCCTCCTCTTCCCTTGCCTCAGCCAAGAAACCAGAGCTGGCGCCACTGGGTGAGGAATCTGGGGACCAACTGTCACAGCTCTGGTATCACCCGCCTCCTGGACGCCTGGGTCAGGCGCTGAATCCCAGAGAGGCCCTGTCAACCAGCTGTCCTGGGGGACCCCAGCTCTGCTCCTGCCCCTCTGAGCGGCTCTCCCTGGGGAAATCAGAGAGTGCAGGGGATCTGGTAGTGAGTAGTGCTGGAATGGTCCCAGGGGAGGAGCAGAGAGGTGTTTGTCCAGGTCCAGAATTCAAGCTGGGCTTCAAAGGCCTTGAGATTGGGTCCATAATAATGGAAGGACCATAGTGACTTGCTCTCTCCTCTAATCTCTGTAGCCTTAAGTCCCAAAGACTGTTTTGTCCTCACATTTAATCCTATTTGAGCATGTTCTCTGGGTCATGTAGGCTTGATTCTGTGTCTTGCTAAGGGCAGATATCAAGTCTGATATTTCTTTTCTGTGTCTTACAGAATTTTACTCAATATATTCTCACTGATTGAAATGAATGAGTTGAGTGTGTTTGAGAAACAGAGAGAAAACTGTCTGTGCTCTCAGCACGAAGGATGGTGTTTAGACAGCAAGGTGGGCTTCCCATGTAGGAGGGGTATTAAGAAAAGAAAATGAAAACCCCTTGAAGCATAGGAGAGGAGGCTCAGCTGACTAGGACAGATGGAGAAGGCATCCTGACAGGAGTAGGGAGATGGATGAGATAACCTCTATAAGGGCCAGCCAGCTTGGTAGGGCAACCTTGGTGGTAGCCTCCTGTATCTGCCTGCCTTCCTCCCTTGGGGCTCTAAGAATAGGGCAGGGGAGGGGCAGGTGTTAGGTGTGTGCCCCCATCACTTGGTACCTGGTACTTAGACAGCAATAACAGGTGCCCACTTTGGCTCGAAGGAGAGAAGGGACACAGCTCACATGCAGATGAGCAGTCTGGATCACCCATCCCACACCTGTCCTCCAGCCTCCATGCGAGCCCTGGGCCCCCCCACTCTTGATTAGGTCACCTTTCCTGCCTTGTAGTCAGACCTGTGTGTACACACACACAGACACACTTGCACATAGACACACGCTCATACAGCCAACTCAACAGCCCCACAGTGTCCTTTGTTCCTCAGGCCTGAGGCTGGGTATGTGTTAGAGATGTAGAGTTCGCCTGCATCTCAGTGCTCATCAGGAATTCTTTTGGGATTTATGTGCTGTTTGTTTGGGATGATCTTCTGTCTGCAAGTCCAGGTCTAGAACTGACTTCAAGGGACTCACAGTGGGTCAGGATCTCCTCAGTGCCTGGTACATCTTAAGAGGTCAATTGGAAGCAGTTCGCTTAATAAATGAATTAAAATTAATTCATGAAGACCACTAACAAAAGTTAATTGCCAGGGGAGAGCATCCAGGGCCAAAAACTGACATTGATTGAACACCTAAAATGAGCCAGGCACTGTGCTAGGAACTTGGCTTATTATTTCCATTTGAGATGAGGAAATTGAGGCTCAGCAGTAATTGACTGCTCAAGGGGCAGAACTAAGAAGCAGTACATTTGGCTCCAGAGGCCTGCTCCTTCCTCTTATGTAACAAAGCTTGGACCACGCACTTATGCTCACCACACCCTTATTGAGCTTTTTCTCTGGGCAGGGCCATGTGCTGGGCACTGGGGGACCAGGGTTGGGGACAGTGACAAAGATGAGACAAACACTCCTGTCCTCTGAGGTCCTGAAGGGGAGAAGTATGCCGCTTACACACCTTTCTGGTTATAGGCAGAGAGTGAGGGGTGGGGTGGGCACAGCTATCTATTTCCAAGCAAAATTATTTCAGTAAGGACTTCGGCCCTCATAGTCACAATTCTAGATTGGGAAGGTGGGAGTTGGGGGGGGGGGCGGGAGGAAGAACAGGAGGGCCCCTGGGCAGAAACCTAGCTTAGCCAACCCAGTGTCAGTGGAGGACGGGAGTCCCTTGGACAAAGGAGGCCACCAGCCTCTGGTAGTGAGGGACTCTTCAAACCCCTCCTGAGAACCTGGCTCTCAAGGTGCCCACTGTCGGGCTCCTCTGCCACTGGGCACCCTAGCAGGCCCTGCTGTGGGTGGACACACTCCACAGAATCTGCAGGCTCACACCCCTGCATGCACACCCATGCCCCACAACTAAGTGCGCACACACACATACATCCTGCCCTCCAGGTGCCAGGTTCATGGTTGCCTCTCTGGCCTTGGATACTTGGAATCAGTGGGACCCTGAGGGTGGACACAGTGGTGCATGAACACACCCAGGGGATTGATTTGTCCTTGTTGGATCAGTGAGGGGGGTCCGGCAGGGACTGCCCCTTCCCCTACCCCACCCTTTAGTCTACCCCTTCCCATTCAGCAGCTGTCCCCTCCCCAGTCACACACAACTTGTTTCTGTCCTTTGTTTTCCTCCCTGGCCAAATTCCAAGGTTTCTTTGGTCATTAACCTCCTGCTTCAATTAGTTTAGTGGGGAGGAAAGTGGAAGGGGGCAAATTCAGGGGTAGGTGTCTAGGAGGAGTCTCATTTCAGTAGGGACAGGGAGGTTCAGACCAGCTGGTGACAAAAATGCCTGGCAAAAAATCAGTCCTATGCAACTGCTTCCTATTTCTATTAATGTTAAAAACAGTTACCTGGTCCACAGAGTAAGACCCTTCTCCCGAGGAGAGAGAGGACCACAGTTCCCGGGACCACAGTTCCCCCAATCTAGGTTCATGGGGCAGAAGGATAGGGGACAAGTGCAGGGAAGAGCCCACTCTCACAGGGCCTTGTCTCTTCAATTCCTCCTTTCACACTCTTGCTTAGAGGCGGGAGCGCCCAATACCACAAGAAGGTTTGTTGTTAACTTTATGTTAAATCCTCGATCCGGAGAGCACCCCTCCCCAATTCTGGGGCCTTCTGGGTTTCTCAGTCATGACTCCCCTTCCTTGGATCTTCTGCTGGGCAAACAAGCAAGAGCCCCTCAGTGTGCCAACCCCCACCCCCTCCCGAGATCTTCTACCCTGGCTCCCACTCTCCCATTGGTGTGCAAATTGACTCTTTCCAAGAATCAATTTAGGGAAATGGGCGTCGCAGCTCAGCCCTCATGGCCTCACAGTGCCTGGTCTATGAGGTCATCTCCTCCATTCCCCAGCCTCCAAGCAGAACTTTACCTCACAAACTAGTTTAGATTTTTGGTTTCCAAGGCGCTCCAGAAAAGGACACCTTACCACTGTAGCTCACCCACCCATTCTTATAAAACTCTTTGGGGAAGTTCTTAAAAGTCTGACCTCAAGCCCTCAAGCTGCAATGCTATCCTTTCTCCTACTGGGAAAGACACAGACATAAAAAGGATGACAAAAGAAATGCTTAAGATATGGGGTGAGGGGAGAAGAAAAGATTACATTACACTCCAACTTCCACAAACTTCCCTAAGAGTACCCAACTGTCCAGTTCATGCCTTCAAAACTGATTTTGGCTTTCACCAAATTTCCAGAGTCACAGGAGCTGAATTAATGGGTTTTCAGTGGGGGAGAGGTGGGTGAGGCAAAGTGGAATAATGGTGAAGGCTAAAGAAAAGATCACCCCGAGCTATATGTATGGCCCAGACCTGATCCAAGTCTGGGTCCCCATTCCATCCCGTCTCTCTTTCCTCCTTCCGTCGCACCCGAAGCTCGTAGCTCTCACCCGATACTCTTAAGTCACACCATTCCTTTAATGTGGAATGTCTCCCCACTCTCTGTCCCCCACTTCTCTCCTCTCCCTCCACCCCTTCATCCTCCTCATCTCTTCACTCCACAGCCCTCCCAGCTCCCCTCCAGTGATCAGAAGGATGTGAACTAACTCACCTCCCAGTCGGTGCCTCTCAGATCTCCAGAGACTGGGGGGCAGGAGGGGATGAGGGGGGATGGCTTGCCGCTTGGGGATGAAGGGACCCCGTCTTTTGCCATGGGGTCCCACCCTCCAATCAGGCACCCCATCCCGGCCCCCACAGCGCGCAGAGGCGAGTTCTCCCCGCATCGCGGCTGCGGCTTTGTCTGCTCTGCGGAGAACCTCTCCCCGCGGCCCGGAGCCGGGATCGACTCTGGGAGAACGGGAGGGGGAGCGGAGAGCTGGGAGGGAGCGCGGCAGGGAGGGGGGAGAGGGGAGAGAGAGAAAGAGAAAGCCGCAGTGACCCAGCCGGGACCGCTCCCCGCCCTCTCGCCCTCATTTCCATAAGAAAGAGGGACCAGAGGCTGGCCAGGATCGAGAGGGAGCCGGTCTTGGGAGAGGGGCACGCTCCATTAGCCTTTTTTCAACCCGTTCCGTTTCTGTATTCAGACTCCTCTCCCCGTGCCGACCTTTTGGAAAAATTAGGGACCTCGACTTCCATCCCACACACCGCTTTGCCTCCGGGTCGGGGGTAAAGACCGAAGGCACATCCTTATCTTTCTCGGGTCAAGGAATTTGTCCCTGAGCCCCCGAGGGCGGGAAACTACAACTCCCGGCATGCCCCGGGCGCCCCCGGCGCGCCCCCCTCCCGTCAGTTCCATGCTGCTCCATCCAGTTCATTTAAAACAAAAGAGTTTGAGCGCTGGAAGGGGCTGGGCTCTATTGGGGGCCACTGAGCGCCGCTCTTGGACTGGGGCTCGGTGCGGGAGCCTAAGGGGGGCGTCTGGACGGCGGGGTCTAGAGACTCCTGGGTCCGAGGCGGGAGGGGTGGGGGCAGAGATCCCGCAGCCCCCCGCCCCCCGTCACCCCGGAGAGGAGAGGAGATCTGCTTTCTTGGCTTTGCTTCTCTTTCCCCCCACCCCCACCCCGGGGGCTGGGGCGAGGGGAGTCGGGTTACAGGGTGTTTGGGGAGGGGGGCTTAGGGGGAGGGTCTATCTTTCTATCTCGCTTTCTTCCCCCCTCCCCAGTTCTTTGTTCCCCCCTCCCCACACACCCCCCTCCTCTCCTCTCCCCTCCCCTCCTCTCTCCTCTTTTCCCTTCCACCACCTCTCTCTCTCTCTCTCCCTCTCCCTCTCTCCCCCAGCTTTTGTTTCGCCATGCCTAGTCTAGTGGTATCTGGAATAATGGAAAGAAATGGGGGCTTTGGAGAACTAGGATGTTTCGGGGGAAGCGCTAAGGACCGAGGGCTGCTGGAAGACGAGCGCGCCCTTCAGCTGGCTCTCGATCAACTCTGCCTCCTGGGTTTGGGGGAGCCCCCCGCCCCCACGGCGGGCGAGGACGGGGGAGGTGGGGGGGGCGGCGCCCCCGCGCAGCCGGCCGCCCCCCCGCAGCCGGCTCCGCCGCCGCCGCCCGCGGCGCCCCCGGCCGCCCCGACGGCGGCCCCCGCAGCGCAGACGCCCCAGCCCCCCACCGCCCCCAAAGGGGCCAGCGACGCCAAGCTCTGCGCTCTCTACAAAGAGGCCGAGCTGCGCCTGAAGGGCAGCAGCAACACCACCGAGTGTGTACCCGTGCCCACCTCCGAGCACGTGGCCGAGATCGTGGGCAGGCAAGGTAAGCGGGCGCCGGGACCGCGGAGAGGGACTGGAGTGGGGGGCACCCCATCCCTAGTACGGAAAGTTCATTTCCTCCCTCCTTGCGCGCCTCCGGCTCTGTCCCTTCCCCACAAAGGGGGACTCACCCCCTCCCCTGATTCCAACTGCCACAAAGTTCCTTGCTATCCCCTAGTTGGTACTGTTCTCCAGATCCTTCCTCCCCTAGGCTCTGCCCTTAGACAAAGAAATATCCTCTCTTGGAGAGAGGGAAAAGGGAGGGGGCTCGGTCTCCCAATCCGGGGAGGCTGTCCGGAGGGGGTGTCCACTCCTAGCCAGAAAAACTGGCGGAATGTGCAAAGAGTTACTCAGAAGCCCCTACTCTGGCATCTGCTAGTGGGTTGGGGAGGGGGCACCCCTGAGACCCCCAGCTGCCTAGAGTTACAGACTTTGGGGGAGACCTGGCCCGGGAAGCCAGACTGAGTATCTGTCTCTTTGTTGGGCTGACTGTAGGAATGGAAGGGGGTGTGGCTCATGGGAGGGTCCCAGCCTGGGGAAGAGGTGGGGAGGGGGGCTGCTGGGAGGAGGGAGTCCTGTGGTCACCCACACACCAAAGTTGAATGGTCTATGGGGTTTTGGAAGGGATGCTTCCAACGAAGTGCCACGTCCTGGTGTGGACCTCTCCTCCTCTCTCTCAGGCTTTTGTTCTGGGCTGGCCACCGTAAGGAGCCAGAGGCCTGAAGAGGGGTCTCTGGTAGTGAGAGAGTAGGTCAGGGCGGGAGGGGGCATGCGGGGGGGGTGGTAAGAAATCTTCACCTGGAGATTTGGTGAAGGGCAAGTGTCTGGGTGTGTTGTTGGGGTGGGGGGTGGGTGCAGAATTAATCCAGTGTAGTATGTCTGATACCACACCCTCCTCTGCTCCAGCATCCCTGGGCGGGTGGGGGTGGGAATGTTGGTGAGGGTCCAGATTGAACAGACGGGATCTTGGGGACCCTTCCCTCTCCCAGTTTCCCAAAGGGGAGTAGGGGGAGGTGGGATTTGGAAATTGCAAGGGGGCTGGGCTGGGGAGATGTGGGGTGGGGGAGGAGCAGGGGAGGAGCTGTCCCACAGTGGGGAACAATAGAGGAGCTGCATTCCGGCTGGGAGTGAGAGAGGAGGCCGGCTGGAGGCAGGAGAAGAGGGGAGGCAAGTGGGGGTGGGGGGTGGGGGGCTGGTTTACTCCATATCCCACCTAGTCTATGGAGTGCTGGGGGTTGGGGGGATTTTTCAGGGAGATCCAGAATGGAGGAGGGGAAAAGGCCACTCCCCTGCATAGCCCTCATCCCCCTGGGGCACTCCATCTCTCGAGATTTTTGGTTTAAAAAGTTGATTTCCTCTTGTTGCCAGAAACTAGGGACCCAGAGCCCTGGAATTGGGTGGGGACACTGATATCTTTTCCTGGGTGTGGGGGTGGTCTTGGGAGGCCCCGGAATTTCATGGAGTCATTCTTTCCTCTTCTGCCTCCGCATCAGATGGGCCTGTCTCTCATAAAAGTAGGGGGATTTCTCCTATTCAGAGAAGATATGCCTCCCCCTCATTCCTTAAGTATAGGGAAGTCCTCTCTCTTATCTAACCTCCCTCCTCCTGCTGCAGTGTCAGTGCTCCTTTATTTGACCTCTAGGAAGGTGAAGCCAAGTGGGTCTTCTCTTCAAGAGATGCTTCTTCAGGGTTTTGAAACCCAGAACAAGGTCCACCACAACCAGTTCCACACCTCCAGGCCTCTAGCTTTTCTCCTTACTCTTAGGCCCAGCTCGTCCTTCTCACCCCAACTCCAATCCCCAAAGACACTTAGCTCTCGTGTAAGTTTATGGACCCAAAACTTAGAGCCAGAACCCAGGTGCCTACCAGATGCCACGTGAGTAGAAGTTGTAAGAGTGGGGGCTTCACTGTTCTTTAACCCTCCATGCCTCACAAATAGAACAATCATTTACTGACATTAAAGCAGCAAGGATGTAGGCCTGACAACAGGTAGGACTTCTCAACTGCCAAGAGGTCTGAAGACAAAAAGGGAGGAGCAAATTCTCCTTCCTGAGGTCTCCTGAAGGTGAGGAGAGCTGCCCCCAACCCGCTCTCCTCCCACATGCCAATCTGGTAGGGTTGGAGAAGAAGCCATCTGGAGTAGAGGAAGGAGAGGGGAAAAAAAACGGGCTCACCTTAGGCCTGTGATTTGAGGGTTGGGGCAGAGTTAGAAAACTAGGACCACTGACGTTGGTTTTGGGGGGATAGGTAGTGTGGCAGGGGAGTGAGAAGGGGAATGGTGAGTGTGAATTTGAAGAGGGGTGTGAACGTGTCTATATGTGAATGGGAGCAAAAGTTGTGGGCGTGTATAGGAATGTGCTGCTTCTGTGCTGGGCGTGATGGGGATGGAAGAGTGGGGTGGATTAAAGGTTGAAACAGGGAATCCGTGTGTGAGAGAGGAGGGGTGTGTGAAAGTGTGCATTCATTTGCACCACAAGTATTGTTTAGAAAAAGGCACAGGGCCTCACGGCTCCTAGGTCTGTGTGCGTGTGCAAACTCACACACATGTAGTATGTGTGCTTTGAGAAAGCATGTGAGTCTCCGTAAGTGAGGGGCAGGGAGAGGGAAGTGGGGAAGGAGGAGAGAGCCTTGTCTGGTCATCTGTCGAGGTCTGCCAACTTTATACTGCTGTGTGGTCATCCCAGCCTCCTTCACTTTTCTTTCCCCTTCTCCCTCTTTGTCTCTCTTTGTCTCCCTCTCTTCTTTCTTTTCTTGCCTCTCTCTCCAACCTCCCAGATTTAACCCACTCCTTCAGAGCAGGAGTACGGGTCCAGAACACCTTCCCCCACCTTAATCAGCCCCCAGCCCATCTTGGCTCTCCTGCCTCCAGAGGGTAGGGTGGCAGGAATGTCCATGGAGTCAGGTGCTGTCCCTCACACGTCATTAGCCTCCTTTCCCTCTTGAAACTCTGATCCTGAGACCCTTCCCAGTCTCTCACAGTCCACCAGTTGCTGAAAACTTGCTATGAATTTGGAGCCTACTGGGAGACACTAGTGGGTGGAGGGCATGGAATCAGATGGCGACCAGTTGTCTCAGGTCTCAGAGTAGACCGGAGGACACTTTTAATGAATGGAGATCAACTGAGGAGTAGATTGTGGGTTGCTGAGCGCATTGGGGTTCTGAGGAAAGATCAAGGTCAGTAACAGACTGGAGATTACAATTGTGGGCCAGGGTAGGGTGGGGTGATTAAGTGGTTTGGGAGTTTTTAAGTAGCCAGAAATCAGTAGAGAAATTGAGGGAACAGCTCCTGGTTGGGGAAGAGTTAGTAAGTAGATTTGAGGTTAGAAGCTTGTCTGGGAGGGTCAGTGATTATTTCCGGATTTCAAAGAGTGCATGAATTTAAAGGTCCTGAATGGAATCCCAGGGAAAGTTGGGACATTTTGTAGTCTGTGGTTGCTAGAGACGTCTCTTGGATCTGAGATATGACGAATGGATTTTTCCAATCAGGGTGGATTGAGGGGCGGGGTTCAAAGGGTGAGGGGCTGGGTATCTGAGTAGGAACAGGAGCTTATGGGTCCCAGCACAAACCTTCTTGCCCTGTGAGTTTCTTTATCTCTCCCCTTCCCTACCTAGGCTGCAAGATTAAGGCTCTGAGGGCCAAGACCAACACCTACATCAAGACGCCAGTGCGAGGAGAAGAGCCAGTGTTCATGGTGACCGGGCGGCGGGAGGACGTGGCCACAGCCCGACGAGAAATCATCTCAGCAGCGGAACACTTCTCCATGATCCGCGCCTCCCGCAACAAGTCCGGCGCCGCCTTTGGCGTGGCGCCTGCTCTCCCTGGCCAAGTGACCATTCGTGTGCGGGTGCCCTACCGCGTGGTGGGGCTGGTGGTGGGCCCCAAGGGGGCAACCATCAAACGCATCCAGCAGCAGACCAACACGTACATTATCACGCCAAGCCGGGACCGCGACCCGGTGTTCGAGATCACCGGTGCCCCTGGCAACGTGGAGCGTGCGCGCGAAGAGATCGAGACGCACATCGCAGTGCGCACAGGCAAGATCCTCGAGTACAACAATGAAAACGACTTCCTGGCCGGGAGCCCCGACGCCGCGCTTGATAGTCGCTACTCCGAGGCCTGGCGGGTGCACCCTCCCGGCTGCAAGCCTCTTTCCACCTTCCGGCAGAACAGCCTGGGCTGCATCGGCGAGTGCGGAGTGGACTCTGGCTTCGAGGCCCCGCGCCTGGGCGAACAAGGCGGGGACTTCGGCTACGGCGGGTACCTATTTCCGGGCTACGGCGTGGGCAAGCAGGACGTGTACTACGGCGTGGCTGAGACTAGCCCCCCGCTCTGGGCGGGCCAGGAGAACGCCACGCCCACCTCGGTGCTTTTCTCCTCCGCCTCCTCCTCCTCCTCCTCTTCCGCCAAGGCCCGAGCAGGGCCTCCGGGAGCGCATCGCTCTCCTGCCACCTCCGCGGGGCCGGAGCTGGCGGGACTCCCAAGACGTCCGCCGGGAGAGCCTCTCCAGGGCTTCTCTAAACTTGGCGGGGGCGGCCTGCGGAGCCCCGGCGGCGGGCGTGATTGCATGGTGTGCTTCGAGAGTGAGGTGACTGCCGCACTCGTGCCCTGTGGACACAACCTGTTCTGCATGGAGTGTGCGGTACGCATCTGCGAGAGGACGGACCCCGAGTGTCCCGTCTGCCACATCACAGCCACGCAAGCCATCCGAATATTTTCCTAAGCCCCCTGCCCCATGCCTCCTGGGGCCACTCCCCCGGGGCCTTCCCGGAGCTGTTTTCCGATAGCTCCTTTTGGAAATCAGTAATTTGAGGGGCAAGGTGCTTAGAGATACTCGATCGCTGGGGAGGGGGAAGGGGAGGCGATGGTGGCTGGAGGGTGGGCCACTTTCAGAGCCTCTGGTCACCCTGTCCTAGAAAGGTTGGGAGGGGGCCAGGCCGGAAATTTTGCTAGAGTTACAACTCTGATACCTCAACACACCCTTCAATCTGGAAGCAGCTAAGAGAAACTTTTGTTTTGCCAGAGGTGGCCCCTAAGGCATCCTGACCCCCTCTCCACCTCCCCGTCTGTGTGTCACACTACCCCTTCCTCTGTGGAGGGGTGGCGAAAGGGAGAGGGAGAATTACCATCTGTATCTAGAGGTGCTCTTCCAATCCTCAAGCCCTCTGGTCCCGACCTCTGACCTCCTAACTTGACCCTTTAGATTCTCCACCACCATATCCTGTTTGGGAATCTGTTTCTGGGTTTCCAGCAGTATAAGGTGGTTGGGGCCCTTTGAGAAGTCAGAATAGATTTTGGGGGGAGGGGGGATGGAGAGGAAGCATGTCAATCAATAAAGGGCTCAGAACTCATCTGTCCCCACAAAGCTGGGCTAGAGGAATCTGGAGAGGGATGCTGTTTTCTGCCCTCTTCAGTTTCTCCCTCCACTCCCTCCTCATCATCTTTCTTCTCTTTGGGTTTTCCTTTCTCCTTTGCTCTTCCCCCCAGCTTTTCTCTTTGCTTCCCTTTGCTGGCTGTCACAATCAGCCCTGTCTTGCTCTTTCTCTTCGTTTCTCCCCCCTTCCTCCTACCCCTTCCAGCCCAGCTTTGGGGACACCATCCCCTTGGGGAGAAGTAGGGGGAGAACGTTTTGATGGCCCCCCCCCAATTCCTCTTCTGGCATCTGGAGGCCCTCTCCCTACTCCTCCAAAGAAACACCTCAAATTCTTGATGGAATGTATCCCCGTTCTCAGTGAAAATTTGAGGAGGGGACTAATACTGGGGAACATAAAGGGTCAAGCCTCCACCTTTATCATCTTTGGGCATTACGTTTAGGGAGCAGTTCTTGGGCTGGATTTTCTAGTGGAGGGAGGGGCAGAGCCAGGGTAGTGTGGCTGCTGCTTCAAGGAGCAGGAGAGGGCCTGCGGCAGTAAGAGAGGCTGCTGGAGGGAGGGGCCACTCCTCCGCTGCAGTGCCCCACTCCCTGCGCCCCTCTCTGGACCTGACCCTGACCCGAACCATTATTAGCAAGTTAATCATGAAGTCTTTGTCTCACTCATTGTGGTTGAGGAGAGAGGCCAGGGCTTCAGAGAGGGGTCAGTTCAGAGCCAAGCAGGATTGGGGTGCAGCACGGCCTGTTGTGAGAATCTTGTATTATTACAGGCCTTGCACCCCCTTTGCTGCTTCCCTATTGCTCACTTGGGGTGGCCACCAGCCTCCCACCCTCCTGGTTCCGCTGGCCGGGCCAGGAGAGGATGGGGGATGGGAGTCCCTCGGGGGTCCTAGGAGATTCTTGTATATAGTAGGGTGGGACTGTTCTAGGTGATCTCTGAGCACTTAAGCTTGGGAGTCCCATTCTTCCTGGATGGAGAGGGGGTGCAGGGATGGGGGTACAGAGGGGATTTCCTCCTCTCCTTCCTCCTGTTGTGAATTAACTCACCTCTCCTCAGCCTTCCCCTCCAAACCACCAGCCAGGGAGGGGAGCGGAAGGAGGTCACAGCCGGGAAAACTGGCCTGTGACAACTTCCCTCCTTCCCGCCAATGTGAGCCATCCTGAGATGTCTGTACAATAGAAACCAAACCAAATGGGCACCCCTCGGTCGCCGAGGCGGGGCGGGGAGGGGGGTGGGAAGATGGGATGTCTGTCTGTGGATCCCCCTCCCCCTCTCCACTCTACCCACAAAGGCAGAAGACTGTTACACTAGGGGGCTCAGAAAATTCAATCCCACTCTTACTGATTGAGCCAAACCTAGAAACAAACGCAAAACACACACAGCGAGAGACAAAACAGAGGAGAGAAAGAGAGCGTGAGAGGGAGCGAGATAGACGACCAACACAGAGGAGAGAAAACAAAAATAGCAAAAAAAAAAAAAAAAGCAGTTCTTTATAATTTAATATTCTATTTTAATAAAGGCGTTTATTACCATATAAATGTAGCAAAGAACCTGGGCTAATATGAAAAAAAAAGACTTTTTATTAGGTAATTTATTATATGAAAAGGATATTTTATTTTATGATAAAGTGATCCTTAAAAAAAATAAAAAAACTTTAGAAGGTTTAGAATATATGTAGGGAGAGAAGAAAAAAATACATTTGTATTCAGAGTTAAATCTTAAAAAAGTGTTTTTAATATATGTTCGGGTTTACGTTCCTTTTTTCCCCCACTTTTTTTTGGGGAGGAATGTCATTTGCTTTTCAGGGGGAGCATCCTAGGATGGATGGTGGAGACGGGGGGCCAGGGGAACCTGGTCCCTCTGGGGCCCTGCTAGTAGATTGGATTTCACCCCCTGGGCTCCCCCTCCCCTCTACCCCTCCCCCTCAGGGGAGCCGGCAGAGCCAAACAAAGAAAGGGATTAACAAGAAAAGGAAGAAGCAGGAGGACTGAGGACTGAGGATCCTGGGGTGTGCCCCCCTTCCCCTGCCCTGTCCCAGGGCGAGTGAGGAGGGGAAGTCCAGAACTGAGGCCTAGCTGGCCTATGGGAACCCTCAGAGAGGTATGAGATTTAAGAGAAATAGTTTTTGTTGTTTTTTTTTTAACCAAAAATGAGAGAGAGAGAAGAAAAAGAAAGAAACCGAGGGGTTTAAAAGAAAAGAATACTACAAAATAATAATTATTAATAATAATAATAATTCAAATTTATTTCATATAATCCTAGAGAAAAAAAGAAAGAATTACTAGTTACTTAGTAGATGATATTCAGATAGCTTAAAGTTTAGTAGCATTGAGGGCCCCTGGGTCCAGTAGAATGTATAAAAGTCGTAACGAAAAGGAAAATAGAGGAGGGAAGTGGCTGAGTCCACCCTGAGCCCCCCTATCTTCAGATACCGGGGTGGGAGCAGGTTGCTAGATATGGTTGGGAGCTTCCTTCCAGTCTGCTGGGGTTGATTCTGAGAATCCTTGGATTTTAAAGTTGTAGGACAAATAGCTGAGGGGCTTGGTTCCCAGGGTCTTTGAAAGGATGGACCTTGATCTTTTCAGCCAGAGTGGGGCTGGGCTAGGAGCAGCAGAGGAGGGAGAGCACAATCGCCTGACCATCCCGGCCTTCCCTCTGTTGGGCCGCCCTTACTCTTAAGTGATGTGTCCTCTTGGGGCTCTGGGAGGACGGAGACTGCCCAGCTCCAACCCTCCTGAGCTAGCTTCTCCCAGGCCTAACTGAGGAAGTCCTTGAAATGTAACCTCAATCCACTCCACTGCTGATTGATTGGGTCTTTCCACCTGCAGACACACACACACACACACACACACACACACACACACACACACACACACACACACACACACACACACCTTACTTTCTCACAGCTTCAGTGGGACTGAGGAGGGTCTTTCCACCCGCAGACACACACACACACACACCCCTTACTTTCTCACAGCTTCAGTGGGACTGAGGAGGGTCTGTCCCCCGTCCCTCTTCCCACCCAGTATCCCACTTAGCTTCTGACCTCCATGGCAGCAGTTGGAGTCACCATCTCAGTTCTCAGTTCTCCTTTAAAGCTGCCTGTGCTTTACATGTTTGCAGAGTGCATTATTGTCTCATAGAAGTTAGATTCCAAGAAGGATTTCCCACCCACTGGGGTAGAGTGGAGACATTGTCCTTGAAGGCCTGGGAGAACAGCCCCCAAGGGTACAAAGGCAGGGGGAGGGGACTTTGGGTGACCGTGACCCTAACCCTCTATTCCTCCATCTGTTAAGTGTTCAGGTTGGGGTCTTCCACTGTGTCCTGGCCCCTGGGCACCTCACTCTCCTCATAGAAAACAGGGGAGTCTGGCTTTTGCTTGTGAGAAATCAACTCATTTTTTTTTAAGCACTTGCCTTCTACCAACCCCAGCTTGCAATCAGGTCAGGCCCCTTCCTCCTAGCCAAGGGAGTGTGGAGGCCCCTGGGCTCCTGTTGGCCAGAAGAGCCTGCTCCATTTGACACCAATGACTGTCATGCTCCTCCCTGGCCCTAGAACCCAAACACATCTCCCTCTCCCCAATTTACTCTTCTCACCCCACCTAGGGACAGGTTTCCCCCTGCTCTTTTTGTCCTAGAAACCCCGCTAGTTTGGGGAGGTAGCGTCTGGGTTGGGGAGGGCTTCCCCTTACCCACTCGAGGGTGCGGGTGGGGTCGGGTGGGTGGGGGGAGACAGCCCTGGGGCAGGGGGGATGGTCTCTCCACTGTAGAAAGTAGAGTAGGATTGTGGTCAGACTTAATTTGAGGCATCTAGTGAAGACACGTACAAATCCACCAAGGAGAAACATTTCAAAAGCAAAATAAAGGCGGGAAACAAAATGAACCCATGAATAATCAAGTCAAAGTGATGTTGCACAAAATGCAGAGAAACCAAGAAGGGGGAGGGTTAATGTATTAAATGTGCTATTAAGAACTTAATTTTATTAAAAGTATTATTACTTAAGGCTCTGGCTTCTTTCTCTGCATGTGAGTCTGAACACCTTGGGGTGAGTGGGGTTTTCTGTGGTGTAATTCTGGGTAACCCTGCTCACCTTGCGGGAAGTGGATGGCTCCTGTCTGCTCTCCACAGCTCCCTACTCCAAGTCTCCAAGTGCTCAGTCCTCTTTTCTCCCCATTTACTACCTTCCATTCCTCGGGTGTGCAGTCAGACCCCCTTCCACCCTGTCCTACAGAACAAGGCAAGGCAGGGTGACCTGGACCCTGCCTGGATAACCAGCTCCTGGGCTCTATGGAGAAGGGGAAGAGAGCTGAGAGACAGACCCTCCCCACTCATCCCCACCAGGTTCAACCCATCCCTACACACCACACCCCCTCTTCTTCAGGGTCAGGCAGAGGGATGGAAGACTTGGACCTTCCACCTCCCAGGCTTAAAACCCCCTTCCCCAGCACATACAGACAGGGCTGGCCCTGACTTCCCCTTCTCTGTAACATCTCCCCCTGCCTCCTCCCCTCACCCCTGGCATTGGAGTGACCTCAGTTCTTGGCACCGGGGCCCTGGGCACCAGATGGTGCCCGCTGATGGTTTCCTTTGTCTCGCCTTCCAGATACCCCCTCTCCACCATGCTGCCCTCCCTCCCCCACCTGCCCTGGGGGTTGGCAGAGGGAAGGGCAGGCACCTCCCACCCCCTTGGCACTGTCCCCAGACCACAGGACTCCAGAGGCAGCTGGCCCTGAGAGGGGCAGTAGGTCTGGTGGGGAGGATGGAGGGAGGGGGAGGGGGAACAGGGACTCAGAGAACAGGCCAGAGATGAAGAGGAGGCACCGGGAAGCAGCAGGATAGCCAGGCATTGATACAAAACACAGCTTTATTTGAGGGCTCTAGTCTGTGAGGAGGTAAACAGATAATAAGAGATATGTGGGTCGGGGGCATGAAGACCCTAGAGCTCTGCGGGGCTGTGAACAGCGAACCAGCCACTCTGACATCTGGAACCACAGGGCAGGGAAAGCTTCTGGAGCTGGGGGTGGCTGAGGTGGGGGGCGCGCCAGAAAGCTAGTGGGGACAGGGTCAGCGCTAGCTAAGGTTAGAGGCTGATGCAACAGGCCCTCTTCTCACCAGGGCCCAGCTCCTGCCCAGCCTGGGCACTGCCCAGAGTGACGGCACTGGTCCGGCTGCTGTTCTGCCTCTGCTTGGACACCTTTGCGAAGATCTCTGAGATGGCAGAGGGCAGTGATCAGGTCAGAGGAAGATTTAGAGCCCACCCTCCCCATACTCACACTGCAGCCCCTTTCCACCCCTTTCCGATCATGGGGGGTTTTGCTGGAAGGAAGAGGAGTCTGGGTACCTGGTTCCCTGTTACTTACCTAGGTGGAGAAAAACTAAGACTCAGCTCCCTGGGAAGTGTGGCCTTCTGGTTCCTTCCCTAAGCCCCACGCTGAGGGGGTGGGGCACACACTAGGGAGGCTCTGAGGAGCCTGGGGCCCACGGAGGGGCTGAGGAATCAGCTAGAGTGGGCGAGGGCTGGGTGTCTGCATTCCTACCACTGCCCACAGAAGTCTCAGGGGTGGACTAGGGGCGCTGAATGGAGGCAGGGGCTCTGACCTTTGAGGACGGTCTCAAATGCCAGCTCAACATTGGTGGAATCCAGGGCTGAGGTCTCCAGGAATAGCAGCCCATTGTTTTCTGACAGGAAAGGAAGCATGCCATCAGTTGTGGGGGCACAGGCAATAATAATAATATTTACTTCATGTTTACGATGTGCATTTGCTATGTGCTAAACCCTTGGCATGTGTAGCTCATTTAATCCTTAAAACAACCTGTGAGGTAGGTTTGAATACTATCACTTTCTTATAGAAGAGGAAATTGAAGCCTAGAAAGAGAGAATGAATTAAGAACTTGCTTGGTGTCCCACATCTAGTCACTGGCTGAGAGATGTGAGGCTGGGCTCTGGGAACCACTATATCCTACTGCTTCTAAACCCCAGAAGACTCTTGGGGAAAGTGTGACTAGAGATGGTCAAGGGGAGTTCACCTGCTACACTTAGGATCTCTGAGCATTGCAAGGTGGGCTGTCTTAAAACCAACTATGAACAATTGCCCAGAAAGACAACCTCAGGGCAGATGGTGGGACAAAATGAGGGACACAGGGTCACAGAGGGGAAGGGCTAAGAGACTCTGAGTGGAAGGTATGGAGGGAGGAGACCCTTTGGAGGAAGTCCAAGCCGGGGCCCTAGGAGGAGAGCAGTGCCCAGCAGGGCCTGGGGAGGCGGGAGCTCGGATTGCATTGGTGGGGTTGGAGGCGTCAGACTGGGTTGTGGTGGGCTCTCACCAGCGAACATGCGGGCCTCATCAGTGGGCACCTCCCGGGCCTGGCTGAGGTCACTCTTGTTACCCACGAGCATGACAACGATAGTGGCCTCGGCGTGGTCGTAGAGCTCCTTCAGCCAGCGCTCTACCACGGCGTAGGTCTGGTGCTTGGTTAGGTCAAACACCAGTAGGGCCCCCACCGCACCACGATAGTACCTGGGTTGGGGTAGAAGGGTGAACAGAGGCAAGGTCAGGGCCATCCGGCCCAACCTCAGAGCAGAGTCCTCTAGCCAAAAGCCAGAGATGAGTACCAGAGATGGGGAAATATGAAAACTGGGGTCCAGAGACCCAGAGCACAAAGGGCAGTCCAAAGTCCCATGTCCAGTGCTGAGCGCCCTCCTGGGATACTGGTCTTGGAGCCTCCGAAGACTCACCTCCCTTCTCCAAAATCACTGGCTCGCTCCTCCTGCCTAGCCTCTCTGCTTCCTTATGTCTTGTTCTGATCTTAGCCCCTGCTATCCACCAGTGCGTACCTGGGCTCTGGTCAAGTCGGCCACCTGGATGCCATGCCTCCAAGACCTTCCTCACACAGCTCCTTGACCCACAGTGCCTACTTCTTTCTCGTGGCCATCTTTCTAGGACCAGCTAAATGCCTCCCAGAGCAGCAGTTTCTGACTTGATCATCTGAGGCATCCTAGCAAGCCTCCAGCCTCACTCTTGGAGTTAGATGGAGCTTCTTCAGACTGGTGGTATCTAATTGTTCCCATTTTATTGTTGAGTCAACTGAGGCTCATAAGAGTCAGGTGACCAGTCCAAGAGTGACGAGTATGTATAAACAAAGCACCTGACTCCTGCTTCCTGTCCCCTGGCAGGTGCTGTTGCCCACCACACACACACAGGCCACATTTGGCCTGACACTGACTGGGAGACACTCTGTGTCTGGTGTCAGGAGGCTGCTTCCTCTGTGTCCTCTGAGTCTGTAAAATGCAGCTGAAGGCATGGTCCAGCCCTTCACCCTGTGGTTAGACAGTTAAGGTTGCCAAGTGCAAAGCACTGTGCACAAGTGAGGGAGCTCTCTCGATCCCAGAACCTGCCCCCATCCCAGCTCCACCCTGATTTCACCTGCTTGAAACTCAAACTTCTTGTATTTAAAGAGGGATTACTGTAGCCCCTTATTCTTGTGGTACTTTAAGGATTACACAAAATGCCCAATGCAAGGTGCCTTGTACCTTCCTGGGCACATAGCAAAGACATGAGTAAGTGGTGGCAATGACTCATTTTTAGTTCCAGCAGTCGGTATCTCTACATCCTGTCTCAGGCTGTTTTGTAGTGATGGTACTTGTGTCTCCTCACCTGGGCCATGGCGTCCCGCAATCCTGTTCAAGGAGCACACCCCTGAGTGTCCTCGCCTCTTCCTCCTCCTCCCCACCCTCCTCTCCTCCAGAGCTATGCCCTGACTTTCCCAGCACCCTCGAACCCCAGCAGTCCCCCAGCCCTGGGCTCACGCCGAGGTGATGGCTCGGTACCGCTCCAAGCCAGCCGTGTCCCAGATCTGAGCCTTGACAGCGGCGGTGCCCAGCATGACAGTGCGGGTGGAGAACTCAACCCCGATGGTGGTGCGGCTGTCGTGGCTGAATTCATTGCGAGTGAATCGGGATAGCAGATTGGTCTTCCCCACGCCAGACTCGCCGATCAGCACCACTGAAGGAGTGGAAAGATAAAGGCTGAGCTTGGAGCAGAGCAGCTCCAAGCCAGGCGGAGCTTGGAGGTTCTGCCTATCAGAAAGGGGGAGCTGAGCTCAGAAAACTGAGGAAGGAGCCAGGTCTCCTGGCAGAGACTAGAGTCTGTCTGCAACTCTACATGATGCTTCCATCCCGGGGCAGAAAGGATGAGATTCTGAAATGGGTGAAGGACTTTAAGGCTTCTGAGTCAGCCTGCATATCTGGTGATGGAGTCACGTCTGTGGGCTGCTTGTGGGTCTTGGTGTTCAGAGGTTGTGAGGTTAGCAGGGTGTGTACATGTGAATGACGAGGGTAGGGGGTCTTGGGGGAGGGTCACATCTCTGGGTCAGGGAGTATGAGAACGTTGTGCGTGTCTCTATGTATATGAGCTGGTAGGACAAGTAGGAGGTTTGTGCATGGGGAGCAGAGGTGTGACTAGAAGTGTGAGTGAGGAGAAAGTTTGGCAGGTGACACATCTGTGGGTGGGGGGAAGATGTGGAGGTGTGTGCAAGAAGTTAGGATCCACTTGTCCCCAGGAAGGGACAGCCTTGCATGGTTAAGACCATGGGACTGGGTGTGGGACCAGCTGTGTGTGTCCTTTAGCAAGTTATTTATCCTCTCAGACCTTCTTTTTCTCATGAAAAAATGGGAAGAACAACAGCACCTGTCTTATGGGTTACTGCAAGAGGTAAAGGAGATATTGCCCAGGATACAGTGAGTGTGCAAAACTGTGACTGTCATTACTGTTGTTGGTAGGCCAGTGCTTTTACCTTCAGGTTTTTCAGGGACAAGGATTCACCGGAGGGGCTATGAAGACCCTTTGGGCTGGAGGGCAGCGTCCAGGGCCCAGTCTTACCCACCGTGGGTGAGCTGGGGGCAGGGGTTAAAATGTGGGGCTGACATAAGCACAACTCACAGTCCAACTGGCCCCAAGCTGAACATCCAGGATTAGAGGTGGCCACCCAGGGTGGCTCTGGAGAGGCAGGCTGGCACCCCAGGACTGGGAGCCACATGTTCTGGGCTCTGGTCCCCACTCAGCCTCTGCCTAGTTATGCAACTCTGAATAAGTGGCTCACCTTTTCTGGGTCTCAGTTTCCTTGTTTATAAAATCTACAAAGGCATCCTAACTTTAAAAATTCCTTATTTGTATAAGGCAGGAAAGAGCTGGGAGCAATATGGGTGTGTGTACGTAAGAGGATGTGTGTATGTGTGTATGTGTGTGTGTATGTGTGTGTGTTCCTGCCTCTCCCCTACTGGGAACTTCATCCCCATCTCATCCCTCCCAGTGGGTGGGCTCTGAGCACTCCCCTCAGGCCCCAAACGGGCTCAGGACAAGGGTTTTAGAGTCAGACAGATTTGGGTTTCAGTAATGACTTTATGATCTTTTGAAAGCTACTTGCTCTGTCTCTCATCCTCATCTATGAAATGGAGATACTAATGGTTAAAGTTTTTTGAGTCCTACTATGTGCCAGGCATCATCTTAGGCTTTCCACATATTAACTCATTTGATCCTCACAATGATGCCATGAGGGAGGTACCATTACTAGTATCATCCCATTTTAACAGGGGAGTTAAGTGACTTGCACAAGATAACACAGCTAGTGTGGTAAACACAAGATGTGCTGCCCAGATGCACCTTTCAGGAAGGGAGTGCAGTTAGCACACAGCCTCCCGCCGTCAGCTCCTTCAGCATCTCCCTCTGATGCAGAGAGCAGCCTCACCTGTGGTCATAGCTTTCCTGGGTAGCCTGCGTCCAGTGCCCGAGCAAGGAGAGGGTAACCCAAAGCTCCCCACCCTTGGCCAAGGCTTTGCAATGTGACTTCTCCCGCTGCCCAATCCTTCATCCTCCCTCTTTCTTTCACTGCTGCTGACCCACAGTAAACATCTTCCATCTCAAACTTCTCAGTGTCTGCTTCTAGGGACCCCAACCTGCAATAACTAGTAAGTGGCAGGGCTGAGATCTGAACTCAGACTGGCTCCTGACTCTCAGGCTTTCAAAATGAAGGATAAAATTTGGGGGGTTGTTATGGTGATTAATGAACTAGTGGCTGGCACATAGCCCGGGCTCAATAAACAGTAGTTACTGCAAGTAGTATTGCCCTATAGTACCCTTACCCTATCTCTGGTTCCTGGGAAAGATTCCGGGAATACAGGTTCCCTAAGCTCTGGTTGGCTGAGAGTCCCAGCTCAAGTGAGGCAGGGTTGAGGCTGGGAGGGGCAGTGAGGTGGGGTGGCTGGACAGGGAATCGGAGCGCTACCAGTCCACCCTGCCCTGGAGGAGGTGTGGAGGTGGGGTGGGGTGGGGTGGGGTTGGGGGGTAGGGGGTGGGGAACACTAGACTGGCCAAACACAGGGGCAACATAAAGGAGCAGGAAAGATACATGCACACTTCCAGCCAAATTGTACCCAGTTCCTGGTATTTGGGCCCAAAGGGTCTGTCAAGGGACAGACAGACAAGGCCATGGTCCTCCAGATTCTGTTAGACCCCGCTTCCAATTCATTACATCTTCCCTATGTCTTCATCCAGCCCTATGATGGGATAGATCTCTCCTATCTCTCCTTTCCTGTACAGCTGCCCAGAAAGATGGCTTTCTTCCCCTTCAGTCTGCTGGTTTCTCCTTCTTCTCAGGAGGGAGTCCTCTCTGAAGCCTGACCTCCATCTCTTGTGCTGCAGTGGCTGACTAGTCCTAGGGGTTTCGGCTGTCATTAGGAACAGGACGGAGGAGACTAATTCGGCATTATTAAGGAGAGATCAAACTACTTACAGCACCAGAGCATTCTGGCAGCTCCGAGACATTTGCTCCAGTAAACAGACCCTCCCCTACTCCCTGCAGCTTTCTTTCTTATCAGAAGGAATGATGAGCCCTGGGAGGGGGTCCTGCTGAGTGGTAAAAAAAAACAGGAGGGGGCCCTCTGGCTCTCTTGGTCTCCTGGGTCTCTCTCAGGCTTTCCTTTTTCTTTATAGACCCCAACTCACCCTTGAAGACAAAGTTATAATCTTCCTCGTTTCTGTTTCCCATCTTGGCTCCTCATGGAGGCCACAAGTGTCTTCGAGGGCAGAGGTGACAGGTCTATGCGTTGGCTCAATGCCCTCAGCCCTCGGTTCTCAAGAGACCTGGATCCACCCTTCCTCTCACTGAAGGTAGAGACTTCTGCAGCCGGAGGGATTGAGGGCCGATTTAAGGCTAGACAGGGCCTAGGGAGGCTCAGCCCTAGCAGGTGTCGGTGCCGTGAGGGAACAGAGAGGACGGAAGCTGTGAACAGGAAGCGAAACGACTGGAGACCTGAGGCCCGGGTGGGTGGAGAGACGATGACGTCAGACAGGTTAGACAGGTTGGGTGTCTGCTCTCAGCCTGCACTCCCACAAGCAGGTGAGCAGGCTCAACGGAGTGACAATGGGAGCAGCCGGAACTGGGACAGTCCCTTCAGAGAGCCAGCTGAGGACTGAATGCACATTGCTAGGCTCCTGGGACCTGTGGCCATGGGGGACCCAGCCACCAGTGAGAAATAGTCCCTCAGGGAGCAAGAAAAGTTCTTGGCCTCCTGCTTTCCTCAGAGCCTGGGTTGAGGGGTAACGGGGGCACCAGAGGCAGGGCTGGTGGGGGCAGGGGCTGGGATCACCGGGATGCAGTGCAGAGCTCTGGGAGTTGCATCTTGGATACAGCAACTTTGGCCCCTCCCTGACACCCCAGGGCCTGGGATGGGCAGTTTCTCACCCTGGGTGGAGCTGAACTTGCAACCTACCTGCTTCCCTGGGATGGGTCCCTTTTTATGTACAGCACTGGGAAAGGGGCTGGTAGCTCCCTGTCCAGCCTTGCTCTAAGGACACTGGATAGGGGGAGACCTGGGGCAGAAACAGCAGACAGGATGAGGGGTCTGAGTGTGGGGGCAGGGCTTCCAGTTTTCCTCTACTCCCTCCCCAGGACCCAAGGCTTCAGAGCAAAGCCATCCTGTCTGCAAAGGGCTTCCTGATCTGGAGTGTCTGTGTAAGCATGTGAATGCTTGGAGAAGAACAAAGAGGTAGCCCTTGTAGGCAGTTGCGGGCACCCTCCCAACCCCAAGAGTAGAAAAGTCACCCCCACTCCACCCCTCAGGTCAGGACTGAAGGGCATTAAATTCCCAGGGCCCTGTTTTCTCTTTGTCCAACATGACCTCTCCCAACTCCTTGTTCCTCTGAGTTCACTCCCAAGGTTTTGCCAACCAGGTGGGTAAGATTCTTCTCTGAGTGGCCAGGTGAGGTCACACCACCGGAGAGGCCAAGGGAGATGAGGCACCACTGCCGAAAACCATCTGGTGGTTGGCGGTCACGGTGAAGGAGTGAGTGGAAAGCCATCCTTGCAGAACAAAACAGCCTACAGCAATCCCTGCCCCTTCTTATCTCCTCTGACTCCTCCCATCTAAGAAAGTAGGCAAGACACAGACAGGAGTTGAAGTTTATTCGTGGGAAAAACAAAGTTCCACCCTCCCCCCACAGTCCAGGTAGGTTTCCTCAGGGGGCCCTGCCCCTTCAAATAGTCATCTGTCTTTTCTGACCCCTGCTTCCACCAATGCCCATTACGATGCCGCTACTTGGGTGAGAGGCTCCTCCAGGTACTGCACCAAGGCCTGGGCCTGTGAGAAAGGGAGTAGAAATCAGTCCCACACAAGAATTGCCACTAGAGGGATCTTAAACTCAGGTCTACTCCTAATGCTCAGCCCCCAGCCCCTAGCCCCCACCTCCTCCCGGGAGTTAGCCCACATTAGGCACAGACTGGGTGACATGAGAAAGACTCAAGGAAGGTGGTGGGGATGGAAGTGGACACAGTGATGGAGCATGAAGGCTGGGCCCAGTGTTGTACAGGGATGGGCACATACACACCTTGGCTTTGAGCATTCCGAAGCCAACAGTCTCCTTGGCATACATACACAGTAGAAGATTGGCCACTCGAGTGATGGCTACACGGCCCTCCTGGTAGGGGTAAGTATCATGAGATGTGATGTTCTGCTTGCACCTTTAGCCCCCTTCGTCACCAAGGGCTCCTCCAGAAAGACTGTATATGCCTTCCAAGCCCTGGGCACAGTAGGAGCTTCAGCTGGGGGACTTTGGCTATAGCCCTGCATGTGGGGTCCTGAGTCCATTCCAGCCTCAGCAGAGCCACCTGCTAACCAAGTTACACTGGGAAACCCAATCTCCCAGAAACTCAGTTTCTCTTTCTATAATCCCTACCTTACTCCAGCTGGTGCTTATACACAGGAAGGAGTTTGGCATCTGCAAAGGGCTGCCAAATGGGTGAGGTTATTATAACGGGTTCACCCCAAAGACACTGTAAGAAGACAGCAGTAACCCATCTTATAGTTCTCTTCATTTCCCAAGGGAATGTTTTTCAAACTGCAGGCTTGGCCCCAGGGTTAACTGACTCCAGATCAATCAAGGTTGATCAGCATTAAAAGAAAAAGAAGAGAAATGAAGTGTAGTGTATGTAGTAAGGGAAGCACTATTTCATGAAATGTCTGTTTTGGTGGGTGTATATGTGTACTGGACTCTGACATAAAATATATTTCTTATAGCTGGGTTGTGGCCAAAACATTTGAAAGCTATTGCCCTATAGCATCAGCTCTAGGCTAGGCACTCTAGGAATCATCAGTTAGGAGTCCTCAGTTGAACCAGCATGCTTGGTTAAGGAGGGCCTGAGGAAGAGGTAGGTGACTAAGTTAACAGCAGAAATCCTTCCTGAAGAGTTCACTCTTGGGGCCTTTTCAATTTGGCTTAGCAAATTTTCACTAAGTATCTAGTGTGTGCTAGGAACCACGTGCTGCACTCCCTGCCTCTCCCTCCTCAGCCACTAACCTCCCCCATCCTCCTTCTACTCCAGCCACTTCAACCTTGTTAATCCTTGACCTGGCATCATTCTGCCTCGGGGCCTCTGCATTTACTGTCCTCTCTGTCAGAAAAGTTCTTGACCCAGAGAGCCACATGGCTTGCCAATTTCCTTTAGATCTTTGATGAGATGTCACCTTTTCGGTGAGATTGTCCCCAACACATGCATCTTCTGTCTTACTTCCTTGCTTTTTCTCCACATTTTCAATACCCAACATACTACTTTTTAAACTTACATACTTCTGTTACAAAACATATTTACTAACTTATTAAACAAACATACCTATTTTACTTATTTTAAGGCATATCTTAAGACTGTAAGCTTCATTAGGGCTGCAGCTTTTGTCTGTCCTGTTTGCTACTTTTCCCCCAGTCCTGAGAACACTGCAGCGACCTAAAAATTTGTCGACTGAACAGATAAAAAGGTGAATGAGACAGCTTCTGTTTCCAAGAAGTTCACAGTTTAATGGCCACTTCCCCTTTCTGGACTTCATCTCCTTTCTCTGTAAACAGAAGGGGTTGGACGAGGGTCTGGAGACGGCCATGCTCCTGTCTGTGAATCTCAGCTGACAACACTTTTGTCTGGATATCACTCTACAGTGTCTCTTACATTCAATCACAACAATTCTGTGCATGGTGTGGTGGTGGGGTTATCGTTTTCACCTTGGAGATGTGGTAAGAAAGCTCAGAGGTTAAAGTGACTTACCCAAGGTTCCACAAATGATATGTGGCTGGCTGAGACCAGAATCCCAGTCAGACCTCGAGTCCATAACTCCTTCCTCACCACCACTTGATGCATAGGGTCCTGCCTATTATAAATGCTGCTGCAGACCAACTCTTAGCAATTGTACAAAGATCCTGTCCCTGCCCCTCCAACCGTCCAGGATGAGGTCCAGGTCGCCCCCTGGGGACCCCCTTAGGGGACAGAGGAAGTGGCTCCCCTCTCCATACCATGCAGTCCATGAGGATGAATTTGAGATTGTCTTCATTAAACGCTTGGTTCCCATTCCGGTCGTAGGCCGCCCAGATGTTACTGGCAATGGCCGCCGTGACCCGGGCGTCCGTATCTCCATAACCAGAGTAGGCCAGCAGAGATCCCTCGTTATTCAGCAGCCTGGCGAAGAATCGGGAGGGATATCATCGTGCTTAGGAAGGGGAGTGATACGCCTGGGTTCCCATCCCAACTCCCGTCACTGGCGCTTCTAGGAAGCAAGGGTCTGAGGGTGTCCTGGAACATGCCCTGAGCACCCGGCACGTCAGTTTCCCTTTTCGAGAGGGGCCCTACCGGCCGGTTCCCCCTAGTTGCTGCCCCCTCAGCCACCTCCTCCCTTCCCAGAGAGCCTTCCCACCCCTCCCTCGGAGAGTGGCGCGCTGCCCCACTCCAGTGCTCGCCGCTCGGGTCCTCGGTCCGCACTCACAGGGTGCTCTGGACACCTCCAGTGTTGGCTTGGCTTAGCACCTGGGTCAAAGCCTTGGGACGCAGCATGCCTGCGGCTCCTAACCCTGGGCTTTTGCACCCAGATCCCCGAGTTTCTACTGCCGGCCTCTGCCCGCCGCTTCCCGTAGTTCAGCTGCAATGCTTCTGAACGCCCTGGGAGTTGTAGTTTCCCGGCCTGGCTTTGGGGTTCTGACTCAACCCCGCCCCACCGCGGTGGGGCGCTGGGAGTTGTAGTTCTTTGAAGCCTCGCAAGGCACCCTGGGAGTTATAGTCGGCTTTTCCAGAGAAACCACGCGGTTATGGGGGAAAAGAGCGGGAGTAAAAGGACAGTGGCAGTAGTAGGACATTTAACCCCCTCGGGCAGAGAAAGGTCATATCCGCTTGACGACCCACGATTCAGTAATTAAAATAAAACCCCTATATTTGTCGGGCACACATCTGGTTACTTTTCAAAGCAATTTTACACATAATGCACAATTCTGTGAGATGAGGTGAATACTACTGAGGCAACTAAGGCTCAGAAAGGCCATGCAGGCAAAATCCAGGTCTCTGGGGCTGTACTTAATAGACTTAACGCAGGCCACTACTCTCAAGTGAATAGTCAATCCTAGGATTTAGACGGACAGACATCCAGAAGTGGGAAAATTTAACCTTCAAGTCGGGAAGAGGCCTCAGGCCTGGAAAGGATTTGGGGTTCCCGAGAAAGACCAGTTATCACAGGCAACGGAGATAAAGCGGCGGCACAGAAAGTCCTTTGTCCCGGAGCGGGAGTTACCCGCGAAAGGGGCGGGGGCAGCTTTGGGCCCAGGGGGACACATCAGCTCGGCTCGGGCGGGTTACGACGGGCGGTGGGCTCTCACGGGGAGCTAGCCCCCGCCCCTGCAGTGATGGACACGCTCCGCCCCCGCCCCGAGCCCTTCCGGGGGCTCCAGCCCCGCAAAGCCCTGTCCAGGCTGCGAGACCCCGGGATCGGCCCTGGGCGGACCCCGCTGCAGTGGTCCCCCCAGTCCGCCCGGGGCGCTGTGGCTGCGACAGGTCCGGAGGGGGCGGCGAAGCCTTGGGGAGGGGAGGAGAGAGGGGAGTGTTGGAGGCGCCGGAGCCGAGCCCGGCCGGCCGGGCGGGCGGGGAGGAGGAGGAGTCGGGGCGGGCTGGCGGGCGGCCGGGTGGCGGCGGCGGCATGGCGGAGCCGAGCGGGGCCGAGACGAGGCCCCCCATTAGGGTCACCGTCAAGACCCCGAAGGACAAGGAGGAAATTGTGATCTGCGATCGAGCCTCGGTCAAGGAGGTAGTACGGGTGGCGGGGGTGGGAGGGAGCGCGGAGGAGGGGTCTGCAAAGAGGAGAGGTGGCTCTGAGACGGTCGGGTGTACGCGAGGGCCGGGGAGAGGAGGGCGGGGGCCCAGTGGGCACTCGGAGGAGCGAAAGGGAAGGAGAGGCGGGTAGGGGGCGTCCTGCGAGGGTGATCTGGGGGAGCGTGGCGAGTGTTGGGGAAGGGAGGCCGGGGTTTGCCTTGTGGCCTGGGCTGGGGGCGTGGTGGAGAGTGGGAAGAGGACACCTTGCACAGGGAAGGGGGAAGGACCCTGGGTTTGAGCGGAGTGTTGGCTCCGGTTACAGGTTGGGGTTCGAGGCGCTGAGGCAGAATGGGGGCCGGGCAAGGTGCTGAGCCAGGAGAGCCGGCGGGGGAGCCGGCGGAGAGCTCCGGGCACCTACTGGGCGCCTCAGAGAACCCCCAGCGTTCTGACGCCCGGCGGGTCCGGGGGAGGATTTCCCTCTGCCCTGATCTTTCCTGCTCTTTCAGATCAAGGTGGTTACATTTGATTCTCAGCCCCTCTGGGATTTACACGGTGTGCACTAGGTGCTCAATAAAAATGTGTTGATGAGTGAATGAGGGAATATTGCCTGTGTTTGCCACCCCTCTGTGGCAGCTCCAGAATTTCACAGAGGCGGGGCTTAAGATAGACCATCTGATTGGAAGGGAGGGATCTGGAAGCTGCCCTTGCTTAGCAAGTGCACTGTTTTTATCTAAGTGTTCGCTGGTTTGGGTTGGGTTGGGGGGGTTGCTGATAGATTTGGGGAGTCTAACTCTCCCCCAGCCTGCCTTTAGTGCCATCATTGCCCTTCCACCAACCTTTAAAATGACTACATTCCAGAGTTTAAATCATTTTTCCTGCAGAGCTGAATTTGAACTCAGCTCTAATTGAGAGGCCCCATATGTTTGGTTAAGAGCCTGGGCTTTGGCATCAAGACTTGAGTTCCAGTCTGCCCAGGACAAGTTACCTAACTGCTGTGATCCTCAGTTTTCTCAACTTTAAAATGGGGATAATAATTAACATGTATCTTACGGGATTGAGACTCTTAACTAGTGAATAGTTAGTGCTGTTATAAATAACTGGGATCCATTTGTTGTAGTTGTTACAGGAACTCTGGGAATAAAGAGAAGAGAGACTTGGGGTCCCAGAAGAGAAGGGAGACAGGGCCTAGTCCCAAGGCTGTTGAAGAAGCTGGAATGGAGAGAACTGCTCAGGCAGTACCCTCACTGGGAACTGGTACTGAAGAAGGAGTGGCAGATAGAAGCAAGGGCTTTCTAGGGTGGGAGACCCTGGGGTAGAGCCAAGAGGAGCTTCTCACCAGTCTAGCTCCTTGGCTAAGAAAGGAGCTGCTTATTGTAGCTGGAGGGGTGGAGTCAGGACTGCTAAAAGGACTTCCCACGACTAGAGGTGGGAGCAAGGGAATGCAGAGGCTCTTGAAGAAGAGGCAGTGTCCCTGGTTGGTGGAGCCCAGGCAGCCTCCACAGTGACCTTTGCTTCTTGATCACAGTTCAAGGAGGAAATCTCCCGGAGATTTAAGGCTCAGCAGGATCAGCTGGTCCTGATCTTCGCAGGCAAGATCCTCAAGGATGGGGACACACTGAACCAGCATGGGATCAAGGATGGGCTCACCGTCCATCTGGTCATCAAGACCCCTCAGAAGTAAGTTAAGGAGAAGAGCAGGTCCAGCTTCAAACTGGGCTTTTTTCCCCCATCTGTTACTTTCTTACTTGTCACTCAACTGTACCTGGAAGACCAATGCCAAGGCCTAGGAATGTGGTTCTTGGATGGATTGCCAGGAAGCCCTATGATCTCACCTGCAGGGGAAGGGAAGCTGACTTACCTCTCCCTGAATGCCCTGAAGACAGAGAACACTAGCTCCTCCCTCCCCTTGTCTGATTTACTGACTGACCACCAACATCACCCTGTCCCAGCCACAGGGCTGCTTAGGAGGTGCCTTGGGTTAGGGCTGTAGCTGCACAGCAAACATAGAAATCATTGTCTTCCCTTTTGTGTTCACTTCGACTAGAATTTTTCTTTGTCCTCAGGGCTCAAGATCCAGCTACTGCCACTGCTTCTTCCCCTTCCACTCCAGACCCAGCCTCGGCACCCTCCACCACGCCTGCTTCACCTGCCACCCCTGCCCAGCCCTCCACCTCTGGCAGTGCCACTTCAGATACTGGCAGTGGAAGCCGAAGGAGCAGTGGGGGGGGTCCCTCCCCAGGGACAGGGGAGGGACCTCCCAGTGCCACGGCATCTATACTCTGTAAGCCCTTAGGGAGAAGGACACTGTTCTCATTTGGGCTAGGGAGTTGGGGAGAGCCAAGAGGAGGGGAAGATATGGTCCCTGCTCCTGGTCTGATGGGGATGGGGACCCCTGGACAGAGGGTTCCAGACATTGGTACTTGAGACAAGCAGGGGAGGAAACCAGTCTGTGAGGGGAGCATGGTGAAATGTTAAGAGTGAGGGGAGCAGTGGGGCTGGGGATGTGGGGAACCCTGGGTGAGGATATTGGAATTTGGGAAGAAGGTGGGTCCAACAGTAGCCAGTTAGGGGATATTTATTTGCTCATTCAATAGGCCATCACCGGTTGCCCTCTGTGCTCAGTACTGTGCCTGGCTGTCAGCCTCTACCATCAAAGAGGTCTCAGTCTAGTAGGCTCACATCTCTTTGCCAGCTACGCTGGGGCTGTGGAAATGATTGGAAAAGGGAGATGTGAGAAGCAGAAGGGGCCCATCCTGGAGACCTGAATTCAGTGGCTCTGGCCAGGTAGGGGAAGAGTCTTGTGACAGACTGTGACCCTGCCCCCTCCCCACAGCTGGCTTTGGGGGCATCCTGGGCCTGGGCAGCCTGGGCCTGGGTTCTGCCAACTTTATGGAGCTGCAGCAGCAGATGCAGAGGCAGCTGATGTCCAATCCTGAGATGCTGTCACAGATCATGGAGAACCCTCTGGTCCAGGACATGATGTCTAACCCCGACCTGATGCGCCATATGATCATGGCCAATCCCCAGATGCAGCAGCTGATGGAGCGGAACCCCGAGATCAGCCATATGCTCAACAACCCCGAGCTCATGAGGCAGGTGGGTCTAGAGAGAAGGTTGAGGTGTGGAGGTTACCGGGCACCCAGCCATGCCCTGCCTGGCCTCTTCTCACCTTTTCCTACCTTGACTTGTTCATTCATTCATTCATTCATTCATGCATTCAGCCATGTTTTGAACACTGGAGCACAGTGATAAAAAGACACAGACTTAGCTTTACAGGAACTTCTGGTCTCAAAGGGAAGTAGGACAAGTAAGCAGGCAGTTATAAGTGGTCTGTGCTATCACAGAGATAGTCAGAGGATCCCCTGGGTGCACACAGAAGGGTTCCTGACCCTACCCTGGGGCTCAGGGGAGGCCCTAAAGGAAGTGTCACCCAAGCTGAGACCAAAAGGAAGAAGACTGAACCAGAGGAAGAAAAAGAGAAGAGTGTTCATGGCCAAGGGACAGCAAGTGCAAAGGCCTGGGAATAAAAGATAATAGGGTGATTGGGGAGCATTTCAGCTGGGCAGGGCCAGGTGGGTAAGAGAGAGCCAGGGGAGGCAGTTTGGTGTTGGTCTTTGGGAGCTCTGTCTCATGGTCATCCACCAAGGGACTAGGCTAGACAGTCTCAGCAGAGCTGTGGACGCTATTGCTGGACTCACCAGATAAGTTCCAGAAGGGTAAGGATTCACAAGTGCTTTATTCACTGCCTGGAACAGTGCCTGATATATAGTAATCACTCAACAGTTACTATTTTTTTGTATTTTTTTTTATTATAAGTACTTATTGAATGAAGGAGTTGTGGGATAAGAGGTCAGTGTCCTGTTGTAGACATAAAGGTGTCTTGGGAAGAGGCACGTGTGGAGAAAATTTGGGAAGAAGGACAAGGAAGGGATTCCCAGCTGGGTGGGAACAAGAAGCAGCTATGTTCATTTTCTCTGCCATGCACTGCTGTCCCCTAGAGCTAACAGAAGCCACCCTTTCCTCATTGACAGTGAGCCATTGGCTCCCAAGAGAAAGCCCTCATTCTGTTTCTCAAGATTCAGTGAGGCCAAAGACCTGGCATGGGATCTGAAGGTGTTGCATTGTCTTAGCTTGAATCCTTTCCCTCCCTAACTTGTAGTCAGTTGCCAGAAACCATAGTACTGTCTTGGTTAGACAGACCAACCTGACCTTGAAACCTGGCTCTACCACTAACTGGCTGTGTGTCCCAGGCAGTGAGTCTCTGAGCCTGTTTTCTCATCTGCTAAACAGGGACAGAAATACCTACACGGATGGTTATCATGGCGATTGAATTCTGTTAATCATTTAGCCCAGTGCCTATATGTAGTAAGTGCTCAATAGATGTTTGTTTGCTTGCTTGTTTTTATTGATGTATAGTTGATTTACAGTGTCTCAGCTAACTGATTCAGTTAGACATACATATATGTATTCTTTTTCATAGCCTTTTCCATAATAGGTTGTTACAAGATATTGAATATAGTTCCCTAAATAGACGTTATTTTTCTCTTTTGCCTCCTCCCCTTTCTCATGTCCTTTCTTATTCAACTCCCTTGTGCTCCCTAATGCTTCTGTGGATCCTCTGAACCTGAGGGAGGGAAGCTGCTGCTCTCACCCCATCTGGGATCATTGTACCCCAAATAGGCAACGAGAATACCCACAGGGAGGTAGGGTTAGAGCCAAGATGACAGTAGAGGAAGGAAATCCAGTTCAGCCTACTCCCTGCCACTGTAGATCAGTTCCTGGGCCCTGGACCCTGGTCCTGGTGCTGGTCCTGATGTGGACTCTTTCCTCGGGGCCCATTCTCTGATCCCCTGGTTCCAGAGCCCATTCTCTCTCTTTCCTTTCTCCACTAGACGATGGAGCTTGCTCGGAATCCAGCCATGATGCAGGAGATGATGCGGAACCAGGACCGGGCCCTGAGCAATCTGGAGAGCATCCCTGGAGGGTATAATGCCCTCCGCCGCATGTACACAGACATCCAGGAACCCATGTTTAGTGCTGCCCGGGAACAGGTGGGGCCAGGGGCTGGGCCGTGGGAGGGCAGTCTGGGCTCGGGATTACCTACCCCCAGACCCAGGCAAGCCTGGAGTGCTGTCTGCTCCTCTTTCCTTCCCTAGCCCCCTGAGGGTGGGCCCTGGCTTGAAAGCGGTTCTCACAGTGCATAGCCAGGGATGGTCCAACTTGGCATGGGACTGAGGCACTAGGGCAGACGATAGCCGAGTTCCTTAGGGAAGTTGGGGAGGTGTAGGGTCCAAGGGATTTGACATTATACTGACAAACGTCTTGCACCAAGGTCTCAGAGGTTGTGGGGCAGGCCTGGGGTCAAACAGCCAACCCTAGCACAGTGTGTCTCAAGTGTGGTCCACAGATCACCTGCTTCAGAATCACCTGGGGAGCTTGTTAATCATGAGCTTCCTGGTCCCCACCTGTGAGCTACTTATTGTATCAATCTCTGGAATCAGGCCCTGAGAATATGCTTTTAAAAATGCTTTATGAATTCTTTCCAAATATACAAAAAGTACAGAGAAAAATATAGCATTCTCTTCTATCCTTGTTGCCCTAACATGTTGTCATATATAATTTCAATGCCTTTTGGGGTTCTTTTTAAAGTTTAATTTACACTAAATACATTATACATTTACCTGTTTCAAAAGTCAAAACAAACGAAACTCAAAAGTAAACAAAAGGGTATTAAAAAAGTATGGAAAATTATACGAGCGCAACAAAGGTATGCAAAAGGGATCCTTCTGTTTCCATCTTATAGCTACCTCTGTAACAAATGTTTTGTTTTTGTATGTTTTCCTAGACATATTTAATATTTATTTGCAAATAAGACATTACGGGATAGAATTGCAGCCTTCACGTACCCCTCCCCTATCTTATACCTCTCTTTCCCTCTCCGGAGCTAACTACCACCCTAAAGTTGGTGTTTGTCATTTCGATTATTTTATTACCTATGTATGTATCCATAAATAATCTATAGTATCATTTTGCATATTTTTCAGCTTTATAGAAGTGGTATCATGCTGTTCACATAATTTTAAATTTACTTTTTAAAAACATCTAAAAATGTTTTCTTGAAGAATAAAAATAGCTGCAAGAAAGGTGCATGTATCATAAGTGTACAGCTTGGTGGATTTTCACAAACTGAACACACCCTCCTTACCAGCACCCAGGTGGGAAGGTGGGACTTCATTTTACTTTTTCCTTGTGGAAAGGAAAAAGCACCATATGCTGAGTGGTCTGTGCTGTCCCAACGGATTCCTTGTTCATACTGTCTCTGCCCGACACCAAATGAGTGTGTGCCTTGCTGACTGTCCCTGCAATGATACCACATTGTCTTTAGGTTTATTTATTTACTTATTTATTTTAATGGAGGTAGTGGGGATTGAACCCAGGACCCTGTGCATGGTAAGCACATGCTCTACCACTGAGCTGTACCCTCCCCCCACACATTGTCCTATTAAGTCTGGGCATCAGGTAGGGTGAAACCCCCTCCTCCCACCCTACTAGCTTATTCCTCACCATCATCTTGGTTATTCTTAACCTTTGCTCTTTTAAATTTTAGAAAGTGCTTATAAGGGTCAACTGTGAGTTTTTAAAGGAATTTATTTGCTTATTTTTAAGTTTTATTTTATTTAAGTATTTAAAATGCATATCAAAGTAACACATGTACCTGGTTAAAAAGAAAATCAAGTAGTTGAGTGAGGCTTTTAACAAGCACCCAGCTAATTCTGATGTACTCTAATGTGTGAGAACCACTGGTTCAGCTAAAAGAACATAGCATTTGAAAAAAAAAAAAAAAAAGAAATAGCAATTTGGTATCAACAAACCTCAGTTCAAATACTACATCATTCTTTAATAGTGTGATTTTTAATTGAGTTATTTAATCTCCCTGAGTCTTCATGTCCTCCTTTTCAAAATGGAGACAATGTACTATAGTAGTATTCTCTATCATTTTGGCCTCTGGACCCCTTTATATGCTTAAAGATTATTGAGGACTCGAAAGAGCTTTGGTTTTTGTGGGTTAGGTCTATTGATACTCACTGTATCTGAAATTAAAACAGAATTTTAAAAAATTTATTAGCTTTTTCAAAAATAACAATAAATCTATTATACATTAGCATAAATAGCATGTTCTTTTGAAAAATAACTTTATTTCCCAAAACAAAACATTAGGGGAAAGAGTGGCCTTGTTTGACATTTGTGCAGATCTCTCGAATGTCTGGCTTACTACCAGACAGCTGGATTCTCACATCTGCTTCTGCATTCAGTCCGTTTCAATGTCACATGTAGCCTGTGGAAGACTCCACTGAATACTTACGAGAGAATGAGAGTGAAAAAGGCAAATTACATCTTAGGATTATAAAAACAATTTTTAAACCTTGCAGGGGTCCTAGGACCACACTTTGAGAACCAGTGTATTAGAGGGATATTGTAAACATTAGAATAAATGGATCAGGCACATAGTAGGTGCTCAATAAATGGCAGCTATTTTCACTTTAGAGAGTTCAGGTAAGAGATTCAGACTTTAGGATGTATCGGGAAGAGCAAAGCAGGACCCAGAACTAGGTGGGGTTGGGTGCTCACAAGTTACCAGAACAGGAAATCTGAAACATTGACAAGGACTGAAACTGTGGTGCATGAACCCTGGCCTGCAAGCCCTGTTATCTGAACAGGCATCTGGTAAGGTAAAGGAACCACAGCTCAGAGCAGAAGAGTCCTCGGTCAGCCCTGGTCCCCATGACCCACTTTGAGTAAATAGGAAAGTGGATATGAAACTCCATGGTGGGGAGGGGCTAAGGATGCTCAGGTGCCTCCTGCTTAGGTCAGGACCTCCCTGGGACTCCCTCAGCCAGGACACCCCTTGGACAGAGCTCTTTCCTGAGTGCCAGCGGGTCCAGAAGGAGGAGGTTTGGGTGCTACCCTGGGCAGCCCACTGAGGTGGGGTGTAGACCCTGAGACTATCCTAGGTAGACAGTGGGGGGCCTGGTGGTGAGGAGGACTGTTTAGCTAAAGCAGCCAGTCTGAGGAGATAGGCTGTCGGGAGGGAGGGGAAGGAGGAGATCGCATGGGAGAAGCAACAGAAGGAAAAGACCTAGGGAGGTTGCTTAGCCAGAGATGTGCCCTACTAAAGAGCTCTGTTGTGGTGTGCCTGGTTGGACAGAATGCCACATGGGGGACCCGGGGGGTGAGGGACAGGGTTCCAGGGAGTTAATCTTCGACCAAGGTGGCTAGAAAAGGGAAAGTTGCACCTGAAACTAGCACAATGTTATATGTCAATTACAGCTCAATCAAATTGGAGAAAATAATAATAAATAAATAAATAATTTAAATAAATAAATAAGGAAAAAAAAGGGTGGGAGGAGAGCTGGAGGCAGAGCAGGGTTGACTAGAGCGCCAGCTCCCATCAAGCCAATAGTTACTTATTGAGCACCTACTAGTGTCAGGAGCCAGGAGTGCAAATTGAATCTGACATTGTCTCGGCCCTTTAAGAGCTAAGGAAAACAAATATCTCTACACAACGGGAAAGGTGTGTGTAAAGTACTATGGGGCACCGAGGAGATTAGAAATCAAATATTTGGAGTCACCAGGGGAGATGGGAGGTTTCCAGTTATCTGAGGGGTCCAGTTATCCCATCGTTAGCATCAGCCAGCTCCAGCCCTGTAGGATAAGGGTGACGCTGCCCATTGTGGGGCCAGAAATTGAGCTGAGGACCTCCAAGATCTCTCTCCCGTTTCTGGGGAAGGGGAGGATATTAGGTGAGAGGAAAGAAAGGGCCCAGCCCTTATCCCTGATTTGTTTCAGTCCTTAACCCAAAACCTTTCCCTCCTCCCAGTTTGGCAACAATCCCTTCTCTTCCCTGGCCGGGAACTCCGACAGCTCATCCTCCCAGCCTCTGCGGACTGAGAATCGAGAGCCCCTCCCTAACCCCTGGAGCCCCTCGCCCCCCACCTCCCAGGCCCCCGGGTCCGGTGGGGAGGGCACCGGAGGATCGGGGACCAGCCAGGTGCACCCGACAGTCTCGAACCCCTTTGGGATCAATGCGGCTAGCCTGGGGTCAGGTATGTCCTAGGGTGGAAGGAGCTTAGTGGGGTCACCAGGGCAGTCCCTCTGCCCCGGGACTGAATGGGGTTCACTCTGCTCCAGAATATTGAAGACAGAGGTGAGACTGTATTGAAGCCACAGAGGGGGCTCTGCAGCCTGGAGTAATGGCCCCACCCCTCAGTGGGTGAGGGTTGGTTCTGGCCCTGTCATTATGTCCCTAGGAGTGACCTAAGTAGTGGCTCATGAGTAAACCAGACCCTACCTCCTAAGCTCTTTCAACACTGCTGGTGCTATTCAGTGTAAATGGGTCAGACTAAGGAGAGGGATGTGGGAGAGGAATCAGGGGACAGGCATATGTGAGGCTTGGGGATAGGGATGTGCAGAGCTGCCTTGTACAGAAGTGCAGGTTATGCACTGCACAACCCTGGGGGACGCCTCATTTATCTGGACTATGACTGTACATACGACCCTAGGGATATCTGGTAGATGCCCTGATTTCTCTATACTCTGGGACATCTTGATTGGGAAAGTCCCTTCCCCTCTATGTGCTCATTTTATAAATAAGGGACTTGAACCTTATCCATAGTCTTAAAATTGTACTTCTGAAACGTTGGGGGTCTGGACCATTTCCAGGGTGAGGGAGGACCAACTGGAAAATGCCCCAGGCCTCCTGCCCCAGCTCCAGCCAGACTACTGACATACTTGGTTTCTGAGTGAGATTTGATTTAAGGAAAGGGCCTCTGCTCCTAAGATAAGTTTGAACACTGTTGATCTAGGTGATCTTTAGTCAAATCCTTTCCAACTCTGATATTATGTGAGCCTGTGGCGGGAACAGTCTAGAGGGGCATGAATCAGACCCAGTTTCTAACTGGCTTGTTCTTAGCAGAGTAGATGGGGAAGGGGCCAGGCCAAAGCAGGGCAAGATGGACTCAGAGTCAAGAGGGACTTGGACCCACACCCCAGTACTTGGGTGCCATTTTACTGTTGCCTTTCTAAGTTTTGTAACCACTGTGTCTGAAGTAAGGTAGACTGAAGTGAGGCATCTGGTTTCCATCTGGAACCCTTTTCTCTTGTTTTGTTTGTTTCCTCCTTGTCCTAGGGATGTTCAACAGCCCGGAAATGCAGGCCCTCCTCCAGCAGATCTCTGAGAACCCCCAGCTGATGCAGAACGTGATCTCAGCCCCCTACATGCGCAGCATGATGCAAACGCTCGCCCAGAACCCCGACTTTGCTGCTCAGGTATGGAACTTGCCCGAGGGGAGTGTGTTGGGCGCCATTACTTGTGATGATCAAAACACCCTGGAGCCAGGCTGCCGGGGTTTGCATATTGATCTCTTCCACTTCCTAGCTGTGTAAGCCACACAAGTTATTTAACCTCCCAGTTTCCTCATCTGTAAAATGGTAAAAAAGAAAATAGTTTCTGCCTCAGAGAGTTGTGAGGGTTCAATGAATTAATAGTATAAGTGCTTAGAGCACGGCATAGCACACAGTAAGCCCTGTGTACTTGGGGATGTTAGCTGTCATTGTCATTGTCATCAGAAGGGCTCCTGACTCTCATCCTCGTCCACAGTATAGTTCCATTTCCTCTCACTGTTCCACTCAGACCTGCAGGATACTGTGAGATCCTTGGAAAAGCTGACCAGATTTCCTACAGTGGTGGGGGTGCCGAGGGAGACTGAGGCTGTGGGGGCATTCAGAGGGTGGGTAGGCCCAGGCCTCCCCCTATACCTTCACCCTGGCAGATGATGGTCAACGTGCCGCTCTTTGCGGGGAACCCTCAGCTGCAGGAGCAGCTCCGCCTGCAGCTCCCAGTCTTCCTGCAGCAGGTGAGTGAGGACCCTAGAGGGGCAGAGGTTGAGGGCTGGAGTGGACCCTGAGGCCCAGTGGGTGGAACTTAAGGGAGAGTCCAAGCTCAGCTCTGGACTCAGGGTCTAGGCTGCTTCCTGTCTCCTGCCACCTCCTCTTGCCTTTCTCTGCTGTTTCCCACCAGATGCAGAACCCGGAGTCACTCTCCATTCTCACCAATCCCCGCGCCATGCAGGCGCTGCTGCAGATCCAGCAGGGACTGCAGACCCTGCAGACTGAGGCCCCCGGGCTGGTGCCCAGGTGAGGGTGGGGGGCAGGTGGGCAGCAAGGTTCTGGCTATTTCTCCCCCTCAACTCCTTTCTCTGCCACTCTCTGAGCAGCCATTGTGTCTCTCAGGGTCTGTTTTCCTGTTTCTTCCAACTGCTTTTCCTTCTGGATCTCATGGTCCCATCCCTTTCTGAGAGGCCATCTCCAACCTCTTGGTCTCTCCTGCCTGCAGCCTTGGCTCCTTTGGGATGTCCCGGACCCCAGCACCCTCGGCAGGCAGCAACACTGGCTCTGCACCCGAGGCCCCCACCTCCTCACCAGCCCCGCCAGCCACATCTTCTCCAACAGGGGCCTCCAGTGCTCAGCAGCAGCTCATGCAGCAGATGATCCAGCTTTTGGCTGGAAGTGGAAACTCACAGGTACATGGGCAGCGGGGCTGGTGCTGGGACCACCACTTCCATCCTGACAGTGTTAAGGGTAGCAGTAGAATGGAGACAGCAGAGCAGGCTTTGGAGTCAGCCAGACCTGGCTTTAAATCCTGGTCTGCTGCTTCCTAGCCTTGGGCAATTTACCTCTTCCCCAAGTTCAGTTGCCACAGCTGTAAAACGGTGATGAGAATAGTAATAGTGCTTACCACTGCCTGGGTACTGTTCTGTGTGCCTTCTGTATAAGAGCTCATTTACTTTATTCCTCACAACAGCCTTGTGAGGAAGCTATTATTATTATTTTTATGTTGCAAAAGGGGGAAACTGAAGCCCAGAGAGGTTAAGTGGCTTGCTCAGAGTCACACAGCTAGTAAGTAATGGAGCCAAGATTCAAACGGAGGCATGCTAGCTCCAGAATTTACACTTTAACCACTGTGTTATACCACTTCTGCTTATATCAAAGGAGTCTTTTGAAAGCAGTCTCCATCTCTGAGGTGGGCGAAGAGGATTCTGGGGGGTGAGGTGACCAGAGCCCTGGGCCACATAGTCAAGGCCTGGTGTTTGGGGGATGGGTGGGGATGACCTCGAGTGAGCCCCTTAACCTTTCTCTGGCCTCCACGACTTATCTGGGAAAAGCCTTTCAACAGAAATGTAAGTGTGCCCAGCTCTGTGCCAGGCATTGAGAGGGCTGGACCAAGTGATGGCCAAGGCCCAGTCTAGCTTAAGTTGTGTGGACCGTGATGAAAGCAGCATAGAGCACTGGAAAGGGCTCTTGTACGGCATGTCGGGGGGCCTCTGTGACCTTCAGCAGGTCCTTTCGTCTCTGGATCACACCTTCCTCCCGTCAGTGGCCGGGTAGCCTGTGACTGCTGGGCTGCTCCCAGCTCTAAGCGTCTTCTGTTCATGAGTTAGGCTAGTGCTTCCTAAACATCCTTCAGGGAGAACATTTCCAGGAGATGTTTATAGGAGTGTCAAAAATGAAAAGCCTTCTCTTTTGTAAATAACTGTGTTTGTTGATTGGTTAAACAAAATTAAACAGGTTCTTGCTTTCCTGGGGCCCTTCTCTGACCTTTAATGTGGCCATGTGTGTGATGACTGCCGGGAGGGAGTTTGGAGGTGGTGCTTAGCGTGCATCTCATCAACCACAGAACCTTTGGCTTTTGGAACGCCTGTGGACATCTCCAGAGTGTGGATGAAAAGCAGGACTAAAGGCTTACTTAGGCCTATCTGTTACCTTAAAATTTTAAGAAAGATGCCCCTCACCTTATTATTATACAATTGTTTAGTGACTTGGGACACCAGCTCCTTGGCCCCTGACCCACTGGTTGACTTTGAGGGTGTTCAAAAAGACCTGCTTGTCTTCTTCTCTCCATTATAAACCCTTAGAATCAGATAGTCCCCCTGGGGTTGGTCCTGTACCTGCTTCACAAGGCTTGTCCCCTCCAGGTGCAGACACCAGAAGTGAGATTTCAGCAGCAGCTGGAGCAGCTCAACTCTATGGGCTTCATCAATCGTGAGGCCAACCTGCAGGCCCTGATTGCCACAGGAGGGGACATCAACGCAGCTATCGAGAGACTCCTGGGCTCTCAGCTCTCCTAATCCCTCAGCCCATGCCTCCTGCCTCTCCCTTCCCTCGGTGCCAGCGTTTGGTTCCTCTGTCAACCCCGACCCTCTGCAGCTTGTCATTCCTTCTGTCTTCTCCCTTGTCCTCTCCAGACAGCAGGGTGACTTTAGAGGTGTGGGCCCCAACCCCTTAGCTCTGGGAATTCCAGTTTTATTTCTACGCCTCTTGCAGAACCTTCTCTCCTGGGCCTGCTTGAGCAGAGCTATTTAAACAGTTTTCACAGTTTTGTTGATTGGCCCCACCTCCTTGCCCCACAACCACCTCTTGCAATCTTCAAACTTCTCAGTGGCAGTGCAGAGTTGAAGGAGGAACCAACTCATTGGTTTACTGGAACAGGGTCTTCTGTCTGTGCCACGAGGGTTTTGCTGGTCTTGGGTTTACTTTCGATAACTCTTCCTTCTTTCTCTCCCCCCATCCCCTCCCACCTGCAGCCTAACCCATGCTAGACTTTCATACTCTGAAGGTGGGGCAGGTGAAACAGGATGTGATTTTCCTCCTCACCTCCCTGCTGGTCATTTCATCCAGCACTTTTTCATGCGGTCTGCTGGGACTTCCAGGGGGAGGTTCTCCTGGAGTTCTCCCTGTCTGAAGGGAGAGGTGAGACACAGCCCTCTGGAGAAGGAATTGGCAAGCCCTGGACCAGCCCAATGGAGAATGGTACAGGGGAGGAGGGAATGAGAGTTTCTGGAGGGAGGGAATGAGGGAAACAGGCTGAGTCAAAGGCTTGGAAGTTGGAATTGACAGTTAGTGAATGGAAGTGCTAATAGTTCTTTTAGGCCAGAGAGTCCAGGCTCAGGTCTGGCAGAGGAGACTTAGTAGAGATGCTAATGGAATTCGAGTTGAAGAAAAGGGCTCAATGAAGCTAAGCAATATGGCTCACAAGGGGTTATACTGGTTACATTTCCTCAAACACACATGCTTATATACATACACACACATTTCCATGAACCCAGGACCTGCCTGTGTCTCCAGATACCAGTGATTTGAGCCCTGCTCCAAAGACGTGAAGGGACTTGGGTCTGTCTCAGCAGTGGGTGTGTGTGTGGGTGGGTGGTGTATGTATGTATGCACACACACACATGTGCATGTGAATTGAATGGGAGGGTAGGTTCCTTGTTGATTTCTGGTTCAGAGTTCTCTCCGACCAGAGAGAAGTAGGCAAAAGAGCCAATTTAGGTCGGGAGTACTTACAGCCTGGAGAGCTGGGTCCTTTGGCCTTTGGATGCTGGGTTACCCAATGGGAATGTGGATCCCCCTTCTGAAACTGTCAGGACTGTGACCAGCACCCTTATTACCCTTCCCCTCATTGCTTTCCGGGAACAGTAGAGGGGTCTTTTCCTCGAGAACCCCTGGCTTTTGGTATCTTAACCCCTGCCCTTTGAGTTCTTCACTATTTCCCTCCAGGCCAGAGAGTTCTATTTGAGGAAGCAAAGGAGAGGGCAGCAATGATGCCTTTGAGCTGGAATTGGACATTGCTCTATTGGAGCACAGAGGAGGCTCATATCACCTCCTCTGTCTGCTACTTCGCCCAGCTGCTCAGAGGACCCGTTGCTGAGAATATGGAGGCAAGAGGAACAAAATTTTCACCAAGTGGGAAAGGGTCCCGAGCAATCCAGAGAGGATGTCTGTGTGGCTTTCCCTCCCTACCTCCCCCAACTCCCACACTGGCCTTTGTAAATAAATGGTGTGGTCTTTGTTGTGAGAGTGTCTTGGTGTTTGTTTTCTGGGCGAGAGGAGACTGGCTGAAGACAACTTCTTGGCTTTAGAGGGCTTTTGTAAAGTGGGATATAGAGGAATTTGAAGTTGGGTTCGGTTCAGAAACATTGATGGTAAGGGATAACTGATCATGGAGATATCTATCATCTATGGTTTAGGAATGGGAAGGATTGCTTTCTTACGTTCCCCATCACCAGACTGTAAGACACCAGATCCCACTCCCACAGCTCAGGGCTGGGAGAGGAATGTATGAAAGGTGCTGAGAATATGGCTAGGTCCTTCCTTCCATCCTCTGATCTTTTGGCAAGACTGCCCTCTCCTTTCCCCAGGTAAAAAGGTCAAAGCCAAACAAATCCTCACATCCAGATCTTATGCAAGTGGAGTTTTGTAGTTATTAATTAGTCTTGAGCTCTGAGACTAAACCTGGCTCTACCATGAATCGTGTGAACTTAAAGAAGTCTTTTTATAAATTTGAGGTTTTATCTTTTGCATAGTGAGGTTATGGATTCAAGTTCTGTGGTATCTGAATAAACCATGAGTGGGAGGGTTGACTTCTGATAGTGGTAGACTGGATGTTTCAGACCAGCATGCTCAGAAATCTTAAATGTAAAAAACATCTAAAAACTCAAAGGGTCAACAGGATTGGCTAGAAGTCCAGAGAGAAAAGAAGACCCTAAAGACTGCCTTTGCTCGGGGGGCTTTTGCCAATTGAGAAAAGGTTGCTGAAAAGTTGAGCTGTGTTTTTGTGGGGGGGGGGGGTTGTTTTTGGTTTTTAAAATAATTTTTACTTATTATTTAAAAAAATTTTTTTTTGCACGTACTCTACCACTGAGCCATACCCTTCCTCCCACCAAGCTGTGATTTTGAGGGCCTCCAAGGATTGGGAGCTAGAGGAACAAAAAGTTGAAATCTGGGGACAGCTAAGGATAGGGATGCTGGTAAAGATTCACTTGACTAGGACCCCTAAGGATGATTCAGGAGTAAACCTGTCTTCATATTCTTCAGCCTAGCCTCTCACCAGTCTGGGTGGTCCAGAAATTCTCAAGCCTCAACTCAGAATAAGATGATCCCAGATTGCTAGCATCTCCAGATGCTTGGTAGAAGCAAGCAGAAATCTCAAGGAATGTAACACCAACCTAGACCTCAAAAGTACTGTAATAAATAATTTTTCAGATATAACATCAACCACAAATAAGAATCAAGCACTTGAAGAGATAAGCCCAATGGAAGTGACACCAAACCGAAATGATAGACAGACAATTTCATATTTTGGAATTATACAAAAATGAAAACAACTGCTTAGTAGTTTAAGAAGATAAAAGAAGCTTGGAAATTTCAGCAGAGACCGGAAGCACACAAATAGACATAGCCCAAATGGAAAAGGACCAAATAGAAATTTTAACTAGAAAAATACAGTAAATGCAATTAAAATCTCAGTGGATGGGTTTAATCGCAGATCAGACATAGCTGAGGAGAGAATTGGTGGATTATAGAAACAGAATGAAACTTGGAAAAATAAGAGGATGGAAAATACAGGAGAGACAGTAATTTGAGCTAAGTTGTACTTAATTGGAGTCCCAGGAGAGGAGAGAAAGGAGGGGAAACAACCTGAAGAAATAATGTCAGAATTATCTATAATTGATGAAAACCATCAAGTCACAGATTCACGAACCCCAGTAAATTAAACTTGCACTCTGCAAAAAGGCAAAGGCCAAAAGAAAAAATTTTAAAGCAGCTAGGGAATAAAGATGGGTTTATCCTCAGAGGAGCAACAGACTATTGCCTCCATCCCAACAGCAAAACTGAAAGCCGGAAGAGTGGAGTGCCATCCTCCCTCTGCTTATAGAAGATAACTGCCAGTCTAGAATACAACGCCCAGCGAAAATATCTTTCAAAAATGAAAGTAAAATAAACATATTTTCAGACACACAAAAACTGAGTCCGTCACCTGCAGTCTCACATTAAGGGAAATTCCAAAGGGTAATAATCTTTAGTCATAACATAAAAGAAAAAATAATAAAAGGAATGAAGAACAATGAAAGTGGTAAATATATGTGTAAATCTAAATAAACATTGACTATAAAACAAAAATGATAATGTCTCACGGTGTTAAAATGTATAGACAGGGAATTAAAATGTGTTACACAGCAGCACAGGAGTCAGAAAGACTGGTAAATGGAATTGGAGTATACTAAGGTCTTTGCATTGTGTTGGTAGGAAGCAAAGTGTCAGATAATGTTAGACATTGATGAGGCAAGGATAACTGTTTTGCTAAACCACTAAGTAGAAAACAATGTATAACTACCAAACTAATACAGGGGAGTATAAAATTAAAATTACCTTTCAAAAACAAGACAAGGGGAAAAAAACACGTCAAGAAGTACAAGAGGTTTTCTAGGATGGTAAGACTATTCTGTATAATACTATAATGATGGATACCCAACTATATGCATTTGACAAAACCCGTAGAACTTTACACACACAAAGGGTAACTCTTAATATATGTAAACTAAATATGTGTGTATACTTGTATGTATGTACATATATACGTATATATGCACACACACACATATAATTTGGGAAGTCAGGGATCCCAGAACAGAATGAAGAATGTAACCAGAGAATCTAACTATACTACAAATGTATGAAATAACTTCACTAGAGGGGGGATATCATAGTTTACCTAAGTAACTGGAAATCAGTGGAATCTGTAAAGCTAAAGGCAAAAGAAACTGTACCTAGGCACTATACTTTGGTTGATACAGTTGATCATGTATCCAGTTGATACATGTCCTATGGATATACTGTTAATGATTCTGATACCACTATACATGTATACCAGAATTGAACATTTAAGTAGATGGTGGATGGTGGGAGCCAGGTTTCTCACTGTTGGAGTGAGAGTTTACAGATAAGCAAGGTGATAAGGCTAGAATTATTTATGTAGTAATGGCTTAAGAGGTGGAGACATCAGTATGAACTTATATTTAGCTTAATACAGATATAGATATTTACAAATAAAAACATACAGATATTAGTGAGTTATTATATACAGGTATTTTCTTGTTCTGTCAGCTGAGAGGGCCTAGGACTAATGACACCTAATGGCAACAAGCACACCTAATACCCAGATCTTAGTTTCAGTAAAAGGAACCATGGCTTCTTGGGGAAATGGCTGGTTCTAGGCAGGGACAGGAAATAGACAAGAGGTGTCTGGTGCATCTTGCAGTGCCAGAAAGGAAGTGATTAAAAGAAAGAACCTACAATGATAGGGGCACGTCAAGGGGATATAAGAGCCAACTGAAAGAGCCCCCAGTGGCCAGACCTAGAACAATTTGAGCAACAAAATAAATAAAGTAGAATAGGATTGTAACCTAAAGTATAAAACAAGTGCCCTTGAATCTGTACTGATACAAAGAATAATTGAATAAATAAGTTGGTTAAGAATGACAAATCTGTGCAGAAAAATTACGAACAACTTACGTAAATGTTCTGCCCTCAAGGAGGTAGAACATTTCACCCCATTCCCCAAGTGTGGGCTGCACACTTCCAAAGAGCACAGTGTGGAAAGGGCAGGATTGGGAGTGACTCTAGGGTGGGGGAACACTACCTTACCCAGGAGATCAAGGTCAATGATAGATCATGTTGACAGTGTGTACTCTTGCATTTTACCTCTGTTCTCTTCCTTCCACAAACTCATAACATCAGTCTAATTTTGAGAAAAACACTACACAAATTCCAGTTGGGGCACTTTCTACAAAATACCTACCAGTACTTCTCAAAACTGCTAAGGTTATGAAAAACAAGGAAAGGCTGAAAAATTGTCACAGCCAAGAGGAGCCTTAGGAGAAATGACAGCGAAATGTAATGTAGCATCCTAGATGGGATCCTGGAACAGTAAAAGGATATTAAGTAAAAGCAAAAGGAATCTGAATACAGTATGTTTTAATTCATAATAATGTATCAGTAGTAGTTCATTAATTATAATAAATGTACTATACCAATGTAAGGTGTTAATGATGGGGGAAACTGGGTGTAAGATATGTAGGAACTCTTTTACTGTCTTCATAATTTTTCTGTAAATCTAAAATTGTTCAAAATAAAAAAGTTTAAGACAAAACAAGAGAGAAAATAAAATATACAGAACAAATAAAAAGTACACATAATAGGGTAGATTTAAACCTTAATATATAACTTTATTAAATGTAAATAGATTAAATGCTTCAATTAAAAGTTGAGGATTGTCAGGCTGAATTAATAAGAGAAAAATCTAACTACAAAGCCCTGGAGGTCCTGCAAATGGAGGTCCTGATGTGAGCGGACACATCCTGTGGCACAGCCCAATCCACACCCCAGCCTCAGGTCCCTCAGCACATCTACTGTGGACCATGAAGCCAGATCCCAAGGCCCGGGTCCACTGGTGAGCTCCTCTGAAATGAGGTTAGGGCACTGAGCCCTGAGCAGGGGTCAAGACACGCCAGGGGTACTCACAGAGCCTGCGGTGGGTGGCTCCCAAGATGACTCCCTTGTGGGAGGAGCAGCCTTTGGCCCCAGAGACCTTGCCACCTCCAGGGTCATAGCCCTGCCTGTAGAGCAATGGGGGAGGAGGGGTATGGCCCACCCTCAAAGAGAAACTGATGTCCCAGAGAGGCATGGCAAGGGGCTAGTTTTAATCACTCCCTTTTATTTTTCATTATTTTTTATTTAAAAATTTGTTTATTTATTTGACATATAGTTGGTTTACAATGTGTTAATTTCTGGTGTACAGCATAGTGATTCAGTCATACATATATACACATTCTTTTTTATTATAAGGTATTGAATATAGCTCCCTGTGCTGTACAGTAGGACCTTGTTGTTTATCTACTTGATGTATAGTAGATAGTATCTGCAAATTCTGAACTCCCAATTTATCCTTCCACCCCTGCTTTCCCCACTGGTAACCATAAGATCCATGCACTCCAATGTTCACAGCAGCACCGTTTACAATAACCAAGACATGGAAGCAACCTAAATGTCCATCTAGAGATGACTGGCTAAAGAAAATGTGGTATATATACAATGGAATACTACTTAGCCATAAAAAAGAATAAAATAATGCCATTTGCAGCAACATGGATGGACCTGGAGATTGTCATATTAAGTGAAACCAGCCAGAAAGAGAAATAAAAATACCATATGATATCATTTTTATGTAGAATCTTAAAAAATGACACAAATGAACTTATTTACAAAACAGAAGTGGACTCATGGACTTAATCACTCCCTTTTATTTATTATTTATTTATGTATTTATTTATTTTGGTGGGGGAGGTAATTATGTTTTTATTTATTTATCTTTAATGCAGGTACTGAAGATTGAACCCGGGACCTTGTGCATGCTAGGCACGCACACTACCACTGAGCTATACCTTCCCCCCACTGAGTTATTCCCTTCCCCCAATCACTCCCTTTTAAATGGAACATTCTGAATTCCTCAACAGGTGAAACTGGGGAGTGAGGGCAACAATCAAACTATATGCTGACTACCTGACATTTATAGAACATAAGAAAACAGAAAGATTGAAAGTAAAAGTCTGGAAAAAAATAAACTGTACTAACACAAACCAGAAGAAAACTAGGAGAGCTGTATTAATAATAGATTGGATGGAATTTCAGGCAGAAAGTAACACTAAGAGATACAGAGGGTTAATTCATAATGATAAAACATAATCTTCACCAGAAAAAAATTTAATAATCCTAAATATTTATGCATCTAAAAAAATGGCCTCAATATATAACAAGAAAAAAATTGAGAGCACTGCAAAGAGAATTAGAAAACCCCTCAGTCATAGATTCGAATATACCTCTCTCTGTAATTGATAGAATAGGCAGGAAAAAATATCAATAGAGATTAACATATAACATTAATTCTAAGATACTATTAATTCTGAGATTTTTTTCACATTTTAACATGATAATAGCAAAATAAACCCAAAGAATGTACAAGGATGGAAAAATAAAGAGAAGGGCAAAAAGTTAATGAAATAAAAATTAACACAGCAAATCATACAGCTGATAAGGAATTAATATCCAGAATAAATAGAGAACTCCTACAGTTCAACAACAGTAAAACATACAATCCAATTCAAGATGGACAAAGGACTTGAATAGACATTTCTCCAAAACAGATGTACAAATGATTAACAAGCACATGAAAAAATGATGAATTACTAGGGAAATGCAAATTAAAACTACAATGAGATACCACCTCACATACATTAGAGTGGCTAGTATCAAAAATACAGAAAACAACAAGTGTTGGTAAAGATGTGGAGAAATTGGAACCCTGTGCACTACCGGTGGAAATGTGAAACTATGTAGCCACTGTGGAAAAGGGTATGGTGGTGGTTTCTCAAAAAATCAAAAGTAGAATTACCGGGGGGAGGGTATAGCTCAAATGGTAGAGCAAATGCTTAGCATGCATGAGGTCCTGGGGATTGAACCCCAGGAAAAAATAGAAAAAAAAAATAGAATTATCATATGATCCAACAATTTCACTTCTGCGTATGTACCCAAAAGAACTGAAAGAAGGATCATAAAGAGATATTTGTATACCTATGTTCATAGCAGCGTTATTCACCATAGCTAAAACGTGGAAGCAACCCAACTGTCCAGTGATGGATGAATGGATAAGCAAAGTGTTGTATATACATAAAATAGAATATTATTCAGCCTTAGAAAGGAAGGAAATTCTGCAATATACTATAACATGGATGAATCTTGAGAATATTACGCTAAGCGAAATAAGCCAGTCACAAGAAAAGACAAATATTGTATGATTGTATGAGGTACCTAGAGTAGTCAAAATCATAAAAACATAAAGTATAATGGTGGTTGCCAGGGCTGGGGGAGGGGAAAATGGATAATTACTGTTTAATGTGTATAGAGTTTCAATTTTACAAGACAAAAAGTGTTCTGGTGATGAACAGTAGTGATAGTTGTACAACAATATGAATGTATTTAATACTACTGAACTGTGCACTTAAAAATGGTTAAGATGGTAAATTTTTGAAAATTGTTTTATTTACTTTTGGGGGGGAGTTAATTAAGTTTGCATATATAAATATATATATATATATATATATATATATATATATATATATATATATATTTTTTTTTTTTTTTTGGAGAGGGTACTGGGGATTGAACCCAGGATCTTGCTAAGCATGTGCTCTACCACTTGAGATACACCCCCGACAAGATGGTAAATTTTATGTTGTTTATTTTACCACGATACATTTTTTTGAGTTAATGAAATACAAAATAAACAGAACAAACAGGGAGACACAAAAGAATATATACTGTATGATTTCAGGTATATAAAATTCCAAAACAGGCAAAACTAAACTTGACTTTTTAAGGATGGTTACCTAAAAGGAAAGTCTGTAATGCAAAGCAAGGAAGTGATTACCATTAAAGTCACCATAGTGGTTACCTCTATGGGCAGTAAGAAGTTATGATTAGGACGGTAAACATGTGGGTAATTCAGGGGTGCTGATAATACCTTATTTCTTGACCTGAGCAGTGGCTGCTATAATTCCTTAAACTGAGCATTTATTTATTCTTTTGTTTTGAAATAATTTTTGACTTACAGAAAAGTTGAAGAAATCATACAGTTTCCGTATAGTCTTCACCCAGCTTCTCGTAAAGCTAGTATCTTGCCTAACCATAGTACCTTTTAATCATAGTATTTGATAATCAAAACGAATTAACATTGGTATGAGAACATAAGCTAAACCACAGACTTTATTTGAGTTTTACCACTTTGTCCAGGAATGGCCTTTTTCTGTTCCAGGATCAAATCCAGAACCTCACATTGAATTTAAGTGTCATGCCTCCTTAGTCTCCTTTAATACGTGACAGTTTCTCAGTCTTTCCAAAGTCTTTTGGAGCCTTGGCAATTTTGAAGAGTACTGATCAATCATTTTATACAATTTTACACCCTTTGGGTTTGTCTGATATTTCTCATACTTAGGCCGAGGTTATGCATTTTAAAATTTGGGGGGGATGGAGAGGTAATTAGATTTATTATTGACTTATTATTATTATTTTTTAATGGGGGTCCTGGGGATTGAACCCAGGACCTCATACATGCTAAGCAAGCAATCTACCACTGAGCTACACCCTCCCCACCCAGGTTATGCATTTTGACAAGTGTGCCACAGAAGTGATGTGCCTTCTAGCACATCATGTCAGAGGTACATAATGTCAATATGTTTTCTTATTGGTAACCTTAACCTTGACAACTTAGTTAAAAGGATGTGGGGTCTGCTGGGTTTCCCCCTGTAAAGTTATTATTTTTACCTCTGTAATTAATAAATATCTTGAGGGAGCTACTTTAAGACTATGCAAATATCCTGTTTCTCCTCATTTTTCACCCACTACTTTCACCCTCCATAGTCGGATCTTGCTGCAACAATTATGACTCTGGTGTTTTAATAGTGGTTTTCTATTTCCTGCATTTCTTCTCTATTTGTTAGTTGCAGTCCTTCTGTAAGGAAGAGCTGTCTTTTCTCCCCCGTTTTTATGTTAAACTTTATGTACTTTACCATAATACATTTTTCAAGCACACCTGGGACATTTATAGAAATTAAATATATACTGGGAAATACAACAAATCTCAATGAACTACAGTAGTTGCTGTCATGGTGACTGGCCCAGGTTCCCTTAAACAAGCTGTACACCCATTTCCAGCTGCTGTAGAGTTGACAGCTAACGCTCACAGCCCCTTCACCAAAGAGTCGCCCTCAGTCAACAGGGAGGCTGCCTTACTGGAGAACCTGGGGCAGCCCACAGTGACTGACTGATACAGGCTTATAAAAGGCTAACCCTTCACCTCAAAAGTGCAACCAATTTTGTGGTGAAACTCATGCTTCAGAGCTCCCTGGGGTCAGGCAGAGGCTGACTTACCTGTGACCATGACCTTGCTCGGCTTTCTTCCTCTGCCCTGTCCTGCTTCCCTCACTCTTCCATCTGCTTTATTGAGCATCTCTCAATAAAATAGTCACACAAGAACCTCCATCTCAGGTTCAGCTTCTAGGGAACCTGACTTAAGACAGGTTTCTTGATCTCTAAGACTCCTTCTGAACTATTAGTTTGTATGTGGGGGGGAAGGGAGAGAGGGTTTAGGCTCTGGAGGGTAAGGGTCCCTTTCCTCCTTTACTCAAGCTGAGGAACGAAAAGTGAGATGACAGTAGAAATTTGGGAGCTAGCCTTAAACTTTGTTGCCGGGAACAGTCACCACCTTAAAAATAGCTTTTAAGTTCCCTCTGGGCAGTTTTTATTCTTGTCTTCTTGTTGGCTACAGTCAGAAGCTCAAAAGCTTTGCTGTATAGAGCTGAGCATTACTAGGAAGAAAATGAGACAACTCTGGGGTTGAAAACCTGAAAAATTAGGCCTTGAAACTGCCCTCATTAGTTATCTCAAGACTCTTACTCTTCAGGTTGTTTTTCGCCTCTTGGAGTTCCAGGCCTCAAGAGTTTCAAAAGCCTTCTCACACCCCTCAAGTTCTCACCCATCCATAGCTCGCTCCATGTCACTGACACAGAAATTCATGTAGAGTTAGAAAGGAGGAGAAGATGTTCAGAGAGATAAAAGGGGAGGGGGAGGAAGAAAGTGGATACCTCTACCCAAAAAAAAAAAAAAAAAAAAATTAAGATAAAAAGCTAGAATCATCAATCAGGCTCATACATGCCTTTAACAAAAATAAAATTTGCTTTGTTTACAAGCCGAAGGATTACACTCTGCTCTTCTGGCTTCTATCCAGACCTTCCCTTGGAGATCCCCCAGGATCCTCTTGCCTCCCTTGCTCATTAATGGAGCCGGTGACTCCCTTCTCATTTTTGTTTGGGTCTCTCCTTTCTTTGGAGTCCGATGCCTTATTTTCCTCCACTGGCTTCTCGTGGCAGCAGCTGCAAAGGTATTGACGGAACTCGGTCATACTCCAGCGGGATGACTTGATCTTGGAGGTGGGCGTGCTCAAGTTGCTTTCCAAAATACTCGTGTGCTCATTTCGCCTCAGTTGGCCGGTCTTTGAGTATGGGCGTGGCTTTCGTCTCACCCTAGGTGATCGCAAAGAAGTACTGGACCACTCTGCCTCGTCCTCCTCGTCATCCTCGTTTTCCTCCTTCATCTTTTTTCTCCTCATCCGGACAATGGCAACCTTGTTCGGCTTCTGAGTCTTGGATTGAGTAAGGTTGGGATCTTCTTCCTTTGGGAATCCGAGAGCAAGGAATGAAGCGTTCTCTCCACTGACCCATCGCATTACATATGGGATTTTGCGTCTGAGGGAGGGAAGTGAGGCAGAGAAGGACTGAGATCAGAGGGAAAGCTTAAGCCGACCACCCATCTGTGTGTGAGTACAGAGTGGGCAGCACAGATAATGAAAGACTGTCCTGCCTAGAGTAGACATACACTTAAAATTACCAAAGAGAAGTTACACAGCAGTATCAGCAAAGGATATGCAGGTATACTTGGAATGCATTAGGAGAGAACTCATTTTTTGGAAAGGATCTTAATGCAAATACTTTAGTTAAAGACTGATTTTAGAGGTCAGGTAATAATCCTCTGATTTGTCTGTTCTAGAAATCCTGGTTGTTTACATTTGGGGGTGATGGATATGTTTAGTACCTGATTGTGCTGGTGGTTTCACGAGTATATACATATGTCAAAACATCAAACATTTTCATTTTATTTTTCAAAGTTTTTTTAAGTGGGGAGGTAATTAGGTTTATTTATTTACTTACAAGGTACTGGGGATTGAACCCAGGACCTCGAGCATGCTAAGCAGGCACTCTACCAATTGAGCTATACCCGTCCCCCCAAATTGTACACTTTAAATATGTATGGTTTATTGTGTCAATTATAGCTCAATAACAAAAAACACAGCTAGTATTTAAACCCTACCCCAAATAAATAAGCAAATAAGTTTATATATCGAGTGTGTTTAATGGCATGTAAATGTTGAAAGGAGTCCCTAGAGGACTCATAAAAATGAGATAGCTAACTGGGAGGCAGTTCTGTGGCATGAGATCTTGAGTCAGACAAACTGAGCTCAAACTCTAGCATCTCTTCCTACTGATGTGATCTCGGGAGAATTATTTACTGCCTGTGTCTCCATTTTTTTCATCTGAAAAATGAAAATAATAATAGTATTGACCTTACAGGGTTCTTATGAGGTGTAGATGAGATAGAAATTCTTATAAAGTGGCATGGAGTTAAGTACCAGGTAGGTTGTGACTACTATTATTGTTGGTATTTTTTTCTGGGAAGAGTAAATTTGAGCCATGTTTAGTAAAGTTGTGAATTGCAAGGATGTAGAGAAGATATGAAAGGTTGCCCAGGACATTGTAGGGAGGTCAGTGAGCTAAAATGCCCAAATGGTGGTAGAACCAAGGGGTGGGAGACCCCAGAGGAAGGAGGGACACAAAGTGGGGTACTCACGCTAGTCAGGTCCTGGCTCCCTTGATAGCCTAGGTCATCAGTCAAGCTGTAGATGGATGTCAAGGATACACTGACATTGGTAAAGGAGGAATTTTCTGCTGCTGAGGATCCCCAAGCTCCTTTGGCCTCCTAAGGGGGAGAAGAAGGAGAAGCTAGGTGCAAGCGGGGCAGCTCACACTAAGCAGAACTTCAGGAGTCCCCCCGCCCTTGCTCCTGCCCGTGTCCCATCTTGCCCTCCTACTTTGAGATTCGGAGATAAAGACACATTATCTCTCTTCTTCATTATCATAAAGTTCTATGATCACTAATGTGATGAGACTCTGGTGTGTCCCCTCCCTCCCGAACCCTACACTCACAATTCTTCAGTCCCCATGTCCTCACAAAAGTGGTTGTCATAGTAATAGGAGGGTGGGGTCCCAGGCCCATGGGTTCAAGGAGCGCTCCTCTAAGGCATGTGAGTGGGTGCCCCTGCACACATACACACACACACACACCCCTCCTTCTTCTTCACTTTCAACAAGAGGAGGCTGAATCTGCTCATCCCTCTCCCCCCAGCCCCCAACAGTGCTCATAGAAAGAAGACTGGGCTTAAGAAGAGATACTGTGACCAAATTCTGAAAATGGGACAAAACTACAAATGGCATCAAGATATTGGCAGATATAGATTCCAGAATCCACCTTGGAATCCACGTGTGCTGGAGAGAAATTTAGCAAGAAGCAGACAGTAGTCCATTACCAACTTCAGGTGGCTAGGACTATCTGCGATCTTCAAGGGCTCCAAGGACTTAGAAGGGACCTTTCAGTGCCTGTTTCAAGAGCCTGAGATCTGTCTGAGCCTTCTCTCCCCTTTCTCCTCCCATCCTCTCAGTCTAGAGAGGTAGTTACCAAGGTTCTATCTGCCATGCATTTCTCTTTTCTCTCCACAGTCTCCCTGGGAGAAGCTCCTTTGGTTTAACCTGCACACATTTATTGGTCAAAAGCAATGCTGCAATGTATGATCATTGATAGGATCCTATATATTTTTTTGAACATCTTAAAAAGCATTTGGGGAAAAATTAATTTGGATTCTATATCTGAAAATAGTATTTTATCAATGTCAAACTTCCTGGGAGTGACAATGATTTGGGGGTTATGGAAGAGAATGTTCTTGTTCTTGGGGGACACATGCTGATGTACACAGGGATGGAGTGTCATGATGTGCAACTGATTCTCAAATTGTTCCAAAAATGTATATGTGAATGTGTAGTATATATGTATATGTATAATATATATACATATATTAATTTACATATACAGAGAGATAAGGCAAATGGACAAAATGTTAGCAGCTGGTAAATCTAAGTGAAAGATATACAGCTATTAACTGAGCCCCATTCTTTCACGTTTCTATAGGTTTCAGGTTTTTCAAAATAAGCTTTTGGAGGAGGGCATACTAGACAATGTTCTTGGCTCTGTAATCTGGCCTTCTTTTCCAGCCTTTCCTCCATTTCCAACCAAACCTGACTACTACATGGTCAGCAGGAGTGCTTTGCTTTTCCTACCATCTCTCAGTTCTGTTCAACAGCTCCATTCAGCAAACTCAGGGTGTATCTAGATGCTCACAATCCAGGGAGGGAAGAGACTTGGTGACAACTCATGTTACTACAGTGTGGTGGGTGCAGTAGCTGAGTGGAAGCACAGAGCAGGAGCTCGCCAACACTGCCAGTAGCCCCTAGTGTCTGGAAGAATGAATGGGTGAGCACGGATCATTATCTGGAAGAAGACAGACCCATGAGTAGTTGGTCATTAACACATTCAGACTCCTGGCCTGAAAGGTGGGACATACATGGATTCCCTTTCTCCCAAAGGTTGCCTTCTAGTGTCAGCCTGGAGCAGATACTTGGAGGCCCTTTTTCACAAAGGACCCTTCCCCTTTCCTTATTTACTTTCAGTCCTTCCACTGGGGCCCTCCTTCTTCCTGTTACTGCCCCTTTGTGGCAAAGTGGGGGCATCACTGTTTGTAACTACTTCCTGGGGGGCCTCACAGTGAATCAAGTCATGTCTTCAGAGTGTGGTATCTGCAATTGTACCAAGCAACAAGCTGCTGTCTTGCTCATAGAGACAGTCTCTCAGAGCACAAGGATGATGTGCTCTCACAGCTAAAATAGCTCCTCATTACTAGAGACAGGGGTGAGGGGAGACAAAAGGGTGAAGGGGCTGAGGGAGACACAGGAGTCCCTATCACACTCTCCCTTGTGCTCTCTTGAGCCTCCAAAGGGAAGTTCAGTTTCCCTCCCCCTTAATGAGTTGGGAGCTGGGGGTGGAGGGGCAGGAAGGGGAGCACTCTGTGCTTTGTACACCCAGAAGCCTCTACCACAAGGAAAGTGTCTTCCCTGGGTTCGGATAGTCACAGAATCAGTCAAAATCTGGACATTTCTCAGGGACTCGCTGGGAGCTGTCCCATATGCTGTGCCTCAGACTGTGAGTTCTCCCAGTGATGAGGAGAGGTGTTGCTGCAGTAGAAAAGGCTTTCTGAGTATCAAAACCCTGACCTTTTGGACTTTAAAGCCAGAGGCCAGAGATATATCAGAATATATAAGAACTAGGCTGTCAATATACTAGCTACACGTGGCTATTGAAACATAAGTTGAAATTAGTTAAAATGAAATAAAACTAAAAAGTTTCAGTTCTGCAGTCTGACCAGTCACATTTCAAATGTTCAATAGCCCATGGAGCTGGTGGTTAACATATTGGATAGTGAAGATATCATAGAACATTTCCATTTTCACCACAGTCTCTTGAACAGTGTCTCATTAGAAAGAAAGGCATGTCATTTTATTTGTTTTGAAGGACAGAGACTTTTGTCTGCTTTGCCCTAGGGCCTAGAACAGTGTCTGGCACTTTGACGGATGATCAGTAAATTTTTGTTGAAAGAATACTAGAGAAGTTAGAGCCGGTTTTCCATCACTTCTGTCCCTTCACCCAAACGATCTCAGCTAGATAGAGTTTGTCCAAACTGGGGAGGAAGGGGAAAAAAGAGAGAACAGGAAAGAGGGGATCTTAGTCATCCATGGATAAATCCCTCTGAAGAGCTCTGAGGCTCTGCTGGCTCTGACATGACATAGTTTGGGATTTGGAGGCGGCAGTAAAGAAAAAACCCAAATAGGTTGGTGAATCCAAGAGCAGGAGGAGTCTTGTGCTTGCTCCCAGAGAGTGCACGTTGTGCCCAGGTAGGTGGTCTGGGATACCCTTCAACATTTCTGCTCACCCACGTCATGGCCTGGTTTGTGGAACTGAGGGATGACTGGGTAGCATGGAAGAGGTGAAGGGCCTTAGAGAGCCCAGCTGAGTTCCCTGTGGCTCCAGAGAGGCATGAAAAAGCAGAGGGAGGGAAAGGAAGACGGAGAGAGAGGACCACTGTGCCTGGGGAACGCTGGGATAAGGCTGAGGGGGATGCAGCTATGCTCTGGGTGAACTCACAGCCTAAGAGAAGACAGGATCAGGATGTCTCAGTGGACACCAGAGAGGAAAAGTACCGATGACCAAGCACCAGAAGTCTCTGATTCCCCCCACTCCTGGCACATTAGGAGCCCTCTAGAAAATTAGAGGCAACCTGGAGAAAATGGCTGGGGAGCCCCTGCATTAATTGAGATTTCAGTTCTTGCTACCTGATGGAAAAGGAGTAGCAAACAGAAATTGGGTTTAATTATAGAAAAGTAAGGAAGTTAACATTTCCTGGACATCTAAGTTTGCATCCTGGCATTTACACCCACCCAATATTTCAGTATTGTTTGATTTTTTAAAAAAACAAAAATATAAGCTGTATTATTTGTGTAAATTAAAATTTATTTTTTGTATGATTCCATTTATATGGGGTACCTAGAGTAGTCAAATTCACAGAGACAGAAAGTAGACTGGTAATTGCCAGGGGCTTGGGACAGGAGAAAGGGGAGTTAGTGTTTAATGGCTGTGGAGTTTCAGTTTGGGAAGGTGAAAACGTTCTGGAGATGGATGGTATTGCTGGCTGCACAACAATGTGAAGGTACTAATGCCACTGAGCTGTACATTTTAAGTGGTTAAAATGGTAAATTTCACATTATGTATATTTACTGCAATAAAAGATGAATGTAACAGAAAAAAGAAAAACAACTATTGCAAAGTGACTGTAATAGCTGTGATTCTGGATGTTTCTTGAAAACTGGCATGGTTCACATTCACTCCATTTCCTCTTACAGAGTGCCCTTCCAGCTAACTTATGCCGATCTGAGGCCCCTAGATTTGGCAGCAAGTCTCTGTTTCTGGGTGCCTGCCCAACCACCAGCCGAAAAGCACCTTGCCACTTCCTTCTCAGCTTAGTCACACACTATCTTGGTGGCCCTGTTGTTGCAGATCCCAAAAGAGAGGTCAGTGGGCAACTTGAGCTCTGTCTTAACCGCCAAGAAACAGGACATGAAACCAGTGACACTAACCTGGGAGCACAGTAAGCACCCTAGGTAGCCTTACACTGGTTCCACATACTTCTGTTCCTGGCACACAGTTTCCTGAGCATCTAACAAAGTGCTACTCAATCTCTTGGTTTGGGGTCCCCTTGAGGATGGCAGGAAGAAGTTATACTCTTTTGGAAGTCTTCCAACAGAAGCATTTCCCTTAGCAACTGACTCTCAAAATCTCTCCTGTAGTCAGAATAGCTTCCAATAAGGAGACTGTAAACAGAAATGGTGAAAATTCCTCCAATCAGCAGGTGTTTCTTGAGCACCTCCTGTATACTCAGCATGACTATAGGACCTCTGGACAAGTGTATACTAGAGAAATAGCACCTAATCATGAAGGAAGATTTTCCAGGCCAGAGACATTCAGGAAAAAAACAAAACCAAAAACCCCACTAAACTGCAGTGATGTAAAAGAGCAATGCAGTCTGGCATAGGCAAGGAAGGATTCCCGGAGGGGATGAGACTAGAGCAGGGCCCCAAAGGAGGACTTGGATCTGCATATGGAAAGAGAGGCAACAGGACATTTTAGGGAAGCCACACACTAAGGAAGTAGGAGCAGGCTGGAGGTTGTATAGAGAATTTGTTATGACTCATCCCTGAAGTATCCTGTGTGCTCAGGCGTGACACTAAGCAATGGAAAACAGACAATCTGTCCTCAAGGAGCTCTAGTCTGGGAGGCAGTGAATGAAGGGAAATACTAAAACAAATACAGGTGATGTGTATTATTCCACAAGAATGTTAAGCCCCCAGAAAGTAGAAACCTTATCCATCCTGTTCATCACTGTATCCTCAGTACCTAGAACAGTGCCAGGCACAAATTAGGTGCCCAATAAAATGCATACTGAATGAAGGGATGCTACAATGGACATATGGAATAATAGCAATACTGGTAGTTTATTGAACACACACGTGCCAGACAATATGCTAAGAGCTTTACATACATTATCTTATTTGATCCTCCAGCATTTTGAGAGTACTATAATAATCTCATTTCACAGACTTGGGAACCAAGGCTTACAGAAGTTAACATTTGTCTCAAGGTTAACTAACCACTAAGTGACAGAACTGAGACTTGAATTCATGACTACCTAACTTCACAGTCCATCCTCTGAACATAGTCTACTGTTCAAAATGCTGTTTGGGGACGTTTATCTGGTAGCTGACTGAAATGTGCAGGGAAAGACCCAACGAAGCGAGACCACTGCAGTGAAAAACAGCAGTATCAATGATTATGAACTAAAGCGGTTATAGTGGGAAAAGAGAAGAAAGGATCTACTTTTGGGGAACTTTAAAGGGTTCTAAAGAAAGCTCAGGGCTTGGTGATTTATTGAATATAGGGAATGAATACATTTTCTCACCTGGGAATGCAAAGAATGCTGGTAGCCCTGAGAGAAATAGCTTTTCTCTAATTCCTAGCCCCACAGTACACTCGACATTCTTAGATGGTCTAAATCTCTAGGTTTGTCAATTCTGCAAAGCATTTAATCAGATGCTGATTACCTACAATAACAGCAAGCCAGCTTGAAAAGCCACTCTATAGGGCAGGATAAGAAAAGCATGATGGAGGGAAAAAGGGAAAAAAAGAAAGAAAAAAGAAGGAAAGGACGGGAAGGGAAGGAGAGGGGAGGAAGGGAGAGGGAAAGAAAGAAAAAAGAAAAAGAAAGAAGGAAGGAAGAGAAAGAAAGAAAGAAAGAAAGAAAGCGAGAGAGAGAGAGACAGAAGAGAGAGAGAAGAGAGAGAGCGCGCAAGAAAAGCAGGGAGGGTGCACAGACAAGCCTATTCTATGATCGGTTGCATCCCCGATGCGGGCGGGCACTACAAAGGGAAAGGGGCGGGGGCTTGTCTAAGAACTACAACTCCCAGAAGGCATCGGGCAGAGTAGCAAGGTTTCCGGCTAGAGCTTATTTCCGGTCTTTCGGGTGCTGACGCTCTCTTCCGGTCTTGGTGGCCCCCTGAAAGGCCTTTGGGGTGTGCACGGTAAGTCCTGAGGTCCTGGGGGTGCGAGTGGGAACGGGGGAGTCTTATGTCGGCACAACATTCAGCAGCTGACGCTCGGGAGGGCCGGGAGGGCCGGGAGGGGAGAGGGCACGCCGGCGGGAGGACGTGTAGTCTAGACAGAGAGGGAGGGGGCAGAGCCGACTGAGCCCAAGGAGGCTCCCAGAAAGGATGTGGGGAGCGAGGTCGAATGGGAACCCTGGGGCAGGAAGGATACAGGGGCGTGGAGGAGGACCCCGCGAGCGTGCCGTGGGATCTCAGGGGGAGCTGGTGGAGGAGGAGGAGTAGCGGGAAGGCAGCGGCGGTGAGGGACTGCACTGTGGAGGAAAGCTTGGAGGTTGCTGCATGTCCGAGACTGGCCGAAAAACGGCAGCCCAAGGAAAGCCCTGTTGTGGCCACATGGAATCCTCTCAGAAGACCCCACCCTTTGGGGAGCACCCAGGAGCCCTGGCAGGAAGAGGGTAGCAGATAATGCTGGTGCATATATACCCGATTTTCCGACGGCTGCAGGGCAGAGATGGTAGGAAGCTCGCCAATGGGTGGGTCAGCTCTGGTGGCTCTTTGGAAGGGGCTGCTGCTTTGGCAGTATCAAAAGAGCTTTGATAGGCTCTGTAAGGAAGGACTGTCAGGAAGATTTTGGTGGTTTTACATGCTTGGGTTGACTGTTCACTTTGGTCTTTTCTCCAAAGATGAGGCTGCTGGCATTCGTGGTGTTGGCTTTATTTGCTGTCACTCAAGCAGAGGAAGGAGCCAGGCTTTTGGCCTCCAAATCATTACTGAACAGATATGCCGTGGAGGGGCGAGACCTGACCTTACAGTACAACATCTACAATGTTGGCTCAAGGTAAGAAGGCCCTGGAGCTATAGGTTGCGCCCTTTTCAGGCTTCTTAGATTTCCTGACTGGGAACAGGGACCAGTAGTGATTTATGTTTGGGAGACCTCCAGCAACACAAAGATATCATGAGTGAATGAATGTATTGCTGGGTCTACTTTTGGTAGAGGAGGGCGTTCTTACCTAAGCTACAAGAAATGATCTTCCCCTTTTTTGAGTTGGAAGAGTTTCAGAGTGGGGAAGAAGCAAGAATTGTGGTCAAACAGGGAGAAGAAGATGAGAAGGCAGAAAATGTGTGATCCTTTGTTACCTCTGGGGTTTAGTTTCAGCTTCCTTTCTTTTGTTAGCATTTTTGTTGCCCTTCTTTTCATTTTATTCTCTTGAATTTTCTCTTCCGTATGCATCTTGCTCCTCTTCCCCTCCTTACATACACACACGTACACAAACACACACACAAGAAGAAATTGGGGCAAATATGAATTGAGACCCATTCTTTCCTAGATATTTGACTGTTATGGTGCTTCTGAACCACAGAATCCAGTCCTTGACCTGGATTCGTCAGTACAGCAAACCCAAGTTACCATGCGACTCACATCTGTCTTTTTTAGTTCTGATTTTTTAGAACAGGCAGGCAGAGTTGATTGCTGGTTGCTTTAATTTTATATCCATTACTCACTAACCTATTTTTGTTTCCTCCGTTTTCTAGCGCTGCATTAGATGTGGAATTATCTGATGATTCCTTCCCTCCAGAAGACTTTGGCATTGTCTCTGGAATGCTTAATGTCAAATGGGACCGGATTGCTCCGTATCCTCTTGACACTGGCTGGGAGTGGGATTGGGGGCAGGAATGTTGCCTGCACAGCAGCAGGGTCACTTCAAAGAGTCTGGGTGTGCATGGCCATTCTTGTCACCTCTCTGGATAAGATGGGGCAAGAGAGATTGGTAAAAATTGTGTTAGCATAATTTAGGGTAGACCTGAGGAAGGATGTTCCTGAAATTCAGCTTATAAGGCCGTAAAACATAGTATATTGGGAAAATGTGGACAGTTAGATGTTTGTGGCTGGGCAAGGATGTTTAACGTGCTTTTAGAAGAAATTCAGTGGGATGCTAGTATGGAGGACCGGGGTGACTTTTTCAAGACTTCTTATTTAATGAGTCAATTATTTGGATCTACCAGTTATTTCCTGAGTGTTTTGAATTAGATTATTTTTTTCCCTTATGAATTAAAGTATATTTAGATTTTCTGGGGAGGGTAAGTATTCTCTTTGTATTTTTGTTTGTTTTTGTTTTGTATTTTCAAGAACTTCCTTCAGTTATAGTCAACAAAAGATTTTCTGTGACCTTAAGTGGCTAATTTTTTATCTGTAACATATCGCTTTGAAAGTTTACTTCAAAAAAAACCTCGATATTGAATATGTCATAGACCCCTTAAACTTGGCTAGAAAGACATGTTTTGTTTTGTTTTTTTAAGAGATAGAACTGGATTTATTTGGGGTAGTTATTAGTTTTTTTTTAATTTATTTACTGATTTATTTACTTATTTATTTTAACAGAAGTACTAGGGATTGAACCCATGACCATGGGCATGCTCTACCACTGAGCTATGCCCTCCCCCTAGAAAGACATGTTATAACACATGCTTTAGACTTAGAAAAAAGTCCGTGTTTATTATCCTTGCAAAGTATTGCAGATGTGAAATCACCATGTGTGTTGGCATCTCTTTTTGTGAATGGTGCGTTTAGTTCACAAGTTGAAAGGTTGTTCCAACTGTAGCTTCATCTTTTTCCCTCCTTAACTCTTGGGCCAGTGCTAGCAATGTCTCCCACACCGTGGTCCTGCGTCCTCTCAAGGCTGGTTATTTCAACTTCACCTCAGCAACTATTACTTACCTGGCCCAGGAGGATGGGCCCGTTGTGGTGAGTTGCCCAAACCCGTAGCTGGATGGGGCTCAGTTCTGCCTTCCTTTGAAAACTCTTGCAGAAAATTCCCAGAGCAGGCGTTAAATTCTGAGGAAGATAAGAAGGGCCAGAAACTTGGGATATTGTCCTTAGGAAGGAAGGACATTTCAAATTGTTAAGTCTCAGAATCGAGCAGTTCACATGGAGGGCAGGGGATGGGAGTAACATAGCATTCCCCCATCTTCATTCCCTCTCCTTCGCTTTTAATCTGGAAGGGGTCATGTGCTGTCCAGTTTATTGCCATCTTTGCCCTTTCAGTTCATCGTCTCTGCTGCTGTCAAATGATCCCTGGTCTCCACCGTGTCTGTCTTTCCCTTGCTTAGAATGCTTCTGCTTCTGGCATTAAAACCAAGTTTTTCTGCCTCTCCTTGCATACCCTCCAGTAGTCTCGCTGTTTTCGGTCTCTCCCTTTTTCTCTCTGCCCACCAAGACCCTCCGTCCTAATTAGGCCAACTCCTTCCTGTAGTGCTTCCCCCTCTCTCGGTGCTCATTCTTTCCACTCTGCCTTTGTTCTCTGTTTGAAGTACTCTCTCTCCTCTACTTCATTATCTGAAGCCTTCTCAAGACCCAGGTCTGAGCTGCGTCTCCTTGTTTCTGTCTTCTGCCCTTACAATTCATATTGCTCTTTCCTACTCATTCTTTCAATAAACATTCATTGACTGCATCTAAGCTTCTATAGCTCTTACAGTCTGTGCCACTTGAATGTTTAATTATTGACTGTCCTTAGTAGTTCTTTCTTATGTCTAGGTCTTTCCCTTACCTCCACCTCCCAGTTTAATTATAAGCTCCTTGAAGCAAAGGAGTTGATCTGAAATTTCTTTACCATTTAAAGTAGAACCTCACTAGTAAACAATCTTCTGATTGGTTGATATAAAAATCAGCAGGCATTTATTGAGACCCTACAATGCTCTAGACTCTAGGAAATACTAAGATGATTAAGACACTGTCCTAGCCCTCAAAAAGCTTAGGTCATGAATTTATAAATACAAAAGGGCTTTAGGCTACTTAGTGTGAGCACAACAGGGAAGGGACTTAACAGAGTCAATCATAGAGCTAGAAGAAATCCAAGAGTCTCTAACTTTCAGTGCATTCTCTGAATTATCTTTTTTTCTTTTTATAAACCGTGTAGAACCATATTCTTGTAATCCTAGTTACGTTTTCATAACTTTTGTCCTTTCTGCTTTTAGAACCACCTTTAGGACTCTTTGGTTCTACCTGGTCCTTGATGGGTTAAAAGATACAAATTCAAAGGCTCAGCTGCCACTTGAGAACAAAGTTGTTTGCAGTGTGCTCCAAACTCTTGGCCTCCTCTCCAAGACAAAGGAATGCAGGCCAGACTTAGCCCCTCCTTGAGTAATGTACATTTGGGTAGGGCTTTATGCTTTTCAGAATCCTCATCATTTCATTTGAGCTTCATGTCAACCTATGAGGTACAGAAGAGTCTTTCCACTTGAGGAATAGGGAAATTGCCAAAGGCAGAGGAGGCCAGTGGTGGTGAGCAACTTTTTCCAGGGTCTGAGGCTAAGATAGAGGGATTGGGCTTTGTTTTCAGCTGCATACCTGGCCTTCCTCTTTCGTAAATGCTCATCATGTGTTTCTCTGGTCTCCTGGCTCCTAATTTACCTCCTCTTTACAACACATAAGAAACATCCAAATCTCTAGTTGAAAAGCTTTTCCTCATCTTGATGCTTTCTTGGGCCTTTAGGGACTAAGAACCTAGTGCTTAGAACTGGATTGGTTGGAACTGCCCTTTCTCAGATGAGAAAGAGTTGGAGACTTGCCTTAATGCCCTTCTTTTCTTCTTTTTAGATTGGCTTCACCAGTGCACCTGGACAGGGCGGAATCCTGGCTCAGCGGGAGTTTGATAGGAGATTCTCCCCGCATTTCGTAAGCCTTACCCTGTTCTCCTTTGTCATTCCCCGGGAGGAGATCACTTTTTGGTTCTGGGGCCTCTTGGGCTCCTTAAAAGATATATTTAGTTGGTTGGTTCTTGTCACATCTGCTTTTTGATACAAGCAGCTGTTAAATGTCTTATTTTAACTGTGATTAGAGATTTTTGGCAATGAGCTCACAATTACCAGAACCAAAAAAACTGCCCTTTTTTTTCTGCTCAGCCTTGTGTAGAGAGCCCCATCTTGGAGTCCTGGGTCTGATTTGAGGTTTTAAAAAATATCTGCTTAAGATTAAAAGAGTCGTAGAGCATTGGGAAGGTTAAATGGGAACTTTGTTGTAGTCTAGTCTAAGAGAGAATTTTTTGAAGATTTGCCTAAAGTACTGAATGAGGAAATCCATTCATTCATTCAGTGAATAACTATGAGGTTCCTAATTACGTGCTCAGTTCTGGGCTTTGCTTTGAGAAAGCAACGGTGAGCAAGACACAGTCCCTTCCAATAAAGATCTTCTGAGCTTAGAGAGGACTCAGCACAAGTCAGTGGGGGAAAGTGCTGTGACAGAGATCACATACCAGGTGCTGGAGGAGATGCAGCGGGAATATCCAACCTGGTCTTTGAGAGTCAGGGAAGGTTTTCTGAAGGAGGGAAGTTGAGCCAGTTAAAGAAGAGGTAAGGAAGGGCAGGCACCCTAGGAGGAGGGAGTAACTCGGAAGTGAGAAAAAACATGGTGCGATCCAGGAAGGTCAGGTAGTTTAGTGAGGCTGGAGGGCAGAGTGTGAGGGGTGCTGAAGAGGCGGGCTGGAGGTCGGGGCAGGAATTAGGTCACAGGAGGCTTGATAGGGCAAGGCCTGGGCAGCTCCCGCCTCAGAGATTGTCTGGAGGAGAGAAGCTTCTCCTCCAGATTGGGTTGGGTCCAGTGAGGCCTTTGGTTTCATAGCTTGAAAAATTGATTGGTCTTTAGAGAGCCATTCTGTATCTGAAGTGGCCGGAGAGGAACCTCTGGCCAAGGTTCTGCTTCAAATTTGGGCTGGACTGCTCCCTTTCTCATTAGACCCCTTCCTTCCTGGTCCCCTCCTGTGTCCTAATGCAGACTTCTAAGCAGGGCCTTTGTTGTCTTCCACAGCTGGACTGGGCAGCTTTCGGGGTCATGACCCTCCCTTCCATCGGCATCCCCCTGCTGTTGTGGTACTCCAGCAAGAGGAAATACGACACCCCCAAAACCAAGAAGAACTGAGTGGGGCCTCCACAGCCCTCCCTTCCCAAGAAATCCAGGTGCTTTCCAGACTCCACAGGGTATCTCAGATGCAGTCTCTTCTCCCTTAGCTCTTGGCCGCCTTCTGGATCTTGTCCTGCTCTCAGCCAGAGTGAAGGACCATGTGTAGGAGTCTGTGAGAGCCTCCTTGATTGCATCGCGAAGCCATACAAACAGGATTGCGTTCGGCAACAGCCTTGAGCCTAGGGGCCCTGTGGTGCACCTCTGAGATGCCATGGGGTATGTTGCTGGCGATGGGAATGCTCTCCAGGGTCCAGGAGGGAGCACTTTGGAGACTGCCTGACACCACCCCCACCCCCCTGCCCTCCCCTCTCAGAAGAGGGTGGAAGACAAGATGAAAGCTGTGGGACTTTTAGAGGCTACCTGGTCTCTGTGCTGGCTTAGGGAAGCTCTTACCAAATGGGGTTTTCTAATAAAAACAAATGTCACGCTGACTTGTCCGTTTTCCCATCACCAGGGTGAGCTCAGGTTGCTGTTGGTATTCAGGTCCTGCAAGTGAGCTGAATTCCTGCCTCCTTGTTCTCAGGGTTGTGGGTCCTGTTCCCCCAGGGATATCCTGCCTTTTAAATTTTATTTTTATTGAAGTGAAGTTGATTTACAATGTTAGTTTCAGGGGTATAGCAAAACAAATCAGTTAAACACCATACATACATACATACATACATACATACATACATATTTTTTCAGTTTCTCCACCTTCCCTTTTGAAAACCTTTGCTTCCTTTCCTTATTTCCCTCTCTGTTCTCACCAATCACCACCTACTCCCCTAAACCTTCTTTGCCTGTGAGTTCCTCTCCACAGCAGAGGAGAGAATGGGGAAAGATGGTCTATTACTGTTCTCATGCCCCTGGAGACTTTCTGGGCTGATTTATTCACTGACTGTTCTTGAAAAGCTATCTCTTAGGCCTGATTCCAGCCTTTCCTCTATTGAAGAACTAGTTTTTCTTGAGCTTGAATTTCTTTCTAAGGCCTCTGCTTTGAGCTCAGGCCAAGCAGAAGTGCCTGGATCCCCTGAGTTGTTACCTAAGCACGGCCTGTGGAGAGGCAGTGGATTTTGCTGCAACAGCAGTGGAGAAGCCACTCTGAGCTGACTCTGTCCACCCTAGGAATGTCGTGGTCCGAGCACAGCCTCCCAGGCAGAAGAGAAACCCAACAAACACTCGCTTTGTTCCTGCCACCAAGTTTCCCAGCTTAGATTCTGTTGGGGGGTTGGGGGTGATGAGTGCTGCCCAACCGGTTTAACCTTTCCTTCACCCAGCAGCCGGAGCCTTTAGGCCCCAGGAAGGATGAAAAGGACATGGAGACAACGGGAGTCTCCAAATGGAGTAGCCCTCCACCAGCTCACATCCCTCTTTCAGGGGCTGCAGCTCGGACACCCCAGGACTGGCCAGGTCAGAGGGCGAGGAGGATATATTTGCTTTTGTTCATTGTGTTCCTGGTGGAGACCTGGAACGTGCTCAGGAGAGTGGGGAAAAAGACAGTGGATCAGAAGCTTGGGGTTGAGAACAGGTTCCAGGAAGGGAAGGGAGCCGGTTTGAAAGGTATCATCTTGCTCTCTAGCATTATGAAATGTTAGTCTTTGGAGTAGGGCACATGCTATTTCTCCAGCTGTGTAGTGTCCACTGAAAACAGAAGGAGGAGTTAACCTATAGGAGGAGGAGGGAGGAGTTCTGGTTTAGAGGGTAGCATAAACTTCCTAACTCTGGAAGGTAATTAAGAGATTCCTTCTTGGTCTGGTCTCTGGGAGATACTGCTTTTCCAAAAGCTGGGGCAGTCTTTACCTTTTCTCGCAGAACTCGACACTTCGCGTTCTGGATCTTATTACAGAGGAGACCCGGGGGAACCCAGGTCTGACCCAGATGACGAGAGAAGCATTGTGAGGCAGTGGCACAGACACCTTGAAAAAAAGCCAAAACCAGATGCTTCATCTCTCAAGAGATCAAATTCCTTAGAGTCAGGCTGGAATTTGAACCTCCCTTAAGTAGTGGCATTGAAGGATATAAGAGCCTCTAAAATCTATAGATGGTGAGACTTAGCTGGAGTCGTTGCTTTGGGATTGAGCCGTCTCCTTGAGGTAGGAGGATGGGTAGCAGACAGGATTTCACTCTAACTGAAACCACCCTTGGGAAATGTGAACCCTGATCTCCAGATTTCGCACAGGTCTGCAAAGGAGAGGGAAAGTAAGCCCTGGCCCCTCATTCCTGGAGATTGGGTAGCCCAGCCGAGGGCTTCCTCCCTAAAAGGCGGTATAGATAGTAACCCAGTAAGCTGTCAACGTGTTTCAGATCCCCTCCCCCCACTGGAAACCAGCCCTCTATCCCTCCCACATCGTCCAAACTCTCAGCTGGCACCTGCTCACCCACACCCAGCCCTGGTACCAGGAGGAGTCAGGTGCCCAGATTTCCACCCCTTTCACATATCAGCCTTTGGGATTTCATCTGAAGAAAGTCAATGGGAAATGGGTATGAAAATTTCCAAGAAGCTGGGGGGTGATGGAGCAGTTTGTTGACAGGATGGGAATTTATCAAGGCTTGATCCCTTGAGAGAGCTGCTCGGGGTGGTGGAAGCAGCACTGACCCCAGACAGAGGCCCCAGTGCTGGGTCCCAGCGCCACCTCCACCACTCACTGGCTAGCTGGCCTCAGGTAAATAACGCCCTGAGCCTGTGTCCTCACCTGGACAATCACAGGATTGTTTTAATTAGAGGATTTCTGAGGACCCTACACCAGTATAAGGCAGCTGCTTCCCTAGTATCCTTGTGAAGTGACAAACAACTATTGTCACTCAGCCAGGTAGGAGAGAGCACACAGCTTCCACATCTCTCACCCTGAGGAAGGGTTTTAGAGCCTGGATAAATTAGGATCGCCTAATTTAATCTTATTTAATAGATCAGGAAAGGCAGAGAGTGAAGTGGCTTATCCAGGGTCACAGTGAGTGGTAGGTAGCATATTTACGGAATAACTGCTATGGGTCCAGCATTTTTGTTCCACTGTTTGTACGTATCTCATTTAATACCCTCACTTTACAGGTGAGGAAATGAGGCTAATAGGGCACTTCTCCGAGGCCCCTCAGCTAGTGAGTTGGCAGAGGCAGCCAGGGTATTTCAACTCCAGCATGCCCTTCCCTTTGGCCACAGGGCCCAGCAGGGAGGAGGCTCCCCAGTACCTCAGGAAGTCTAACATCTGTGCATGCCGAGCTCTGCCCCAGGGAAGCAGTGAGGGTGAGTCAGCGCCCCCAGAAGCTGTTATCAGGGAAGGGGGTGGAGAGCTGGTCAGATATCCGGTGCCTGGTATCCACAACAAGCTGGGGGTTGGAGCCAGCGAGTGCCCAGCTGCCTGGTCACCATGTTCCTGTTGTCTGGAGGAGGGCCCTCAGATGTGGCTGCCCTTCTCATCGCTCCTCCCTGTACTTTCATTACAGAAAACACAGTCCTTCCTCCTCCCCCTGCTGTAACCTGCCTCTTAAAGGGAAGACTGCTCTTAACAGCAGTTTTGAAACCAAATTCAAGAGAGGACAATGCACCTCCCTGACCCCAAAAGGACCTAGCTGTTAAGTTGGTTTCCAGCTGTGGGCCTTTCCCTGAGATGTCCTCTTTTCCCCTCAGCTCCACCCTGTCTCCGCTGGAGGGAGGATGAAGTTTCCCTGGGATGTCAGGTTCCCACCTACTCTCCCCTTAGGGTGACCCCAGCTTGGCTTTTTGTATCTGTTTCCACATGAGCTTAAATCCAGTGGCTGTCCTTTGTTTAGGGAATGCTGAGAACAGGGGGACCCAGGAATCCTTGGGACCAGCGATGGCACCCAAGGGGTTAAAGGCCTGGGCGCAGCACTGTCTAGGGTGTTTGAAGTGGGGCGGGGAAGGGAAGGGCTGGAGTAGTTGAAGAGGCAGCTGGTCTGGACTGGAATGAGTCCCCCCTGTCTCCTATGCAAACTTCTGGACCATGAGCAATTCTCTTAAAAGGACCAAGAAAGAGGCACCCCCATTACGGTGCTGGATTGGATTCTTAGAGGGGCTACCTGAAGCGGGACTTTTTCCTATCCTGAAGTTACCAGTCGAGGGCAGGAACAGGTTCCCTGTCTTTGGGATATCGCCCCAGTCTGGTGAGTTTCCCTTCTTCCCTTTCCCTGAGTCCTTATCTCATGAATGGGCATTCCCCAGAAGCAGAGATCTTCGGGAACCCCTCAGCACCCCCAGGAAGTGGCAGAACAATTCACCAGTTTCCTGCTTTCAGCTCCCATTTTTAACTAGGGTTCTGTGTTTGTGTGTGTGTGTGTATGTGCGCGCGCGCATGCACACAAGTGTGCAAATAGGAAATCACCTTAATGGCCCACAGTTAATACTACTTGTGTGACAAGTGATGCCAAACCCTTTATGTACATTCCTAATCCTCACAATCCTATGGGGTTGATATATCATAATCCCTATATTAAAGATCAGGTTTAGAGGAATTAAGTAACTAAAGCTTGTCAATTAAGAGGTGAATTGTAGTACTGGGGTTCAAACTCAAGTTCATTTGACACCAAAGTCCATTATGATATCTTTTGGTCTCTTTCTTACTCAGGAGGTATGGACAAAAACTGATGACTAGAATTTTAAAACCTTAAGATCCTAATTCACCCAGGGTCCCGTTCCTCTGGGGACTAACATTGCTCCCATTTCCTCTGGGGGTTAATTGTGAGATTTAAAGGACCACCAATTCATATCTGAGAGCCAGGTCTTCCAGAGTCCAGATTATCCTGTCTATCAGATTAGGGGCTCCCTACTCCACTCACTACCTTTAGCTACCCCGTGGGATCTGATGGGTTAATTCCCTGGGACACAGTGGCCAAAGTCTTCTCAGGTGTGTCCCTCTGAACCTCAGCCCCTCTCTTGCCCCACCCTTCTGGCACAGCACCAGAACGCATGCCAAAAAACTGGCAGGAGGTAGAAGAGGAGTGATTGGTCTTGCCCTTTTATTCCTTAGCCCCCACATGTCAGAGGCTAGTCTGGGTCCCAACAAGCCTCTGGTAGAATAAGCATACAGGCCCAGCAGAAAGGAAGAGGACAGGATTCCTAGATTCAGTCTGCAAACTGATTAAGAAAGAAAAGAAAAGATGGTCACACTTCGAAGCCCAAAGCAACAAAAATCCTGACTGATTTGTGAGCCTAATATACCAAAGAGGTGGAGCTGATCTAGGGTGGGTGTTTGAGATGCTTGATTGCTGACTTAGTAGAAGGAGATATGGTTAGATTAGAGAACTGGAGATGCCTGACTCTCTAGCTGTGAACTTACAGGATTAAGTACTAACAGAAAAATCAGTAACTCTGCCCTGTGGGCCCTGGAAGCAGGTGGGTGCCTCTGAAGAGTCAACCTGCAAGCTGATGGGGGCAGACGGCTTTTCCCTGTGCTAGTCCCTGCCCCACAAAGGGGCAGCCCACATGCCCTGCCATTGTACTTGTGCATAGACGCTTCTGGGTCCTCTTCTCTGTGCCTGACACCTGGAAGGTGCTAAAGAAATGTTCGCTGGATGAAAGAATCCTCTCTCTATACCCTTTGCCTTTCCTTTGGTTTTTGGAATTGTGATACTACTCTCTGGCAGTTGGCAGGAAAGTCAGGGAAGGAGAGTGAATTCCAGGACGCAGTGTTGAGCATGTCGCAAAGTCTCACGCGTCTCACACTGAGAAATTGAGCGATGATGTAGCCAAGTCAGGGTGAGGTGAGGAGCTATTAGAGACTTGGATGCTATGTGACCTGTTGTATAATGGGGTGTTTGGGGAGCAGAGATGGTAAGGAACTGTGGTTACTGGCACCTTCTTTATCTGAGGTTAAGAGAAGCCCTGCCTTAGTCCTCTTTGCAGGATACTGTTGGATTAATGGTTTACTTTCTATGGGAGAAGGAGCAGGTAGGTTAAATTTTGAACCATCAAAGGGTTTTCTATGTACCCCCTGTACCCCCAGAGCTAGGAGGCCTGGAGGAGAAGCCAGCAGACCATGCCATCTGGTCTCTCCCTTCCTCCCCATTCTTTATTATCTGGCCCTTTTGGGTCTTCCCCATTATTGCCCCCTTTGGGAGATTTAGGACCCCAGAGCCAGACCCAGGGAGCCCCCCCAGGCAGCAAAAGGGCCCGGTAGCCTTGCCTTTAGTCCCCTGTGCCTAGCTGTGTGGTTACTATCAGCAGTTCCTACCCCTAAGTGTTTGCTGACAGCAAACAGAAGCAGAACCCTGCCTGCCCCCCATCCCTTCATTCAGATTTCTAAGATCCAGAGGGAGTAGAAAAGACAGATTTAACTTTTTGGAACGCTCAAATAATTTCTTGTAGAACCTGCTTCTGTCTTTGGCTAGGATCGGGGGTCAGGGCAGGAATGGGAATGGCGTGAATAACAATATTGCCAGATTTCTGTCAAAGCTAGCCACTTGCTGTCATTGGGAGCTTGCTTTCTGGTTTCCGAGAAGTACTCAGCGTCTACAGTGTGATGGATCTGGTTTGAAAACTCAGCTCTACCTCCTATAGACCCATGACCTTGAGCAAGTTACTTTCCCTCTCTGTGCTACCTGTTTCTTCTTATGTGAGACAGGGATAATCATGTCTATTTCACGAAATGGTTGTGAGGACCCCACAAGATGACTTAGTCACTACTGTGGGTTAATTCTCCCCCCACCCCCCACCGCCGCCCCAGGCTCAGATGCTGTTTAGGAAATGGGAATGCTGGGGTCTTCAGTGTCCTTCCTCCCCTAGGCTTGTTGCAGATGCCTGGTGTACAGTGTGCAGTGAGCCTTGATGTCCCTCTTTGATCTCTTTTCCCTCATTCCTGAGATTTTTAGACCCAGTTTCTCTAAATCAGGAATCTGCAAACTTTTTCTGTAAAGACCCAGATAATAAATATTTTAGGCTTTGTGGGCCATATGGTCTCCGTCGCAACTACCAACTTTGCTGTCGTAATGCAAAACAGCCATAGACCCTATGAATGCGCATGGCTCTGTTCCAGAAAAAACCTTTATTTATGAGCACTGAAATTTCAATTTCATGTAATTTTTATGTGTCACAAAGTAGTAATTTTTTTTTTAGGTAAAGTAATATTCTTCTTTTGATTTTTTTTTTCAACCATTTAAAAAAGAGAGTAGGACAGATTTGGCCCACAGGCTTTAGTTTGCCAACCTCTGCTCTAAATTACCAGAGGTCATTGTCCCTCCCTTCCCTTTGAAGAAGACAGCTTCATCAGGGTTTATCAGGGTCCTTCGTGCTCTGGTTGTGTACACTCTTTTCTGTCAGAAGTTATTTATGATAATTAGTCCCCATCACAGTTGTGTTAGTGTCCGCCTGTGGGTTATTCTCGCTATTTTGAGAGAGAACAGTGAGATAAACTGTCATATAATGCCTGTTTCTGCGTCTCATTCCTCTCTCCAGCTCTCCATTTGTTTTTGCCCTGCCTTCTCTCTGCCTGTAAATAATAATAATAATAATAATAATAATAATAATAATAATAGCAATAATAGCATTTATTAAGTACCTAATATATGCCAATCACAATGTTTGTCATATTACCTACACTATCATCAAGTTTCTCAGTATTCTTACGAGGTAGTATTATCATTCTCATTTTACAGATGATTGTGAAACTCAGAAACATTATTTGTTTTATTATTTTTTTTTAATGGAGGTACTGGGGATTGAACCCAGGACCTCATGCATGCTAAGCATGGGAAAAATAATAAATAAGCAAGTTCCCAAGGTCATGTAGCTTACAAAGGTGGCAGAGTTAGCAAATCTGACGAACTTCAAAGCCACTATAGTACCCTAAAGAAATTATGTTCTCAGAGTTTTGAATAAGAGATCTCTCTATTAAAAATATATGCTCCCATCTCAGCACACAGTACAGTGTCTAACGAATCACTGATGACTAGGGCAATTGGTGGAGGTTATTCATTCAGAGGAGGGGGCAGGAGACATGGATGGTCTGTGTTGGTGGGGAAACCATCTGATCCAGGGGCAGGAAGATAAGAAAAATGACTTAGAGCCCCCTCTTGCTTTTCTCCCCTGCCCCCATCTCAAGCGTCTGATCCCAGACCTATTTCAGAATCTCCTATCTCTCTGTTCAGCGGAAGCAGTGATGTGACATGATGTGATCTCATTCGGGAGCTAAATAAAGCCATTGTGTGAGACCCAGCCCTGGCCTCTCCCTTGCACCATTTCCTGAGCTCAGGAGCCTAGGGAAAGATGGGAGGGGGCTGGGAGAAAGCTGATGGAAGCAGGAGGAAGGAAGCTTGAATTTCAGAAAGTGGAAGAGGGAGTGTCTCTGGGAGGGGTTGACGAAGCCTTGCTAATAAACCTCATCTCTTTGAAGGATAGAATGAAAATTATTGACATTATGGATGAGCAGGGTGGAATTTAGAAAACAGATAAAGCTTTCTGAGAAATGGAATGAAGGTATGAGGGAGAAGGAGCCCAGTGGTTTCCATCTTCAGCAGGCAGAGACCATGAATGACATGACCAAGAGGCTAGAAAAAGGGTAGGTCCTAGAGAAGAGGTCAGATTCTAGGTGGTCTCAGCTGGAGAAAGAATGGTGGGATCTCAGGACATATAAAGATCTCTGGATTGGAAATATCTGTCCAGCAGGCTGAGGTTGCAGGGTGCCATCTCCAGCAGGGAATAATTCCAGGGATGGAGGGAAAGGAAAGGGCTTCCATTCACTGCTTTTCATTCATCTTGCCAAATCCAGCCCTATGGGCAGAATTGGGGCAGGAATAGCAGGTAGAAGCTGTGTGTAGCGGGTATAGGGCTGTAGGTCAGTTTTCCCACTTTTGTGAGGTCACTGAATGCCAGACCCAAGTAAGCACCCCCAGTTCCTACTCTTTCCTCCACTCTAGCTTCTCACAATACTTCTTGTGAGTACCCTCTCCCCCTGTCCCCAAATCTCTGCTTGGAGACCACTGGTTGGCCAAGACTGTGCTATAGCCCTCAGGCTCTGTCCTGCTCCCTGTAGATCTGCCCATCCTGTTTATAGACAGCACATCAGATGGCAGGAAGCCCAGGTTTGTAGACACAAAGAGAGCATCTCTCCCAGTGGCTGGCTGAGGAGTCCCCTCTACATGCTCAGGGGTGCTGAGCATGGGCAGGAACGGGGCTTGGGCTCGTTTCCTGAGTCTCTCCTTTTGTATCCTTAGACCCACCAGCCAAGGCAGCAGAATGCCACCTGCAGAGGCCTGAGTACTCATCTCCTTCCTTCCCCATGGTAGACAGGAATGCAGTTGACGCAGGCACAGGCGCCTTCTCAGCGGTCCTGGGTGGAGTTGGGGCAGTAGACAGGTTGCAGTGAGAGAGGAGGAAGTAGCTGGAAGGAATGACTTTCCATCAACCTGGACTTTGGGTGTGTGGGAGGGAGGAAAATAACTTGGAGAAGGCTCGACACCCTCACAGAAAGCCTGGGAGGAGGGGGAACTGTGAATCACTGCTTCCCGGTCCTCCTGGTTACTCCCAGCATCTTAGTAGCTACTTCCCAGGGAGAAGGGGGGCCTGGGAGACTCATTCTAGCAGAAGGTCTACAGAGTCAGGGCCTAGGAGGGCGTGTACAGAGATACGCAGTAGATGTCAGTTTTCTTCCCGCCCCTCCACCACCTTGGTACTCTGGTATTTGGCACTTGTTGCTGGAGTGAGGCTGATCATTTTCAACATTAAGAGCTTCTGAGGGTTCTTAACTCTGAGACACACTGAAGCAAGTCCTGACAGCAGCCAGGAGTGCTGGGCAGTGAGAATGGTGCCCACTTGGGAGAGAGAGAAGGAATTTCAATGTGGATGATGTTGGAGCCCTTCTCTTTGCTCTATTGAGAGAGGTCAGAACAGTTCTCTTACTCCCCAAATGATCAGTCTTAGGAGGAGGAAATCATAATACTTTCTCACTCACGCACCTTTTCTCCCTGCTGCTTTATCTTCCTAGACTCCCCCGTTTTCAACATGGCTGAATCCTAAACACTGCACCCTTCTGGGCCCATCTCAGAGGCTATTAACTTCTTTCTGTTTCCCTTCTTTGAGTTCTCCAACAGGTTGTACACACTCATTCCTGTGATAGCAAAAAAGCCCTTTTAAGAAACTTCTCTTATGGCATTTGGCGTGCTCTGGCCAGTCGTTTGTGATTTGTGTTTTTGTCTACACACACTACACACACTCTCACTAGAATGAATTCCTTGAGGGTAAGTACAATATCTAATTCTGTTTGCTTGGCTTGGTTTTCTGCTGTATAGTTGCTCATTAAATGAAATAATAATGAGTGAATGAGGATGTCATTATGTAGTGGAAAGAACACTGGGCTGGGAGTCAGAAAACCCAAGTTCTAGACTTGGCTATGCAGCTATTCCTGGTGTGATCTTGAGCCAGCTGTCCTCCAATTCTGTGCCTCAGTAAAGGGAGGAGTGATGAGATATTCTAGGCATGGCTGACTGTGACACTTCTCCAGTTCCAAGGTTCCCGAGTTCTAGAACTCTGCTCATCCTCCGTCTTCTTGATTCAGACTGGCCTGCGTGTGCCTCCCATGAACAGAGACGTCCCAGAGGTGTTCCTCGCAGGTGGAGACCTGGTGCCCCAAGGCCACACTCGCCGCTGCCTTTCTGTGGTCGAGTCCAGAGAGCAGCTGGAGGAAGAGAAAGAGGAGGAAGAGGAGGAGGGAAAAAAGAAGGAGGGAAATGGCTTCCATGCTGTACCCCTCCGAAGATCGGGGGCATTCCGTGCCCACGACCACAGCTATGACCCCTTCAAAAGACATAGCTGGGGGCCAGGCAGGGAGCTCCAGGATCCACTGAGCAGGTAAACCCCCAGAGGACCTCTAGTCCCTCCTTCCCTCAAGTCTTAGGCCTAGAAGAAAGTGCTTGGAAAGGAATAACAGGAGTTGAAGATACCTGGTCTCTTCCCTGGAGAATCTGAACTCAGGCCTGTTGCGGGCCTTTGCGGAGGATGGACACTGCCTTTTAAAATATGGCTCTCCCTATTGATCTGAACTCCTTTTTACCTGGTCTCAAGGGTTGATGGGTGAGAACGGAGGGGAAGAGGTACAGAGGTGGGGTAATTAGTGAGTGGGTTTTATTGCCTCCACCTCCCACTTTGGGTTTCATAGGACCATATCCAGTGGTGTCAGAGCTGGCAGGAACTCAGGGATCACATGGCCCAATATCCTCATTTTATACATGAGGAAACTGGGGCCCAGAGAACTTTGGGAATTTTCTTAAGAAAAGTGCTCCCAGGTTTGGGCCATTGAACCCGGCCCTTTCCCAAATTGCTGCCTGCCTGCCAGGTCTAGACTGAGGCAGGTCCATGATGCTTGGACGTCATAGTACAAGGGGGAAGAGCTGCAAAAGGGGAAGAGCTGCTGTTGCTCAGGGATCTGCATGTGCTGCACAGACCAGAAGAGAGGCACCCAGCTCTTCCCCTCTCCTGGAAAATCCCTGACCACTTCCCCAAAGACAGAGGAAGTTAGAAAGAGAAGGTCCGGGGGTCAGCATGAAGAGTTCAATGTGAGTGATCATTGGGAGGGCCTGCTAGCCATGGAAGGGCCCTGTCTCTCTGCTTTGGCAGTGGTCCCCTTGGACAAGTTCTCTTAGCTCTGGTGAGTAGACCAAGCTTATCTAGCCCCTGGGCAGGGCTGGCTGGGCTGGGTGAGGGGGGAGGACCCTTGTCCCTGAATTGCACCTTGTCCCTGAACTAGTTTGGGTGGGAACTTGGGTGAGAAGCCTTGTCCACAGGACTCATGGCACCTTCCTAAGAGCGGCTTGTTCAAGGCAGAGATGCCCTGAGTACCCCTTCTGTGGTGCCAGCTATGTCTCAGGGTCTTCCAGGTGTCACCTTTCACTATTAGGCACCAATTCTGCCTTGTGTGGAGAGGGAAAGGAGCCTTGGGCACACCATTTATCTGAGTAGGGGCCAAGGTTGGCATCAGAAACCAAGCTAGGAGTGAGAATCCAGCTTGCCCTTGTCCTCCCCAAATGCTGGCTTTCTTCTGGAGGGCAGTACTTTCCTTTGACCAGCAGGGGCCACCCTTGCCTGCAGCTGGTGCCATAGCTTTGCCAAAGCACAGCCCCAAAGGGAGGCCAGTTTGGGTCTGGGCTGCGCCTATGCCAACAGGAAGGGCTGGGCTGGGGGCAAGCAGCAGGGCCGGGCTGAGGCGGGGTTCCTCCCTGGTGCTGGTCACAGGGCACTGGATACAGAGGGCAGTGTGGCCATGTGTGTTTCAGGAACAAACTGCAGGCATCGGGATATGTGGTCCCCCAGGAAGCCCCCTTACTGCAGAGCCAAGAGGAACTGGACACCTTTCTGGAACTACAGCACCAAGGTGGCCAACCCTCCTGCACGGTACGGACAGACAAATCCCCATGGCAGCTACCTTCCTCCCCTTCTCCTGCCCCTTTGCCTGTCCAGCTGCCATTCTGTGCCTCTTCTGTTCTGCCAGCTGCTGGGTCTCTCTGTGCCCAGGCATCACTCTGACTCCATCTGACCGAATCTGAATCTGTTGTCTGTACCCCTCTGTCTGCTTTCCTGAGTCTGTATGCTCCGTCCCCCACTCTTGGTCTCCTGCCTCTGTCTCTTTCTCTAAGACTCTCTGTTCCTTCCTTTCTGTGTCTGTGTCTCTGTGTTGATGTGGGTGTCTCTGTTCCTCTCATTAAAAGGCCCCTGTTCCCTAGTTTTTATGACCACTTCTTTTGTGGACCCTATATTTCTCAGATTTGGAGATGAACTTACTACTTGTAGGATAAAATGAGACATCTGGTACCCTGAAACACAATAGTTCTCTAACAAGATAATCATAGGATTATCAAATGAAAAAGGATATAGAGATTGCTCAGCCTTCTGGCTTAAGGGAACACCACTGGGAAGATCTTAAACTAGAACCTGGGGACCCCCGAAGGATACACCACAAGGGTTTTAGAGACACCACTGGGTCTACTAGCAAAGAGTCCCTGAGTACAGTCGGCCCTCTGTATGCACAGGTTCTGCATTCTTGGATTCAACCAACCATGGATCAAAAAATATTTGAAAAAAAAATTCCAGAAAGTTCCAAAAAGCAAAACTTAAGTTTGCCGCATGCTGGCAGCTGTTTACATAGCATTTACATTGTGCTTACAGCTATTTACATGGCATTTACATTGCACTAGGTATTATAATGAGAGATGATTTAAAGTATATGGGAGGATACAAGTAGATTACAAACGAGTATTATGGCATTTTATATAAGGGACTTGAGCATCCTCGAATTTATAGATAATGAGGGACAACTGTACACAAAACTGTCTCAAGCCCAGTGACTGAAGGTTACCTCCCCTCCAGGACATCCTCTAGCTGGCCCCGGGGTACCCACCTAGCCTCATTGTTCAGGTGCCTGTGGTTTAGGAGAGAGGACGAGAGGAAGGGGCTGTGACAGCCTGTCAGGGAAGCATCATAGTCCATCTTATCCCAGCTCCCACTTTTCTCCATCAGCATCTCTACATGAGATGATGTATAAGGTGAGTCTTCCCTCACCCCCATTCCAATGTGATATGGTAGAAAGAACAGGACTTGGGAGTCACGCTGACTCCCAGTTGAACAATTTATTTCATCTTTTTGAAAACAAGGATAGTAAAAACTCCTTTAAAGCTGTGATTATTAGATGGAAAAGAAAGTGTTAAAACTGTCCAGTACCGAGGCTGGCACACAGGAGGTAAAGGTTTCTTTTTCTTCTCTTCTCCATTCCTTCATACTTCTGTCCCTCTCTTCGACCTCTCTTCCTCCCCTCTTCCTCCTACTTGGTATTGGATGTCTTCTTTCTGCCCTTCTCTGGTGGTTTTTTTCCTCCTCTTTTTATACCTTCCTGCTCTGATTCCTCTCTTCACCTAATCTTTAAGTACTTCTCTTAAATTTCCTTGTCTAAATGTTTGGGGGTTTTGTTTCTTCTGCAGTAGCAAGTATGCAGAAGTCCTCCACCAAAGTCCACAGATTGAAAGTCTGAGATTCATTAAGCTAGACTGCAGCTTGCCCACTGATGGTCCATGAGCCAAGTCTAGCTCAAAATTTATTTTGTTTGGCCAGCGTGGTGTTTACACTTTCCAAAATTCAGATGTCCTTAAATGGGATCTGTGCCCTCCAGTTTGCTAATACTCTATTGTATTTACCCATTTGTCTTAAATATAATATTTTAAAATGAATGCCTAATAAATCAACCGCCCATCTGAAGACTAGAACACCACCAATATATTTATCTTCACTTATGTCTTTCTCTCTCCTCTCTTCTCTTGTTCCCTTGCCTCCCTACCAGAGATAACCACAATCACTATCTTGAATTGCCTTAATTGCTCAGTTACTTAAAAAAATTTTTTTATTGAAGTATAGTTGATTTACAATGTTGTGTTAGTTTCAGGTGAACAGTAAAGTGATTCAGTTTTATAGATAGAAAGATACATATATATTCTTTTTCAGGTTCTTTTCCATTCTAGGTTATTATATCATTTACTTTTTAAAAAATAGTTTTAAAACAAATATATGCATTACCTAATAATGTATTATTTCTTTTTGTTTCTGACTCTAAGGACAGTGATGTTATATTGTACAAAATGTTCTATAGCTTGCATTTTCACTCAGCATTCTGTTGCTAATTTTTATCCATGTGTTGCAAGTAGTTATAGTTTATTCACTATTATTCCATTCCTCTGTTGATGGACATTTGGATAATTTCCATTCTTTGCTATTATGAAGAGCATCATTATGAACGTCCTTTTATCCATCATCTGGTGCTCATTTGCAAGAATTTCTCCAGGGTATATAGCTTGGAATAAAATTGTTGGGTCATAGAGTGCACAGATGTTTATTCTTACAATGGCAAACTGTTTCCATTCCCATCAGCAGTATATAAGAGTTCCCATTGATCTACATCCTTTCCAACATTTGGAGTCAAATTTCTTTGCCAGTCTAGTGGTTATAAATCTCATTATGGTATTAATTTGAATTTTCCTTATTACAAATGCACTTGAGCATTTTTTCTGTATGTGTGTTGGTCATTTGTGTTTCCTCTTCCGTGAAACTCCTCTTCGTGTCTTCTCCCTACTTCTTTATTGGATTCTTTGAGGGTTTTTTCTTTATTGTTTGAGTGTGTTCTTTATATATTTTGAATACTAATCTTTTGTTGTTATATATGTGGCAATGATCTTTTCTCAAAGATGGAGAAAAGTGGTTTGTCTTTTCCTTCTCCTACAGTGTCTTTAAAGGAACAGAATTTCTTAATTAGGTAAAAAAAAGAACATATTTATTGAAGTATAACATACATACAAAACATGCATTAAAAAACCTTAGAGATTTTGATTGGAGTTGCATTGAGTCTAAAGATTAATTTAGGGAAAGTGAACATCTTTACAGTATTGCTTCTTCCTATCCATGAAAATAGTATACCTTTCTATTTAATGTCTTTCGATAAAGTTTTATCATTTTTTCCATACAGAACTTATGGATGTACATTAGATTTATTCTTAGGTGTATTCTATTTCTTTTGTCAAGATTTTAATTTTAGCCTTTCTGGTGGGTGTTTTAGAAGTATCTCATTCTGGTTTAATTTGCATGTCCCTGTTGAGAAAATTTGTTGGTTACTTTTTCATATTCTTATTGACCATCTGAATATCTTCTTTTGTGAAATGTCTGTTCAGGTTATTTCCTCAATTTTTAAAATAGCCTGTCTTTTTCTTATTGATTTGTTAGAGTTCTTTATATATTCTGAATTTGCATCCTTTGTCAGATATATGTATTGTGAATATTTTCTCTCAGTCTTTGACTTGTATTTTTACTAGCATATTTTTAAAAGCATGAGTTTGAATTTAGATAAAGTCCAATTTGTCAATTTTTTTAAATGGCTAGTGCTTTTGGTCATGTTTAAGAAATCTTGCCTACCTCAAGAATGTGAAGATTTTTCTCCAGTGTTTTTCCTTCTAGAAGTTTTATAGTTCTGGCTTTCATGTTTAGCTCTATGATTTATTTAGGTTCTTGTGTAAACTCTGAGAAATCAGAGTTTTGTTTTTTTCTCATATAAATATCCAACTGCTTCATTAAAAAAGCTTACTTTCCCCATTGAATTACGGTGTTGCCTTTTTGAATCAAGTGACTGTATTTGTGTCTATTTCTGGGCACTATTCTCTGTTCCGTTGATCTATTTGTCTATCCTTATGCCAATATCATTGTCTTAATTAATGTAGCTTTATTGTAAGTCTTAAAAATGTAGTAGGATAAGCCCACCAACTTTATTATTTTTCTTTGGGATTATCTTAGCTATTCTAGATCCTGTGCATATCTATGTGAATTTTAGAATCAGCTTATCAACTTTAGAATCACCAAAAATTCCTGCTGGATTTTGATTCATATAGCACTGAATTCAAAGATTAATTTAGGAAAAGTTGACTTCTTTCTAATACTGAATGTTCTCATCCTTGAAATATAGTATCTCTATTTAGTAGGCTTTCTTTAAAAATATGCCTTTTAACAAAGTATTAGTTTTCTTCATACAGGTCTTGTCAATCTTTATTAGATTTACTTCTAGATGCCTTATATTTTTTGTTGCTATTATAAATGATTTCTTATACTTAAATTACATTTTACAATTATTTTTGGTTTATATAAATGGAACTGAATTAACTGTGGTCATTTATCTTGCTAAACTCTTCTTTTTTTGGTTATAACAATTTATCTCTGGATTTTTTTTTTTTTTTTTTTGCTTTTCCAAGTAGACAGTTATGTCATCTTTAAATGAGCTTTGTTTCATCTTTTCCAATATTTATTTATTCTTTCATTTCTTTTTCTTGCCCTACCCTGCTGGCTAGGGTTCTACTGTCTTGCTGAACAGAAATGGTGATAATGGGTATCCTTGTCTTGTTTATGATCTTATGTTTCACTATTGAAAATGATTTTGGGCTGTAAGTTTTTAAAAAGATACTCTGTCAGGTTAAGGAAGATTCCTTCTATTCTATGCCAAGGTTTTGGTTTTACAACGAGTTTGTGTTAAATTTTATCCTATGGTTTTTTTGCTTTTACTGAGTTGGTCATGTTTTTTCTCCTTTCATGTGTCATTGAGGTAAGTTACACTTAAAGATTTTCCTCATCTTATACCACCTTTATATTTTTAGGATAAATCTAACTTTGTCTTCATAGATTATCTTCTTTATACACTGCTAGATTTCATTTGTGGTATCAATCATGTATTGCTGCCTAACAAATCAACCCCAAACCTAGTGGCTTAAAACAACAACCTTTTTTTTTTCCTCACAATTCCATTGATGGTTACTTTGGACTGAACTCAGCTGGGTATTCTTCTGCTGGTTCCACCTGGACTCACTTACATGGCTGTAGTTGTCTGGTGGTTTGAATAGGGCTGATGATCAAGGATGACCATATTCATGCCTGTAGGTTGACAGGCTGCCAGTTATGATACCTTGGTTCTCATCCACATGGCTTCTCCAGAAGGCTTAGCCCTGGGCTTGTTCACATGAGGATAGCATTCCAAGTGGGCAAGAGTGGAAGCTTTAGGATTTCTTGAGGTTTAGGCTCAAAAATCACATAATACCACTTCTGCCACATTCTACTCATCATAGTAAGTCACAGGCCAGCCTAGATTCAAAGGGTGAAGAAATAGACTCCTTGATGGAAGAAGCTGGCAATAATTTGTGGCTATTTAGAATCTATTACAGTTTGCTAATATTTTGTTTGGAATTTTTGTACTTTTTATAAGCAAGATTGGCCCATAATTTTCCTTTGTCATATTGTCTGTGTGTAGTTTAAGAATCAAGGTTATTGCTTGCCTTATAGAATGAGTTGGAAAGCTGTTTTTGGTTTTTTTTTAATGGAGGTACTGGGGATAGAACTCAGGACCTCGTGCATACTAAGCATGCACTCTACCACTGAGCTATTTCCCTCCCAAAGAGTTGGAAAGTTTTTGTTTTCTATTCTTTGGAAGAGTTTGTATAAGATTTCAGTGATCTATTTCTTGAAAGATCTGTTCCTTGACTATAAAACTGGTTTGGCCTGGTGTGTTTTGTTTTGTTTATAGAAAGATTAACTACTGATTCCATTTCTTTAATAGGACCATTCAGAATTTCTATTTCTTCTAGATTCAGTTTTGGTAAGTTTTATATATATATATATTTTTTTTTTTTTTTAAGAATTTATCTATCTTGTTTGCATTTTCAAAATTACTGGCATTAAGTTGTAGATAGCATTGTGTTTCTAATCACTGCTCTTTCTGTAGTTAGGTCCACTTTTTCATTCTACTTTTATTTGTGCCTTCTCTCTGCATCACTCTTATCAGAGGTTTTATTTGCCTGTTCCTAAAATTCAGCTCTTGGCTTTATTGACCCTATTTTATCTGTTACTATGTCACTGATTTCTGCTTTTATCTTTGTTATATCCTTCCTTCTATTTTCTTTGGGCTTGTTTTGTTCTTTTTTTAACTTTTAAGTTGGCATAGCTCATTCATTTTAATTTAAAAATTTTTCAGTATAAGAATTTTAAGGCTACAAATTATCCTTGAAATACCATTTTGGCCATCTTCCATGAGTTTTATTCTGTAGTGTTTTCATTATTGTTGTTATGAAATATCTTTAAATTTCCATATGATTTCTTCTTTGATCAGTAAGTTTATTTAGAAGGGTGTATTAAAATGTCTAAATCTATAGAGATTTTTTAAAACCTTAAAATTTTTTTGTAATATAACATATATACAGAAAAATATATAAAACCTATATGTACAGTGTAATGAATAATTAGGGAGCAAACGCCCATGTAACCACCCCAGGTTAAAAAAAAAGAGTACCATCAAAACCCAGAAGCTTCCTGTATCCCTCCCCATTCATAACCCTCTCTCTCCTGGCAGAAAGGACCACTTTCTTGACTTTTGAGATTGAGAGATTGATTTTATTTATAGATTTACCACCTTTGTAAGCATCTTGAAACAATATCAATTAGTTTTGCCTGTTTTAAACTTTATATGAATGTAATAGTAGAGTGTATAAATCTTTTGTGTCCTCATTCTTTCACTCAGCATTATCGTGAGATTTATCCATATTGTTAGGTGAACTGTAGTCTGCTCATTTTTATTGCTGAATAATGTTTATGTATATAAATATATTATAGATTCTTTTTCCAGTCTACTGAAAAGGGACTTCTGGATTGTTTCCTGTGATCTGCATGATAGAGATTATCTGAAATATGTTAAATTTTGCTTTATGCACTGATATGGAGCCAGTTTTTGTAATACTCCATGTAGGCTTGAGAAAAAAAGTGGTTTTCTAAAGATTAGGTGAACAGTTTATGAATAGTTTAACTCTTTATTGTCTTAAACCCAGACTGCCTGAGTTTTTGTTTTGTTTTTTTCATTACCTGCCTGGCCTCTATAGGTTGAGTTTGTCATCTCTGGAGACCACTCAGGGTAAATCTTTTCTAAGATGTTTTCTATATTAAGGCATCCTGCATTTGAATTGTAACAGAGTGATGACTGCTAAATAGCAAGCATAACTTCCCAACTATTTCAAGAGGAATGTTCCAGATTTGGGTAGTGGGCAGGGGTGGAAGGCCTGAGGGCCTTGAAGAAGAGCCATGCTGTGGGAAAGTGAAGAGCCTGGGGGGAAGATGGATGAAGCCTGACCTTTGCATGAGGGTTCTTAACATGATTCTAGGGTCCGGGTTCCTGTCATTCATCTGCTGGCCCTTTGGACCACTCAGCCACTGGCATGCTTTCCAAGTCTGTATCCATGAGTGGCATCAATTGCTTCTTGGGCTGCTCAGATCCAGCTGGTGAGTTTAAGTAGGGAGCAAAGCAATGGTGGCCCCTTCCTCTGACTCACCCCCCTCCTCAGACCCAGCTGTTTAGGGTCCAGATGGCCTGCATTATGTTTAACCACATACTCTTGGGAACCCCAAAATGCTTTATTCAAATTGAGAGATCTGAATTCACGACTTTGGTATTCTGAGGTTCTCCTTCCAATGAAGGACGACATAGGATAGAGAAAGGCTTTCCAGCTTCCCTTGTCACCAGAGATGGGAGCCTGTTACCTGCAATGTACCTTGTCATCAGATGAGGCACTGGGAGCTCAGAGTGAAATCTCTGCCCTCCCCATTCACCAGAAACAGAACTTAGACATCAGCCCCTAGCCCCCTTCTCCACACGAGCCTGGTACTCTGTCACCCTGTCTCCTAAGTTTTTCAGCTCTGCTCTGCTCAGACGCCGCCCTCCTTCCCTGCTCCCCAGTGCCCGCCCTCAGGAATGGCGTCACAAGCACCTGCAGCTTGGGAACCTGATCCAGGTGGAGGGGGTGGGGGAGGCAGCTCTGGGCTCCTTTGTCTGGCTTTAGCTGGACACTTCACATCTCCTTTTTTGTTGGCAGGGAATTTGTCCCAGTCCTCTGCCGCTGACCTCAGCCAAAGGTGAGTTTGGGGGACCCAGAGCCCTTCAAAGCTCTCGATGGGGGAGGGGCGATGGGACTGGGCTATGGATTTTATAGCTCCAAGGGTCTCTGCTTACTGAAAACTCACCCCCCTACCCCTGTAACATTTCTTATCAAAGACCTCCAAATAGCCTTCTCCCTGAGTTCATAGAATTCCCCTTTTTCTCATTGGCCAGGGAAGGCTAAGAAGGTTCCCCGTAGCTCCATGGGATGGGGAAGAAATTCTGGAAAGAAAAGGAGGATCTAGATCCCAGGGTGTCTGTTGAATAAAAGAGGGTCAGTCGAGGTTGCTTGCTATTGTCCATGTCAGAAAGGTGAGCAAGCAGATTGGCTGCTGGACAATCTTTGGGAGAGACAGTGACCAAGGACCATGGATCAGCTCTGGATGGCTGAGACAATCGGCCAAGGGGGAGTGGCACTTAAGGAGAGCTGGACAGGGACTGTAGAGCCCCAAGGGGAGAGGGCAGGGGCTGAAGGCATATAGTTCAGGAATCGAGGTGGAGGCTGGGAGATTTCAATAACTATGTAAATAAGCATGTAAAATCAGCACCTGTTTATTTGGCTCCCACGGCTGAAGCCTGATTACAGTAGGTCAGCCCTCCAAGGCCGTGTGGGTATATGAGCTAGTAATGGGCCCTTTAAGATATCAAGCTCTGATTTGTGGTCCTGAAAATCTCTAGCTGACACATCCTCCTGGCTCAGGGTTTGGGATTAGCTCATGGGATGGGGCTGATGAAATCCCAGGAAATTCAGTCCTTATTGGCTTTAGGCCCAGAGGCCCTTTCCAAACAGCAGAGAGGGTCGTACACAGGGCTCTTGTTTTGTGAGGGGAAACTGTCCCCCTGGAGAGCCCCTACCACCCCGTGTCACTTCCGTTGGGGAGCAGAATGAAAGAGAAGATTGGGCATGGATTAGGTAGGAAGGGGGAGTCTGTATTTATCTGGGAGGAGCCTGGAGTTTTCCTGATAAATAGAGCGGCCTGGGAAACTGTAGTGACCACATCCAGGAAATCCCAGGAGGTAGTGGGGTGGGAGCATCTGTCTCTCCGAGTCCTTCCTCTCTCTTCTTACTCTTCTCTCTGTCTTTATGCTGTATCTCCACTCTCTCTCCTGATCATGGCACCTTTATCCATCATTTCTCTGGGAGCATCTTGTTGTTCCTTTCCAGCTCCAGCTCTATCTCTTCACCTCTTCTTTTTCTCTCTCCAGCTGTAGCCAACTGGAAGGGGGCTCAGGTACCTGGGCAGGCTCCTCCCTGCGACGGACCCTCAGCTTCATCTTGGGCATGACTGGAAAGGCCAAGGTAGGAGTCAGCTGGGGAAAAGGAGGCCCAGGACCCACTGTCCTCCCCAGTTCCTTCCCTCTCCACCCCACCATCTGCTCCCCTCCCAGCAGACAGGGACTCAGGGCAGTGGTTCAGGTTTTAAGGGAATACGTTATGTTTCCCTGACTCCCTCTCTATATCCCAGTAAATCACCTTTCCTCTGCTTTCCCCATGCCTCCAACTTAGCAGCCAGCTGTAGATAGCTGGAGGAGAAGGGCCAGGAACCTCAAAAGCTGAGGAATGGCTAGCCCTACCTTTCTTTAGGCCCCACAGAGCTAAGAGGTGGGCAGCAGAAATCTTAACCATCGGATATAATAATGATAATAATTACAGCAATACTTTTTACTTCTTCAGAGAGTATTAAGGTTTGCAAAGTGCTTTTACACTCATAATTTTATGGGTGGATACAGCAGCTGAAGGAGTTGAAATTAGACCATAGACAGAGTGGGAGCCAGGGAAGTGTATGATTATGGAAGCGCATTCACACCGTACACGTGGGGCCGTGTGCAGTCCTGACCCCAGGAAGATGAGGCACAATGCTCTCTTCCTTATTACCAACCCCCGGGCGCTGGTGAAACTGGGAGCTCTGCCTGCTGCTTGAATTCATTTCCACTTTCTTCATTTACTGGCAGAATGAGCCACCCCCCTTTTCCTCTCATGGCCTCCCCGAGTACGCATGTACTTTCCCACCCGGGGCGGCTTCTGAGCATTGAGAGAAACCCCAGAGGAGACATCGTCATATTCACCTGGAAGCACCAATGGATTCTTACCAGTAAGGTTGCCTGGGCTCCTCCTGGCCCCACCCACAGTGCTGGGGCGCTCTTCTCTGCCAGCCTTTTAGCTAGGATTCTCCTTGCTCTGGGTGGGCAGGGAGGGCAGAAATGAAACTAGGTTCTTAGCACCTTCTCACCACAGGCCATGGGTGGGGAGTTGAGGCCTGAGACCAGGCAGTGAGAGCAGGGCAGGGTGGGGAGGGTGCACAGTGAGGCTTCTTCTCTCCCATGGGGGAGCAGAGCTCTCTAGAGTACAAATCCAACACCGAGACCTTGAGTTTGAGTCCCTCTCCCCGCAGGCTGTCAGTTCAGGATAGGAGAGTCTGATGGCAGAATCACCCTCTTTTCCTGCAGTGGGAATGGTAGGGGAAGTCAGTGCTGCCCAGGGGCCATCCAGATCCCAGCTGGTTTGCATTTGCCCACGCTTGGCCTAAGAGTTTGGTGTGACAGGGTGAGGGAGAAACTGAACAGAAACTGGAGTCCAAACAGGCAGCAGGGAAAGGCCAGCATAGTCAGGACATTGTCCCATTCGTCTTTATTCACCAGGGGACTGGTCCTGTCTTGCTGTTTCCTTCTCCATCATCTCCTGGTCCATCTTGCTTCCACCCTCATGAATGTGTGTGCTTGTGTTGCTAAATCTCTTCTTCCCCCTCCTCCTAGTTCAGGATAGGGGCCATAAGCAGGTAAACATCAGGAGTGGGGCTGGAGAGAAGCTCAGTCAAGCAGTGAGAGAAGGAAGTGGCTTATTCCTTCCTATTTGACTAGCAGAACATTTTTCCAGAGGTCATCTCATTTAATTCTTATAACACTCTGGCAAAGATAAGTATTTTAATTTCCGTTTTGTAGACAAGATAACTTAGAGTCTAAGTTACTTGCCCAAGATCTCAGTAAGAGTTGGAGCTGTGTTACATACCTAGAGCATTGACTATATAATGTTGCCTCTGCCTCTGTCAGTAAACCTACCCAACAGTAGTTCAGTAGTTTATCCCCTCTCTTTGCTTCTTCCACCATCTTCTGATGGATGGACACTGCAGTCAGTAATGCCTTAATCCTCCTCACCCAGATTACACAAGGTCCAAAGTAAAAAGAAGGAAAGCAAACCTCCTAGGCACATGGGACTTAGGCCCAGGTATCCTTGCGGCTTTCTCTGCTCACCTACTGGCCAAAACCCTGACAACCAGGTTCTTTCCTGGGATGGTCTCCCTACCCCTGAAATTTGGGGGACGTATTTGTCAAATTAAAATGAGCTAAATAAGGTGGTGGCTACTTTTAGATTCTGGTAGAAACTAAGTTTAGTTTTTATTTTTGTGTATCTGAAAAAATAATTTCTGAAAATTTGGGAGGCATCACTAGATAGGAGTGGGGATGAAAGTGTTTTGGAAGACGGGGCAGGGGATGCCAAGGAGAAAAGAAAAGGGTTCACTGTTCCAGAGGATACAGAAAATAGAAATTAAGTGAAGCTATAGGCCTTGCTCACTAAAAGCACAGATGTTTTTAAAGGTAGACCCGCATCCTTTACCCACTCCTCTTTACTTCTCATCGCCTAAGAGGAAGAAGAGGGTGTAGGGTGAGAAGCTCTTCGTACCCTTACAAAGAGCGGATGGGATGGAAAACAGACTGAAGATTGGGGTGGGAGAAGAGGGTTGGAAGGTTAAGCTCTCTTGTTTCATAGGGGCCTTCTAAGTTGAGTTTGAGGACTGAGATCCCTCAGATAACTCTGGGGTTCAGGTCCCGGGTTTATTGGGTATCCAGACTGGAGTTTGGCCCTTTAAGATTCCATCCTTAGCTTGCAGCACCCTCCCACCCTGGGCCTGGGAGAAAAGCCGAGGTCTCAGCCCACCCCTTGTCTCTGGGCCCCCAGTGGGCGGAGCCATGAGGCCAGGATTTTGTCTTCTGGCTGTCTATTTTTAAATTTAGTACATTCCTCAGCCCTGGCTGCCTACTGTGGGAAGGTAAGTCTGTGGTTCGGGGTCCAAGAGCCTCAGGACTGCTGGTTTGGAGGAGTTCCTAGCACCTTCTTATAGGTCTGCCCTGCAGGTGCAAGCCTGGAGGAATCAGCCTCTCCCATGGCCCTGGGAAAGTCCTTTCTGCTTTCTAATTTCCATCCAGCCTCGAACTGGGCATGGTTATTTTCGCTCCTTTTTTCTGGTCTTTGCTATATAAGGATCCTAAAAAGGAGAAAAGGTGAAGGAGGTGAAGGAGTTGCTAGGCAGGAGGGGAAGGCAGAGGAGCAGTGTGGGGTTGAGGAGCCCAGCTAGCTCAGCCAGTGGTGAGGCAGTGGAGCCCAAAATAGTGGCAGAGGCTAAAATTGGCACCTACAAGAGTGCTGAGTCGGGCTTGAAACCTGCAGCCAGGCCCTGCTGCTGAGCCCGGGCAGGGAGCTGCTGGATTTGGGTTGGGCCTCTTGCTCCCTCCCTCCCTCCTTCCTCCACACCTTTGGGGACCAGACCAGGCAGGACCCTGCAAACATAGGATGCTCTGTCTCAGGACTCTCTGTGCTTCTGGTTTCTCCAGCAACATGGGAAAGAGACCCTGAGAGGCAGAAATGAACTGCAGTATGCCTGATTATAGTTAGAGTGGAGGAGGAATTTTCCCAAAAATGTGGAGGTTGCCTCAGGCTGGGGCAATGTGTCCAGAAAGAATGCCCCACTCCACCCCTCCTTGCAGCGGAGAGACTGGCCATACTCCAACTGCCCCGTAACCAGGGCAGGCTGGTTGCTGGTCTTTTGATTCTCTCCTGACTTGCAATAGAGAGAACTGGGGTTAGACACAAGGAAGGACTTTCTAAGCTTCTTAGCCTTCTATAAAGGTAGCGAATCCCTCCCCCTAACCCTTCCCGCGGCCCCAGTAACTGGAGGAGGTGGGAGGGGAGGGGGTGGGCAGAGTGCGATCTTGGAAGGCCCTAGGTGGGTGGGGGCTTGTGCAAGAATTTCCTCCTCTCGGTGTCAGCTTCTTTGACCTCCTGGGGTGAATCTTCACGCCTTCTAAAGACGCAGCCTTTAGTTCCCCTTTGATTTCCCCGCCCTCTCCCCACCCCAGGCCTCAACCGTAAAAGGGGTCTGTAGGCTCTGGCCTGCTTTGTTGGGTCCCAAGACCCAGAAGGAACTGGTCCTGGGTTCCCTGGAGAGCTGGGGGGTGGCTGGAATCCTCCAGTCTCAGGTTTTTCAAGACTGGAGGACTGCGGGAGTTGGGGGGGGGGGAGGGGAAAGGGAAGACTGGAGGGCTGTCGGGGGACGAGGGGAGACCTCGGGTAGGATGAGGGGTACTGGGCTGGGCCAGGGTGGATTTTAGGAAAACCGGAGCCAGGAGGCGGGTGTCTGGGGTTAGAGGGCGGCCCCCGGCGCTGGAGGGCAAACTGGCAGAGGGGCCCCGCAAACCTGTCCATGGCCCCCAGTATTTGTGCAAGCCGCCCTTCCATCGACCAAGGCGTCCCGTCCGGCGCGCCGGCACCCCGCCCTCCCTCCGCCCCGCCTCCCCCCTTCCTGAGCTCGGGCGGGGGTGGAGACTCGGGTTTGAGGAACTGGCGCTGGGTGCCGGGCTAGGGGAGTCAGACTTCCTGTCCCTGAGACCAACGCTTGCGGGGCGGACCCCCCCTCCCCCCCACAATAGCCGGACGCTTGGGTCCCCGCCTCGTCCTCCCAGGCTCCCCCCCATCGGATTATGTCTCGGATCGAATCCCTCACGCGGGCGCGGATTGACCGGAGCAAAGAGCTGGCCAGCAAGGTGGGCTCTGAACCCCCTGTCCTCCGCCTGCGGTCCTTTGGGTGCTCTTCGACCCTGGCAGCCGCAGCGCACCCCCAGCTCTCTCCGCCTGCTTTCTGGGCGCCAAAATCGGGCGGAGCGTTGGCTGGGAGAGCGGCGGGACGGGGTGGGTGGGGACTGTGAGTGAGTGGGGAGGGGGCTGGGGGAGCAGTAGATGAGACCCGCGCCTCCAGCTCTGCTTCGATTTTCTGCTGGAATCCCGGGAGAGAGTGGACCTGGGATTTGGTGGCTTCCGATCCGGTGGGACTGGGTGTTTTGGGCCGCGCAAAAGAAAGTTGCTCGGGTAAGGGACGGAGCGGAGAGAGGGAGGGGTGTGTGTGTGTGTGGTGTGTGTGTGTGTGTGTGTGTTAAGGGGGTGACGGAGAAAGCTCTCCCGCACCCCCTCTGCCTGAGTCGCACCGGGTTGCTCTCGGTGTCCCCCTCACCCCGCAGTCGCTGGCTTGGTCCTTCCCTCTTTGTCCCCGCCATCCGGCGGAGAGGGTGGGAGGGGGTGGTTTCCCGGCTTCCTCCCACCACCACAACCACCACCACCCCTCCAAGACAAAAGTCAGCTCCTCCTCTCCTCGCAAATGGACTTTCCAGCTGTGATTCAGTTCTCTCCTCTGGTGGGCGGGTGACTCGGGTGAAGGAGACTTAGGGACGGCTTACTTCCCCCCAAGCCATCACTCTTAGGTGAAGGGAGCAGAGGTCTTTGTGTAGTTAGGATCCTTTCCTCCATCCTTAGGAGCCCTGAGCACCCCTGTTCCTGGAACACACAGAATCCCCCATCCCTATCTGCCCCACCTGCTTCCAAGCTCCTTGTCCACCCATCCTGAACAACCTGAAACCCTTAGGCTGACCCACTTGGCACTGTGCCCTCGTCCCTCCTCCCCCTCCCCCAGCTCTCTTATCTCTTCATCTTGGGACCCATTCACCTACCATTTCAGAGTCTGGATGTATAATTTTCCTCGCCCCCCCCCCCCATCCCCATCATGACCTCTTGGCTACTCCTTTCCAAGTATCCTTTATTTCTGCCTTTGTACCCAGGCCCACACCTCAGCACTCAGGAAATGATGAAGCTGTCTCTTGTAGATGAATAAATGAGAGCTGAGAGGAAGGTGGTACATGCAGACAGCACCTCCCAGCTGCAATCCACACTGTACCCGCTATCAGAAAGGCCAAGACCCAGTCCATAGCAGGTTAAATCTCTGGCCTCTCTCCAACCCCAGTGTCCTGCCGCAGTGTCCAGCCTACGCTGATCACCATCACTATCTTCAGACATGGGAGCAGTACCCTTTGGGAGCCCTCACAGATGATGGAAACCCTCTTCACACCTCCTTCCTAGCTCCTAGCTTGGCTATTTGTCTCGAGGCTAAGTTGGAAGAGGTTCCATCCTGGACCTTTTCCTTAGGGGGTTGGGATAAGAGTCTGCTAAAGGGAAGCCAACTGGGGATTTGAGTAGGGCCTAAGACAAACAGAGGGCAGAGGAGAGAAGGCTGAAGTGTGGTGGAACAGTGGGGTGGCAGACAGGCTCTTCTCATCCCTGCGCCAGGCCAGGCCCCAGCTATGAAAGTCTGTTTATTTTTCAACTGTTTGAGCTGAGACCCTGGAATAGAGCCAAGGGGGGTGGAGAGGTTTTTTTGAAACCACGGAAATTTGGTTCCACCCTAAAAAGGAAAGCCGTGGGGGCACCGGTGGGGGGCAGACCTGGAGAAGGGCTGTGGAAAGGGGTTCTGGGAGGGTAGATACTGGGGTTCTTTTTCCATTATTGGGAGGAGCTGGGGAGCCAGAAACCTGGGTCCTCATGCCTATTTTTATTTTTATTTTTATTTGGTAGTGGGGGAACAAGGAATCAAGAAGCTTGGCTTTTTCTATCCTAGGGCTGGCTGTGGTTTAGGGGGGTGGGTTGGGAATCTGACTGAGGATGGCGATGTGGGGTGCTGAGTGGGTAGATCTGAGAGGGCAGAGAGGCCACTGGAGGAGGGTGGTTGTCAGTTTGGGCTGGTCGGAAGGGGAGGGCCACCTCCGGAAAGCTGTGGTTATAGAAGGGGGGAGTTGATTCTTAGCCAACAAACCCTGGATCCCCTCTCCCCCCTTCCCCCAAGCACACCAGCTGTCTCCTTTCTTTTTATACTGTGGTGGGAAGTAGAGGGGGGCTGCTGAGATTATTTGAGGAAGATGGTCTCCCCTGCTACCTATACAGGGGGATGGTTCAAAGCTAAGTCCTGACCACCCCTCCTTTCTTGCCTTCCTCCCTGGGACCTCCTTGAAGAAGGAGGAATTTAAGTCGAACCTGCCCCTTTTTCCTTCTTACCCCCGTAGAGCCTGTGCAGAGCCTGTGCCGCTCCCCCTCTCCATGCCTCTTTTCTCTTTTCACTCCATTTCTATTCTTCCAGGCTGTCTGCAGTCCTCCACCCCCTCGTTCTCTCTGCTCTACTTCCTACTTCCATAGGTCCCAAACCCCATAGGTCCCCCTTCTCTTTTGCCCCCTGTTCTTAACTCCCTCCTCCCCACAACCCTAACTGTCTTGTCTCTCGGAACAAAGGGTCCTTTCCTGCCTAGGAGGGAGCAGGGGCTAGAGGTCCAAGGATGGCCCTGGAGGCTGCGGGGGTGTCCCCCTGGAATCTCGAGGACCCTAGCTTTGGAGTGAGATGGGCAGGTGGAGTGGGGAGAGAGGAGAGAGACTATTTCTTTGTTCTGAGAAGTGGAGAGGTGGCTGGCTTTGTGTGCAGGACTAGGAGTGGAGCCGGAGAGGAGGGCTGGGGGAGCCCAGAAGGGGGCAGAGAGCGCTGGCATTTTGGGAGAAAAGTTGAGGAATTGGGGGTCTCCCAGGAAACTGAGGTTTTTGGGGGCATAGGGAAAGATTCTAGGGGTCATGGAGGTTAGGGAAAGAGCTGAGGGGGAGGGGAGAAGCAGGGGTGGGGGAAGGGAGCCGAAAGCTTAGGGAAGTCACTGAGCGACTGCAGGGAGGTTGGATGGCTCCTAGGGAAAGACCTGCAGGGCTGACCAGAGGGTTTAAAGAGGGATCTCATCTCAGTCACTCTAGCTTCCCTGGAACCTCGACCTTGAAATCAAGGAGGAGACAGATCTGAAGGAGTGAATCTCATGTGCGCACACGACTTGTGTGTTGGGGTGTGTGTGTCTGTGTCTGTCTGTCTGTCCCCAGATGCTCTGGGTCACTGTTTTGAATGGTGGTCACCAGAGTAGGGGGCTCATTGCTCTCTGGACCTGAGGAAGTAGTTCCATTCTTAGCTTCAGTCTCTGGTTTAAAGTATCATCTAGGAGCTTGAGTGAGCAGATTGGACAGGCTTCCTGGAGCTGGTAAGAGAAATGGCTGAGAGGAGCTGGCTGAACCGTTCTGGGTTTGTTTATGTTTCCTTGGGGGAGGGGGGGAGGGGCTGCACGCAGCCGCTGCCCCCCTCCCAACTCAGCCGGCCTGCCCTGTGCCAGGAGGGCAGGGAGTCCTGGCACAGCTATTGTTCGCCTGCACAAATGCCCGTCTGTTTGCATCACTCCCCCCTCCCTCTGTGCTTGTCTCTCTTTCCTGACCTGACAGGTGTGGCCGGGTAGGGGGCAGGCTGGGGTCCAGGATGCCTAGGTCTCAGGGTGTCTAGCCCAATTTTATTCCCTATGGCCCTTAGCACCCCTCTTATGCTTCGCCAGCAGGCCCTCCCCCATTGTCCGGTGTCTCATCTCCATTCATCAAGCAAGTGTTTATTAAGTGCCTTTGTGTGTTCAGCGATGTCTTTTTGTGTTACGTTTCTGGCTTTGGCATTAGTGTTTCCGTTTGGGTGCCTTCTCCTCAGCCTCCTGCCTTTATCTTGTCCCTGGAAGCTCATAAAGGAAGCAGAGCCTGGCTGAGACCATCCCATGCCCTCTCCTCAGTCCCATGGCCAGGGACCCTCTCTCTGCTCATTTCCCTGCCCTGTAGCCCATCCCACGTGACTCTCTGAACTCCTGCCGTCCAGGATCTAAGCCACAGATGACTCAAAACCCAGTGGAACCCTCCAGGGGCTTTCTGGTCACCTAACAGAGGGCCTGGACAGAGGCTGCACCTCCTTGGGGAAGGGGCTGCTGCCCCTTGCAGCTGGTGCCGAGGCCATTCTGAGCACCATGTGACTTCCCCAGAGGTCTTAGTTTGGAAATACCCGATGGAGGAACAAGGACAGCTGAAAGCTGAGACTTTGCTTGGAGAGGTTCTCACTGCTGGATCGGCTCTGCCATCCTCTGCTGCCCGATGGAGAGCCCAGGAAGCTGAAGTCCAGGCTTTGGCGCTCCTTATCTTTGCATGTACGGCACTGTTTTCCTCATCTCGCAGCCTGAGAAGCAAAGTATGGAGAAAGGGGAAACTGCTTCTGCCTTTGAAGCTTTGAGCCTCCAGCCTCAATGCCTACTGCCATTCGCCTAGTCTTTCTTCAAAATGACCAAGATCTGGGATGAAGGTGAAAGGAAGGTTTGGGTTGGCCTTCTGACCTTCCGAGGAAACCCTCCGTGCCTAAGTTCAAAGAAATTAGAAGGAGGAAAGGTCTGGGAGGAGGGAGAAAAGACCAGATAAGAGGAGAGGAGACTGAAGGCTCTGAAACTCTGATAAGGAATGAAGGGATCCTGGGGGCAGGGGCGAGGGTGCTGCAGGGACCCCATGTCTTGGTGTCCAACCATTCGTTCATCCATCTTTCCATCCTTTTTTCCCCTTCCTTTCCTTTCTTTCCAAGGAGGAAAGGCACTCGTGTATTGAGTGCCTGTTGTATACCAGCCGCCGTGCTAGGTGCTTCCACATGCTTTATTCACTTCATCCTTGATGTAGCAGTGGCTGAGCTGAAGGCTGTGTAGCAAGAGAAACTTTCTGTAAGGTTGTGAGAAAGCAGGGCTCTGGACACTGGACGGCAGAGGACCGACCAAAGCAGAAAGGGCCCCTGAGTGTTAGGCTGGGTGTTGGTGACTGTGGAGTAATGGGCTCTTTTCTTAGTGGACAGATGAGGTGAAGGGCTGTTCTGCTGGCGGGCAGGCCGGTAGCTGGGAGGCTGATGTGATGACCTTAAGAATACCTGGAAAAGTAGGACAAAGAAGCAGACAAGCCTGTTCAGTCCATCTAGGGAGCAGGCACCGCTGGAGAGCAGGCCCTGTCCTTCCATCCTCACCAGCCTGAGCCCTGGGGCGGGCGCAGGCTGCCTCCAGGACAATAGCGCTAGGCAGTGCCAGGGCCGCATGCTGCTGGGCAGTGTCTGTGTTGGGATGTGCTGCTGCGGCTGCTGCCCGCTGCTGGCCCACCTAGAGAGGCGGTCACTTGGAGAGAGGGTGAGTGTTGGGAGGTGGAGGAGGCTGGGCCCAAGGTAGCTGGGTTGTCTGTGAGACATTGATGCCAGAGAGAGGAAGGTCGACTGGAGACCCTGTTCTCTGGCTACCCCAGTCCTCTGCCTCCCTTTTGCCCCCTCTCTCGCAGGTGAGTGCTCCGGGGAGGCCGGAGGGTGGAGGGCAGAGGGCGGGTGAGGGGAGGAGGAGTTGTAGCAGCACTGGGGCAGATCTGCAGCACTGCCCCATCTGGAGTTGACCCTCATTCAGACATGTTGCTCTTTTCTTAACAGTATTACATTAGTTTCAGTATTTTTGCAGACTATACTCTACTAAAGTTATTACAAAATAATGGCTATAATTCCCTGAACTATACAATATATCCTTGCTGCTTATCTGTTTTATACATAGTAGTTTGTATCTCTTAATTCCATATCCCTAATTTGTCCTTCCCCATGTTGCTCTTTTTAATATGATTTTCACTTTTTTGTTTGCTTGCTTTTATTTTTTAATTATTATTATTTTAAAACTTACTTTATTTTATTATTTTTAAAATTTAAAAAAATTTTTTTCAGTGGAGGTACTGGGAATTGAACCCAGGACCTTGTACATACTAAGCATGCACTCTACCACTGAGCTATATACCACCCCACAATTGCTTTTAATTCAAACATAGTAAGTGCTCAAACTCTTTTATTTGTGTCATGGAGAAGGCTGGGAGGGCAGGAGAGGAGGAGAGAAGGGAGAGTATAGGGCAGTGAGAAGAGATATTTGGACCTGGACTTTGAGGTCCTATAAGATTGCTATTCAAAGGAAGATTTGATCTCCTAAAGAACTATAATTTGGAGCAAGACAGATGGGGGTTAGACCAAAGGGAGAATTTTCTAGTGGTCCAGATAGGTACCAGAATAGAAAAAGGGAGGCTAGAATTAGACATGGGTCAGCTTCCTTAACAAGGCCTAGGTAGGGGACGGGAAGGGGAAGCAAGGGTGAGAAAGGGAAGGCCGAAGTGGGAGACCATGGAGTCAAGGAGGGAGACCAGGAGGTGAGAAGTTGACTATGAGATAGGAAGAGGAGGCGCATGGGAGGGGAGGAGAAAAGAAAAATGGGTGATCAGGTAGGGAATGACATTAAGACCCCTGGGTTCTGCTCATCATCAGACAAACCTGGAGCTTCTGAGGGGAGGCAGAAGAGAGAAGGATCTCGGGCCACCAGGAAGCCCTCAGAGCCTAGGGCACCGCAGCCCAGTGCCCTCTGGCCCCTGTGCTGTTGACTCAGCCGGTCCACACTTCCTCTTTCTACGCTAGGCATCTCTTCCCCTCCCCCACCTCTTGACTGCCAGTATGGCTGCAGCTGAGAGTCAGGTCCAGGCCCCAAGGTCCAGGCTGGGGACTCTCTGGGTTCTAAATCTCTGTCCCTGGGCACCAATCAGTGTCCTCTGACTTGGGGTTCATGCCCTCAGCCTCAGCCATCTGGATCCAGCTTTTTGGTTTCTGAGAGGCAGGGAAACCTTGGAGGGAGTGGTCTTGTCAGCTTGTCTTCCTGTTCTCTGTCATCTTAAGAATGGAGGGAAAATCCGGGGGTCTGAGGTGACCACTGAGGAAGGTCCTGGAATAGGTAGAAAGCATGATGTCCCATCTCACCTCCTCAGGTTTTGCAAGGGAGACTCAGGGATTTGAGGAGGGACATGAAAAAGGTCAGGGAGAATGACTTGACCCGCCAAGAGCAGGGGGAAGAAGGAGAAGAGAGAGCTGATGGGAAATGCCAGCCTCCGAGGTTCTGCAGAAGGGCCCACAGTGCACACCATCTCATCGGAGACAAGAACTGACATTGCAGCCAGAGGATGGAGGGTAGATGCCAGCAAGGACTTCCTAGACTAATTGGGTGAGGAGGAATAAGGGCGATATCCTAGGTTTTGGAAGGTAGTATGGGAGGAATAAAAGTTAGACTGCAGGAGAGACTTCCTGCCAGGAATGAGATCAATGATGGCTGAGTTTCCTTCCTTAAAGATCCCAGAGAGGACGAGTGACCTGAGACCAAAACTAGGTTCCTCCTACCTTGAGGTTAGCAGGGGACATGCTGCCTCCCACAGAGAGGCTCTGTGGACCTTGGCTGAGTGGATGTGGAAGAGTTAGAGGTTTAGGATCCTGACCTCTGGATTGGAGGTGGCAGTGGAGGCATTCTGCCCCCTTCAGCCAATCTAATAAGGGGATCTCCTGCCCCCCACTGTGACTGCCACTGCCACAGAGACAGCGGCTCCAACACCGGTTGTCATGGTTATAAGAAGAGCTAACTCCCATAGATTTGAAAGCGCTGGTGAGCTGGCACCTTCTGCTTCGCCTGCTCTTCCCTCCTCTCTGCGCATCTTCCCCCGGCACAGAGAAGAGAGTACAGCAGCTCGGGGGCGAGCAGAGCTAGGGCAGGGAGGTGGGGTGAGGACGCTGAGGTCTAGAGCCACGGAGGTTAGAGCTACAGAGATGAGCGGCAACCGGAGGCAGCCCAGCCGCAGGGGCCAGGTAGGTCAGGGGCCAGCTTGGCCCTCGGAGCTGGCCTGGTCACTCCCAGACAGCTGTGCGAGGCAGGCTCTGCTTCAGGAAGTGGTGTCTTTCTGGCAGTGCCAGGCGGGCATTGCTCCCTCATCTTTCTCTCTGGACTCCTCAGGCACCCTGGCATCCTCCAGCCTCACTTCCTGTCTCTCTCATCTCTTCCACAGACCCGGGAAAAGGAGAAGATGAAGGAAGCCAAGGATGCCCGCTATACCAACGGGCACCTCTTCACCACCATCTCCGTTTCGGGCATGACCATGTGCTATGCCTGTAACAAGAGCATCACAGCCAAGGAAGCCCTCATCTGCCCAAGTAAGTTGTTTGGACCCTGAATATCTGTCAGTCTGATTCAGTGCCCACTGACCCTAATCTTGCTATCTGTCCTTTTTGCCCTGGATCTGATCTATAAGGATCACTCTCCTCTCTGAGCCCCGGAAGAGCCCAAATGCCAGGGCCAGATGCTTGATCCCTCTTTCCCTTTTCTCACATCTAGGGGTGGTGGCAGTGGGAATGTGGCATAAGCTGGCAAGGGAGGGCAGGGGTGGCTGGGGTGACTCCCTTTGCAGCTGTCGTCCTCTGGGTATCCCCCAGCTCCCCGAACAGCTGCTGAGGGTTAGGAGAACTGATTGGAGAATGGAATGTTGTGTGCATGGGAGTGGGTGGATGGGGCATTGCATGGGAAGCTGCGGGCCTTGCAGCTGTTCTGCCGATCTTCCCGGGCAGAACTGAATGGTCAGGACTTTAGGGTCTCCTCGTCCCCTCCCTTTCTGTTGACTAGGTAGAGCCTGAAGTCTCGAAATCTCTGCAGTTTGAAGCAGAGGATTAGGGATTAGGAGCCCCTTCTCAAATTCCTAGTCTGACTAATACACAGTGAGAAGGAGAGAATATGGCAGCAATGTGTTGGGGGAATAGGGCTTAGAACTCCTGACCTTCACCCACATCTAAGGGTAGCCCTGTATTTAGTAAGTACAAGCAAGGAATTCTCCTTTCCCCAAGAGGACTACGCAGAGGGCTCCTGCCTGTCCACCCACCCACCCCCACCCCCAGATTTATGCCAAAGAGCTGCTTCTGATTAGAGCAGAACTGGAGGTATTGTGACCTGCTGCTGAATAGAGGGACAAAATCTAAATCTAGCTTCTAAATCTCTATGGAACTTGGGGAAGGAACCCCCAGAAAGAACCAGCGAGGCCTCCCTACGTCCTCACTGCTCAACTTAGAGTGATGAGGATGAGGAGGGAACCCCAATCTAGATCCCTCTAGAGACCTGCCAGAATTCCCAATCTGGAAGCTTGTTGCCAGGGGAACCAGGGAGGCGGGCAGCAAATGCTATTTTGAGAGCAGGTGGAAAGCGGAGGTTCCATCCAGAGACTCTGGGTGCTGGGGGTAGGAGAAGGGAGCTCCAGGGGGGTAGGTGCAGTCCCAGCCCCCACTTCTGTCTGCCCCCTGCCCCACCCTGCTCGCCTTGTATTTGTGGAAGTAAGCATGGTGCTGGGTATTGTCTGAAGGAGTTAGCAGAGTTTCCGGTGTTGTTGGACGGGGGAAGGGAAGCTGGAGAGGGCCAAGGGCTGAGGGCATGTTGGGGAAAGGGACAGCCAGTAGTCCCAGTGCCTAGGCTTGGTTGCTCCTCCTTCCCTCTCCTCTTCTCTCCTACCCCATGGCAAGGTGGGGTGGGGGATGAGGGAGAAGCAGATGGAGTGTGGGAGCTGTGGGTTTGCCTTACTTCGGGAACAGGACTCCCTGGGCCCGGAAGGGAGACTGGAGTCCTAGCAAGCAGAGCTGGGCAGTGCAGAAGGCGGGCGGGCGTGGTGGGCAGGGGCAGAGCATGACCTGTCCATGCTCTACCACTGGATCCATCAGCCTTTAAACTGCGTAGGCCTAGTCAGAGTTCACGGGCATACATGTGGGTCAACGGGAGGAGCAGAGCTTTTGGATTCAGACACTCCTGAGTTTAAAGCCCAGCTCTACCACTAGCTGTATGACCTCTGGCAGATGGCTGAATCTCTCCAGGAGACAGGTTCCTCATCTGTAAAATGAGGATCATTGGATCTACCTCAAAGAGTTGTTAGGATCAAGTAAATGTGGAACATTTACTGATTGCCCAGGGGTTGTTCATTTTCCCCTCTCGGCCCCTAGCCCCCATCCCAGCTGCTCCTGTGCCATCTTCTGTTCTGTGGGCGTCCTCTCTGCCATCTGTCATTCTCAACCACCTTTGTGCTTCTTGAGCTCATTTCTGGCAGCCAGTAACCCCTTCTTCCCTCTAGTCCCTCTCGCAGGTCATCTCTGAGTCGGGATTGCTCACCCCTCCTGGTGGCTTAATCGTGGTCCACACCTCTACCCTCTCTCTCCATTTCCTGCTTGCAGGAAGAGGGCGGTGGGAGGAGAGGGGCTGGGGTGCGGTGATGGCCGAGGACTCTGGGAAGGGGGAGAGTCTCTGAGACCATTTGGCCAGGGGGAGATGGGTGTCTGCATGAGGGTGTGTCCCCTTCTGTACCACCCGGCCCTCCCTTCACCCTCTCTACCCCACCCTCCCAGCCTGCAATGTGACTATCCACAACCGCTGTAAAGACACCCTCGCCAACTGTACCAAGGTCAAGCAGAAGGTGAGATGGCAGGGAGGGCAGAGGGCTGGGGGAGAGGGTAGTGAGTATGCGGTACCCTCATGCCTTTTCCATTCATTCCTTACCCTGTGTTCTCAACCCCTCTCCTCATGGGGGGGCAGCCCAGACCCTCCACCCTAGGCCTCAGGCCCCACCAGAGGGGGGCCAGCCTCTTGCTGTAGACACATCCCCTCAGCACAGGGTCGGCCACCCTGATGCCCATAGCCATCATGCCAGCTTTCTCCCGAGGTCGAGCCAGCCACCCAGCTCCTGCCCCATGCCCGTGGGGGTGACCCTCGGATGACAGCTGTTCTTGGTGTCTTTCTCTCTCTTGCTCTCTGTCTCACAGCAACAGAAAGCCGCCCTGCTGAAGAACAACACTGCCTTGCAGTCTGTTTCACTTCGCAGTAAGAGTGAGTAGTGAGGGTGCAGGAGCCCCCATAGGACCCTGGACCCTAGACCTCTCAGCCCATGGGCTCTGCTGCCCCCATGAGGTCGTTCCTTGGCACAGCGCCTTCCTCCTTTCGATTGAAGCTAATGATGGGACCATAAGACAGGTTCAGACTCTTGAGCTTTGGGGCAAGACAGGAGAAGTCAAATGGGGATGAAAGCTTGGGATGGCTGGTCATCTGAGCCTGGTCACATCCTGTATTTTTTTTTTTTTACATCCTGTATTATTCAGTTATTTACACTGCATTTGGGAATGTTGGCAGCAGCTGTCAAGGGCCAATTCAGACAGCTTTAGTGTAACGGAAAGAGCATGGTGCTTAGTCAAGAAGACCAGAGTCTGAGTCTCTGCTCAGCCACCAGCTGAGTCACTCCAGACAAGTCTCTTAACCGTTCTGAGCTGCAGTTTGCTCATAGGCTTTTTGTGGGGAGGAGATAAGACAAGAAAAGCTCTTTGTAAATATGAAAAGTGTTGCACAAATGGATGGGTATCATTACTGTTACCATCTTTCTTTGACTAGGCCTGGGCTAAAGGTGGGGTGGGAGGGGAGGCCTCACTTTTAGTCGAGAAGCCTGGGAGGCCTGAATCCCAGGAAGGCGCCAGGTTTGACGCTTGCCTGCTCGGTATCCCCCTGACAGCCACCACCCGGGAGCGGCCTAGCTCTGCCATCTACCCCTCCGACAGCTTCCGGCAGTCTCTGCTTGGCTCCCGCCGCGGCCGCTCCTCCTTGTCTTTAGCCAAGAGTGTTTCTACCACCAACATTGCTGGGTGAGCCTCTACTTGGGGAAGGGAGAGCCAGGCAGGCAGAGTGTGGCAGTGGAGACGGGGGGCTGAGAGGTCCTTCCCATCCCTGAGCTCAGAATGGTAGACAGACAGGTAAGGAGAACTTGGAGGGATGGCCTCTGGGATCCTGGCCTTGGTTCCCCACCTGGGAAGGGACCTCTTGCCCAAGTGGAGGTTATGCAGCCAGCCTCCCCGTCCCTCAGACACTTCAATGATGAGTCTCCACTGGGGCTGCGCCGGATCCTCTCCCAGTCCACAGACTCCCTCAACATGCGGAACCGGACCCTGTCAGTGGAGTCCCTCATCGATGAAGGTGACTATGCCTGGGCCCCGGGCGAGACCTTGGATGACCTGGGGTGAGGGGCAGGTTTGGGCAGGCCTGGGAAAGGCAGGGTGGGAAGGGATCTAGAGAAGGGCCCAGGACCCAGAGGAGAGAATTGGGGTCTGAGTTGTTTCCCCCACTCATGTCCAGGTGCAGAGGTGATCTACAATGAGCTGATGAGTGACTTTGAGATGGATGAGAAGGACTTTGCAGCTGATTCCTGGAGCCTTGCTGTGGATAGCAGCTTCTTGCAGCAGCATAAAAAGGAGGTGATGAAGCAGCAGGATGTCATCTACGGTGAGCCACGAACCACCCCTAGACTTCCCTTCCGTCACCAGTCCTGTTTCTCTGTGCCCTTCCTCTGCCAGCCCCCACCTCTCAAGACCCTTCTCTCTCATCCTGTTGGCCTTCGAGACCCTGCCTGGCATCCCACAAGTTGCCACTAGGCCCCCACCGTTTGGGGCTGTTGGTCTCCAAGGCCCTATCTTTATCCCTTCCTTCCAGTCAGTTCTTAGGCTTTCCTCTCTGCCTGTTCCATGCCCAACACTGTACTGGGGACTATGGGAGATCTAGACATGTAGGGGACAAATGGTTCTTGCCCTAAAACAGCTCACAGCTTGAGATGGCAAGGTATCAAGATAAAAAAAAGATTAGAAAATCATCTAAGATCAGAATAATGCAGAATGTTAACCTGGAAGGGATCTTAAAAACCTACAGTGAGCCCTGAGGTCCCCAGGCTAGGCTCCACCAATTGTGTCCAAGCCAGAGTAGAGGCCAGATATCCCACTGTCCCTGCAGAGCTAATCCAGACAGAGCTGCACCATGTGCGGACGCTGAAGATCATGACCCGCCTCTTCCGCACGGGGATGCTGGAAGAGCTGCAGCTGGAGCCAGGGGTGGTCCAGGGCCTGTTCCCCTGCGTGGACGAGCTCACTGACATCCACACACGCTTCCTCAGCCAGCTGTTAGAACGCCGGCGCCAGGCCCTGTGTCCCGGCAGCCCCCGGAACTTCGTCATCCATCGCTTGGGTGACCTGCTCATCAGCCAGGTGAGAAAAGGCAGGACCATGGGCAACATTCACGGGAGGAGGTGTGACTACAGTGGGCATTTCTTGTCTCCAGACACTAGGGGTGGGGGGCAGGGAGAGCGGGAGAGCCAGGAAGCCAGCCTGTTTGGTGGGAGGCCAGAGGGTATTGGGGATAAGGTGTGGCTTTGGGGGAAATGCTGACCCAGCCTTGCTCCCCCGACTTCTAGTTCTCAGGTCCCAGCGCAGAGCAGATGCGTAAGACCTACTCAGAGTTCTGTAGTCGCCACACCAAGGCCTTAAAGCTCTATAAGGAGCTGTACGCCCGAGACAAACGCTTCCAGCAGTTCATCCGGGTAAGCAGACCTCTCCAGGACCCAGCCTCAGAACCTCCCTAGTGCCCAAACCCAGCCTCCCCCATTCGTGGGGGAGCATTGTATGCTACACCCACACGAAGGGCAGGTGCTTGCCAGCCCTTGTGTGGACCCATCTGCTTGTGGATCCCGTCAACAACCCCTCGTAGCAGTAGAGCAGGTGCTTTCCCTGCTTTGGTCCTCACAGTGAGCCTGTGGCCTCATCCCCACTTCCCAGACTCAGCCACTATACTGGCGTGAGGTAAACGGCCAAGCTAGGGCCAGCACCAGGGCTTAGGCTCCAAGTCCAGCGTTCTTTCTGTTGCCCTCCCCTCGGGCCCCACTCTGGCCCTGAGCCCCACCTGTGCCTTTGCAGAAAGTGACCCGCTCAGCTGTGCTGAAGCGGCATGGGGTACAGGAGTGCATCCTGCTGGTGACTCAGCGCATCACCAAGTACCCGGTGCTCATCAACCGGATCCTGCAGCATTCCCATGGTGAGAGGAGGGCCCAGGGAGGAGGGAGGGTGGGAGAGGGCTATCTGTGGTGAGAAATAAGCAAGGGGAGGAATAGGGTCAGGTATGGAACCCTGGGCAGCCTCTGAAGGTGGAAATCAAGAGCAGTGGGAATTGGATCTGGCGTGAAGCTGGCTGAGTCATCCCTCCCTCACACCGACCCCTGGCGCCAGGGATTGAGGAGGAACGCCAGGACCTGATGATGGCACTGGGGCTGGTGAAGGAGTTGCTGTCCAACGTGGATCAGGATGTGCATGAGCTGGAAAAAGGGGCCCGCCTGCAGGAGATCTACAACCGCATGGACCCTCGGGCCCAGACCCCGGTGCCTGGCAAGGGTCCCTTTGGCCGAGAGGAGCTTCTACGGCGCAAGCTCATCCACGATGGGTGTCTGCTCTGGAAGACAGCAACTGGGCGCTTCAAAGGTCAGTGGTCAGCTTGGCAGGCCAGGCAAGAGTCCGAGGTCAGATATGGAGAGGGAGAAGCATCCGACTCTTAGGACCTCCCTTTATGCAGCCGTATACCCAGGGTGAGACCCAGTGCAGGGAAAATATGTGGTCTCTGTTGCAACAGAAGTCTGAATTCTGGACTTAATTTTCATGGGCTGTACAAGGACTTCCTTTTCAGTATTTGTTCGTTTCTTTGGTCCTTGCATGCCCGGAAAGCTCCCAGTTTTGATGAGGAAGACAGAAATTCCAGAATCCGAGGACAAGATCAGAGTAGTTGGTTCTACCAGCTTGAATCCCAGCCACCAGGGCTGGGGAATGGGCAGGAGCTTTGGGAACACAGCTGGGGAAGGCCCATGGGAGGGGCAGAGCCCGGGGAAGGGGGGCCGGGTGGGGAAAAGAGAGCAGAGGGGGCCTGTTGTGGGTGGGGCACAGTTTCCCAGACTGCACTGGCCAAGTCTTTCCTACCTCAATCAAGGCAAGAGAGTTGTGGGCCTCAACTTCGGGGGTGAGGAATGAGGGACAGAAGTAAACTGTGTGACCTGAGGCCAGAGCCTGCCTGCATCTCTGTCCTGTGTCATGAAATCCCCACTCCATGGGCTTGAGTATTGCAGGCCTCACCAGCCATTTTCCTTCATCCCTTTCTCTCCTTCCCATCCCTCCCACACAGCAGCTAAGAATATAAACCATGGGGGTTTAAAAATAGCAAGGCTGGAGAGCTTTATTTCTGAAGCATTTAGCGAAAGCCCTCCCCTTCTGGGTGCCCACAAGTTAGTAAGCTCTTCAAGGGCAGAGGGTGAGTGTGTGTTCTCCTGACTATGACATCCGACTTCCATGGGCTTGACCTTTGTTTCCCCCTCACTCTTAAAGTGCAGGAACCTCATAAGGTCTGAGAGCCTGGAAGGTCAGTCAGAGAAGGAAAATGAAAGCAGGGGCCACTGGGGCTGAAGGAGATTGGGACTGTTCAGCAGTGGCAGAGATGGTTAAGGAACCCTGTTCCCTTCCCTACAGAGCACAACATGAGAAGTGGAATGTGCTGGCACTTAGGCCAAATATCTAAAAAGGTCTTACGTTAGTTCATTGTTTGACATAGAACTGAAAGACTAAAAAAGGGTAGACCCTCCTGCTCTGGGAATCCTTTTACTCTCACAAAAATTCTGGACCTTTTTCACACAGAAAAATACACGTGTATTATGTCAACATGTAAAATGCTTATGCAACCTCAGAGGGTTTGCAGAGTCCCTGAAGCCCAACCGTGGACATCCTAGGGGTCTGCAGACCCCAGGTTAAGAAACCTGCATTAGTTGGATAAAGAGGATTTTTTTCAAAGGCATTGGGTGACTGCTTATGGGCGCTTCTAGCCCAAGAAGCTACAGTACCTAAAGGCATATGCATTCTTGCCACCCCATTTCTGAGCTATAAGAATCAGGGAGGTGGGAGGTCTGTAAAGGTGGAGGAAGCAACCAGAGGGAGAGAGGCCAGGAGGAGGGAAATCAGTAGCTGTAACCTGATGGGTAGTCCCGGTCCTTGAGAAAGAGGAAACAGCTGCTCAGACTCTCTAATGCTGACTGTTCTCCTGCCTTTATCCTCCTGCCAGATGTGCTGATGCTGCTGATGACAGATGTGCTGGTGTTTCTCCAGGAGAAGGACCAGAAGTACATCTTTCCTGCCCTGGTGAGACCTTCCTCCTCCTCCTTTCTCAGCACAGACAAGTGTTTCAGGCCCTTCTTGCTTTCCTACCCCAGCCTGAAAGAACTTTGGAATCCTCCAGAGTGAAGCAGCTGTTACTGTAACTATTACTATAAAGGAGGAGAAATAAGAATAGCTAACCGGTATTGTTACTGTGTGCAGGCACTTTACAGCTGTGAGGAAGGCCCGTTATTATTTTCTTTTTGTGGACGAGGAAAGTAAAGCATAAAGTAAATTAAATTGTCAAGAGTCACAAGTGTTTATAAGTCCTCTCTGGGTGGCACCAGAGCCTGGACTCTTAACTTGTATTCTAGGCTGACTCTTCAATCTTTGGATATTCCAGAAGGACTGGAGACTCAAATATCCAGGGGTCAGGATTCCAGGCTTAATCTTTCCATTCCCCTGACTGGCAGGACAAGCCCTCGTTGGTATCACTGCAGAATCTAATCGTGCGGGACATTGCCAACCAGGAGAAAGGGATGTTTCTGATCAGCGCGGCACCCCCTGAGATGTATGAGGTCCACACGGCATCCCGGGATGACCGGAGCACCTGGATCCGCGTCATTCAGCAGAGCGTGCGCGTGTGAGTGTGTGTGTGGCCTCAGGGTACCTGCAACTTTGGGCTCTGGGCCACAGCACTCCCTGGGGACAGAACCCAGGGTTCAGAGGTAGAGGCAGAGGCCAGGGGGGAGAGAAGATGGCTGGAGGCAGGAAAGGTCATCTATGTTCTCCTGTAAGGTCACATTTTATACAGTGATAACCCCAACCACCTTCCAAATGCATCATGAGCTAACAAGCCGAAGGAATACTTTGAGCTGTCATTTGGTGGCTTACCTGCCAGCCAGCAGCACAATTTCAGCTGCATTAACATCTTAGTCTGTAGGCAGTCGGCCATTATTTGGATAGTATTGTATTTTACCTTTATTTTCTAAAAATAAATGAAAAAGGGGATAATGAAAGCATTGATAACTAGTGATAAGAGGAGCAAGATTCAAACTCCATACAAGAGGCAAGAAGGAAATCATTTCGTGTGCTGAAGTGGCAAATATTTGGCTTCTGCTGGACACACGTTAGATTTAAAGCACTCAACTGTGTGTCTGTTGTGATGAAAAAAAGTAAAGTGGATGTAAAATGTTGAAAATGTTTTCTCAAAGATTATGCCCCAAAAATAAACTCAATTAGGATTTTTTTTAATGATTTTTTAAAAAATTTTTTGGGGAGGGCAGGTAATTATGTTTGTTTGTTTGTTTGTTTGTTTGTTTATAATAGCAGTACTGGGGATTGAACCCAGGACTTCTTGAATGCTAAGCATGTGCTCCACCACTGAGCTATATCCCTCCTCAACTCAATTAGGATGTTTATAATACTTTTTTTCTTTTTAGCTTTCAGGTAATGGATTCTTCTCCACTTTGTAATATATAAACTTTTAAAAAATTCTACAATTTTGACTTTTGAACAAATTTTTCAGAAATGTATGCAAAAATATGAAATTACCTATTCTAGGAAAACAAGGCAAAATACCTTTCTCATTGACCTTAGATCCATAGTGGCTTCTTAATTAATGATAATAATATTTGTAGTTGTGAAAATTATAATTAGTATTATTTATTATAATTGATCTGTTGAGCTTCTTCCATGTTCAAAGCACTGGTACATTATGTCATTTAATCCTAACAAAAAACCTATGAGGAAAATATTATCCCCATTTTTCAGATAAGGAAATAGAGAGGTTACCACCTGGTAAATGGTGGAGCCAGGATTTGAGCCCAGTTTGCTTGTTGCCAAAAACTGTAGTCATCCCTCTGCACTGTGCTGCCTCTCCAGGTGACCTCTGGAGAGGTAAGCACCAGTAAACGCAGATGATCAGTGCTAAGAAAAGGAGAGTTGATGAAACCAGAGCATGGAGCTGATGTCTTACCAGGGAAGCAGAGAGCACGTTTGGGAAGGAGAGAAGGCTGATTCCTGGTCTGTAAGCTAGCTCCTTCCCCCTAATCCCACCCTACCTGTTATCCCTCCAGATGCCCATCCAGGGAGGACTTCCCCCTGATTGAGACAGAGAATGAGGCTTACCTGCGGCGTATGAAGAGTAAGTCCACTCACAGAGCCGGTTTAAGTAATTTATGATACATCTGCCCAGTGGAATACTATGAAACTGCTGTAAAAAGTGAGATGGTTTTATGAGGACTGATGTAGGTCCACGACCAAAATTTATTGTTTAGTGAAAAGAGCAAGGTTTAAAACACTGTGAAGTGTATGCTGCCATTGGTGTGAAAGTAATGGGGAAAGGTATTATTACTGTGGCTGTCTCTGGGAAGGGGAACTGGGAATAACAGGGTTAAGACAGAAACTTACTTTTTTACTATAGGGCTTTATATTGGTTAGGGTAGGATTTAACTACTCTACAAAAAGATCAACAGAAATCAGTTGGTTACACGAAGTAGACTGTTTGTCTCCACGTAACAGTCCAGAAGTGGGAAGCGCAGGGTGGTAGTGCAGCTCTGCCATCTTCAACGTGAAGGTTCCCCATCTCTATGTCCTGTATCTATCGCCATGTCCTCATTACTGCCTCAGCTCCTGCTGTCACATCTGCATCCCAGCCAGCAAGGGGGTGGTAAAGAACAAGGAGAATTTATACCCATCTCTTTTAAGGGCAGATCTGGAAGACACTCACATCCATTGGCCATAATTCAGTCATGTGGCAATATCTAGCTGCAAGCCAGTCTGGGAAACATAGTCTAACCGGGCAGCCATGTGAAACTTGCATGCATTCCTAGTTAAAGGAAGATGGGGAGAATGAAAACTGGTGGACAGCCTGCAGTCCCTGCCATAAATTGTTTTACTTTTGTTTTTAAAAACAAAACTGCATGTATTACTACCCCACCCCCCAAAATTTTTCTTTTCTTTTTCATAAATGCCAAAAAACCATAATTAAGTCTTGCCACTCTACCCAGCCCTGGCTCCTAACCCCTGGGGCTGCCCCTCCACTACAGGTGCTCACCTGTTTCTCATCCACAGTGGAGCTGCAGCAGAAAGACCGGGCACTGGTGGAGCTGCTGCAGGAGAAGGTTGGGCTGTTTGCCGAGATGACCCATTTCCAAGTGGAAGAGGATTGCGGCAGCGGGATGCCCCTGCCCACCCTGCCCAGGGGCCTTTTCCGCTCTGAGTCCCTCGAGTCCCCTCGTGGCGAGCGGCTGCTACAGGATGCCATCCGTGAGGGTGAGGGAGCTTCTAGGGAAGAGCCCAGGCTCATCCACTCACTGTCACAGAATATGGACATATGGCTAGACCTGGATGCACACGAACAAGGGGGATGTCAGCCCCACAGACCATAACTCCCTTGAGTGCACGTTCTGTGCCAGGTGCTGGGAATGGCAGGGGAAGAGGCATGGTCCTTGCTGCTGATAGACACCTCTCATCCTGCACATCCTTGTGCTGCCCCTCGGGCACCTTTAATGACCTTTGCCTTGTATGTGGTGGTGGCAGTGAGACAGCACTGCGTGTGTAGGGGGCATCCCCCTAGATGAATAGCACTCCCTCCCAGTCCCCGCAGGGTCCTCCGTTGCTCCTGTCCTCACCTCTTCCTCTCTCCCCTCAGTGGAGGGCCTGAAAGACCTACTGGTGGGGCCTGGAGCGGAGCTGCTCTTGACACCCCGGGAGCCAGCCCTGCCCGTGGAACCAGACAGCGGTGGTAACACGAGTCCTGGGGTCACTGCCAGTGAGTACCAGGGCAGGGGACCAAGGTAGTGGGTGGGAGGGGTTAAAGAGAATGGGGTGAGACCAGGGGCCAAGTGGTGTCGGATCGCTGAGGAAGTGAGTGAGCTAAGCCTGTCCTTTCCTCCCCCTTAACAGATGGTGAGGCCAGAACCTTCAATGGCTCAATTGAGCTCTGCAGAGCCGACTCGGACTCCAGCCAGAAGGTGGGTTTTTAGGAGGTGTCACGGCTTGGCTCCGGGGTGGGAAAGGGACGGCTGGCCTATAGATCTTTGACGCAGAGCTGTCAGGGACAGGCACCAGGGACTTGTGTGTCTGCTGATTCCCTATGCTTGCCTGTTTCTGCAGGATCGAAATGGAAATCAGCTGAGATCTCCCCAGGAGGTGAGATGGGAACTTGATGGTGTAGGAGACTGAAGGGGGGATTCCCACCTGAGAAATAAGAGCCCAGTTTGGAGTGGTGTAGGGGAGTCTACACCTCAAAGTACCTGCATCTTACTGTCCCCACACCCACACTTATTCAACTTCTGGACAGTTCTCCCATCCTGAAGCTTGGACTCTGTTCCCACCCTCTCTGTCCTCAGGAAGCGTTGCAGCGACTGGTCAATCTCTACGGACTTCTACATGGCCTACAGGTCAGTGGGGCAAGAGCTAGAATGGGGTAGTGGGGGAGCCAGACCAGAGCTGCTTATTTAGGTGGAGCAGAACATCCCAACAGGCCTTTTAAAGCCTTCCTCCAATTTGAGCTCTCCAGGATCATGACCTGGGCCCTGGGGAGTGAGGATGAGGGGTAGAAGAAACATGGGGTTCAGATACACCCATCTGTCTGACTCCATTCCAGGCGGCTGTGGCCCAGCAGGACACTTTGATGGAAGCCCGGTTCCCGGAGGGCCCTGAGCGGCGGGAGAAGCTGACCCGAGCCAACTCCCGGGATGGGGAGGCTGGCAGAGCCGGAGCTGTGGCTCCTGAAAAGCAAGCTACGGAACTGGCGTTGCTGCAGCGGCAACACGCGCTGTTGCAGGAGGAGCTGCGGCGCTGCCGGCGGCTTGGCGAAGAGCGGGCAACTGAGGCCGGCAGCCTGGAAGCCCGGCTCCGGGAGAGCGAGCAGGCCCGAGCTCTGCTGGAGCGGGAGGCTGAAGAGGCTCGCAGGCAGCTGGCCGCCTTGGGCCACACAGAACCACTCCCGGCTGAGGCACCCTGGGCCCGCAGGCCTCTAGATCCTCGACGTCGCAGCCTCCCTGCAGGCGATGCCCTGTACTTGAGTTTCACGCCCCCACAGGTAAGGAAGCTTGGCGTAGTGAACTGACCTGGGGCGGACATAGTGTCCATGAGAGAACCTGCAAGGAATTGGAGATTTGAACCCAAATGAAATCAGTAATCAGACTTGAAGGATATTGGAATAGATTGATCAGAGGGCTGAAAAATTGAGATGGGTGCAGAAAGAGGGCAGTCAGAGGTAGATGTACTGAGAGGACAGAGTATTCCCACCGCTCATTCCCTGGCCACCTGCTTTTCCTGCCTGCCGTCCATAGCCCAGCCGAGGCCACGACCGCCTGGATTTGCCTGTGACTATTCGCTCCATCCATCGACCCTTTGAGGATCGAGACAGGCAGGAGCTGGGAAGCCCGGAGGAGCGGCTGCAAGATAGCAGTGACCCCGACACCGGCAGTGAGGAGGAAGGTAGCAGCCGTCTGTCTCCGCCCCATAGTCCACGAGGTGAGACCCTGGTGGAGATGTGGAAAAGTGGGGTGCAACCTGGGTACAGACCCTTGGGCTTTGGTTTCCAAATAGAGCCTGCATTGTAGAGCACAGGAACATGTAGGATGGCCCCTAACTAACCACCCAGGTGTACAGTAACTTTTGTCTGCTGGTAGATGGGTGATGGAACTCTAAGAAGCAAAGAATGTAGGGGCCTTTCTTCCAATCAATGTCTGTGACTTCCAACCTTTTCAAGTAGAAATACATTTTTAAACAAAAAAATTTCAAAGACCTCCAAGTTCTTATAGTTGATTCGGGAGATACAAAATAACCAAAAGCTAGTGACTTTATATATATATGTATATTTTAATATTCTGAATTTTATTGATCGTATTGTGTCTCCACATGCTTAACAAAGTATACAAAGTACCTAGGTGTGGATACATTACTTTGTTGATGGAAGTTTTTGCCTCCCCCAGGGATTACACACCTCTACTGTCCCTCACAGCTCCCTGAGCTCCCCAGCCCATAGTCGGGGAGGCAGCAGTGTAGGGGTCCAGTTTCTCACAGGAGCCTCTGCTCACTCACTAACTTTGCCCTGTCCTCCTTCAGACTTCACCAGAATGCAGGACATCCCGGAAGAGACTGAGAGCCGCGACGGGGAGCCTGTAGCTCCAGAGAGCTAAGGGGGCCCCTCCCCCCTACCCTGTGTCCCCTTGAAGAACATTGCTGAGGGAGGCAAACCTTGGGGACTCCAATCTGCCAGTGACAAGGGAACATTTGAAAGAACTGCTGATTGTTCTTGCCAGCTCTTGGGATCCTTGGATACTGGAGCTTAGGGAGCTGGGGGAATTAGGCCACAGTGCCCCCTGGTGGCATCCAGAAGCTACACCACAGATGCCAATTTTTCATGCCTTCCTCCCTCTACTTTAGGAAAATTTATTTATTTATTGTTTATTAGTTATGGAGGGAGAGGGGAGATTTAAAGGACCAGGGACATGGGAACCAAGCCATAGGGATCGGGGGCCTTGTCCTTTAACACTACTGGGGTTTCTTCAGGCTTAACCATGCAGCTGCTGGGTTCTAGCCCTGATGCCTCTCCCCAGCAACACCTGTCTTTGAGGAGAGGCTGCAGCCATAGGACCCTACTGCCCCTTCAGGAAGGGCTGTGGTCAGGGCCATGTCCCTCTCCCTCTCCCCTCAACCTCTTTCTGCTCTTCTCCCTTCTCTCCATCTTCCATGGAAACCCCAGGGAGATAACCTGGCTTCCTAGAGTTGATGGAGTAGAGGTTGAGGTGGCCATAATGGTTTGTTGGGGGTTGAGGGGGAAAAACTCACAGGGACCAGAATGTTTTTTTGCTGTTGTTTTCTTTTTTGTACCAAAGCCAACTGCACGTGTTTTATATTTTTAAGAGAAGATTGTGGCAATTAGAAATCGCAGCCTTCTATCTCTACATCTCTGAAGAACTCAAGGGATGGGGGAAGCAATGACTTCTCCCCTCACCTGTAGTGATAGGGGACCTATTCTGACCTCTTCCCCAGCCATTTGGAAAAAAAGTTCTAGGGTGAGTTGGGAAATCTCTACGAACCCTGACCTCATCCCCCACCCCAGCAACCATGACCTGAAACCTCAGCATAAATTTTGGGGATTTTTTCAATGGCCCCCCTAGTGCCCGCTAGCCCCAGCCAGTTTTTGCCAATTTGATTGTTTAAAAAAAAAAAAGATAAAGCAGGGAAAATTAAAGACCTGGAACCCCAGGAAGTGCTATTTGTTAATGTCTGCCAGTTCTGAGGGTGCTGGTGAAGGGGAGAGCCAGGCAGTGACCCTCCGAAAGGAACTTCTTCCTTTCCCAGGAAGGGTGACTGCCTCCTTGCAGATGGGGCACTAACAAAAGAAACTGCTGCCAACCTTTTTTGTTGTTGTCATCTTTTGACATTCACAAATACAAGGATAAAAATGAAGGGGCACCTAGGTTCAGTGGCTGTTAGGGGTTCCGGTATTAAAGACCTTATTTTCATCTCATTTGCATGCTATGCTCAGAAATTGCATCAGTCTCTTGCCCTTTTTCCTCACTTTCAGCACAGATCCTGTTAGCCTCTCCCTAGGGTCATTCATTTTCAGATTCAGCCCTCACTCTGCCCTTGTTCCTCACAGTGTCAGAGCCCTGGGGTAACTTCTTTAAGACGGTTCCCCTCATAGGAGCTGCTCATTTGCTCTTTGCCATTTTGAGAGGCAGTGAGAGATTAGGTAGGTTTCAGTTCTAGTTTTCAGTTGATTTTTTGCTTCCTGTTTCCAGTTAATACCCTACTCTGGGGCTGTGGCAGGTGTGGGGTGAGAGAGTCTAGAGTCTATAAATGCCTGCATATGTCTCCATTGGAGCCTATGGGGTAAGATAAGAAGAATGAGACTCAAGACCTCAGCTAGAAAGAGGAATTGAGATCACATGGGGCGGAGGGTAGGCTTGGGGCAGCAGCCAGCACCCTCCACTCCTGTAATTCTCATCCCCCAGCATCTGGGCTTGACAAGGTGCTTTCTCATCCCTTGCAGAATCTGTGAGGTAAGAATTGTCATTTTATAGACAGGGAAGCCTGCATACAGAGGGTTGCCAGGCCAGAGAGGTGAGCCAGGAAAGAGCCAGCCCTCCTAGCTGCAGTCCTCCACTTCCTTTTCTTGGCTACTCTGCTGAAAAACACCAGAGCTCCAGGTTTGTAACACATCGACACGTGGCTCAGCTGCTGCCTGCCGTGTCAGCTGGAAGCAGCTGGGACCCAAAGCGGTAAAGGCAGTGCTGGGGTGGGGGTGGGGGTTAGCGTCCAGAGACCACCAAGAAAGAGAATGCAGGCTACTCCAGCATCCTCCCAGATCCGGAAAACAGAAACCTGGAGACACAGAGCCCAGAGTGTGGGTGCAGAGAAGCCCACAGCTCATGGAGAGCTGCGCTGTCCCTGCTGCTGCAAAACCCCTTCCTCATTCTTGGCCCTGAAACATGTCACACATTTCTCTGACGTGGCAGTTCCTAAGAGATAGTCCCTGTCAAACATCTTTCACCATTCTGTTCGTCATCCCCTCCCTACTCCCGTTTTCGGAAACTCAGTCTCACCCTCTGTCCCTCCTGTTGGCAGTTTCAAAGCTGTCTGGCCTGCACTCCTGGGAGCCAGGGCCCAGCTTCTTGCCACAGCAGTGCCTCCTTTCCATTTGAGAGGAGCAGGCTTGGAGCCTGGAGCCTGCCCAGCCCCAGCTGTCCTCCATTGCTGCTCCCTCTCCTAACTCCCCCATCCCCACGGGTGGGTCTGCATGTGTTCATTCACCTCTGACTTAGACCTTTTTAAACTTTGTCAATATTTACCTCTGGGTCCCATAAAGCCCATAAAGCAGCAATGTCCCCAGAGGAGCCAATATCCGGAGCCCAGCAGGGCCGTCAGAGGAGCTGCAGGGGGTGGGAAGAGGGGCTCTTGGGTCAGGGAGGATTTTCCATCCTTAATTGGCTGGGAACAGACCTGGAGTTTTGGAACCAGTTTAAACATTATCAAAGAGAGGAAATGAAACATCAAGAGGCTAATTAAATCTCTTTAACATTGCTTAATATGTTGTGAATTAGGTGGCTCTTTAGGATGGAGCTGGTGCAGGGTATGCCCCATCCAGCGGGGGCCACACACACTCAGGAGGCACTGGGCGCAGCTGTTGCTCTGGGATCTTGACTGACTAGAGTCACTGAGTTACAAAATATGCCAGAGCTTGGGGGCCCGGGAGGCCATGGAGATGGGAGCTCCACCCCACTTTCCCTCTGTCACCTCCCTCCTTTCCAGGGGCTGCCCCACCCCAAAGTCCCTTCTGATGGCTATCATTGCTGGGTATCTATGGATGCAGAAACCCAAGGGGAACCCTCTGCCCTGGAGTAAACCCCTTCGAGAGGGGCTGGAGGGGCCAACCCCTCACCCAGTTCTTTATTTTAAGCTTTCATTTCTCTCCAGAGCACGTAAACATTCCACACAAGACCTTTATGAGTCCCTGTCCCCATCTCCCAGCTGCCCCCTTATTTCCTCCTTTTCCCTCTGTCTCCATTTACATGAGGTGTAAGAATAATAGCTAAAGCTCTATTTCATGCACTGTTACATCCTCAACAGCCCACTTTACAGTTGCGGAAACAGGAACAAAGAAGCAAAGTAGCTTACTGAGGTCCCTCAGCTGGTGAGTGTCAGCGCTAAGGGTGTGAATCCAGGTTTCTGGCACCTGAGTTGATGCTCTGAGCTAAACATTTGGGGAAGGAGGAAGACTAGCTTCACTTGCTGTGGTTTCCACTCCTCTGGCCATGCCTTCAATCTCTTCTCCGAACCCCTTTCTGCATCTCTCACCTCCCTGTGCCCCACCCACCTCCTTGGCTTGTCCTTATCTTCACTTCTCCCTCCAAATCCTGATTTAAGGAGAGACCTACAGGCAATCCTAGCCAGCAGCAAGAGTTTGCACTCTGGGCTTGGCTGGAGCCAGGGATCCTGCAAGACCCCACATGTGGCATCTCCCTGCAGGGCAACTACAGCTTTTGCAGCTGAGGCATCTGCAGGCCCCAAGTTTCTGTGAGCACCGCTGGAATGGTAAGAAGGCAGAAGTGGCCAGGGGAGGAGGGCATAATTGGCCCTAGCACCAGAGAAGGACAAGGGCACACCTTGGTTGAGGGGAGGATGGAAGGGTAGAGAGGATAGGGAGATAGGCGTTGACCACTACACCATTAGTGTAGAACCCTTAGGGAAAATTTCCTGGGAATCCTCACAGGAGGCAGAAGTGAGGCATAGAATCCTTCGGGCCACACTGACCTGGAGGTGGAACTGGGATGAAAGGTCAAGACAATTTGTGGATGATCCAGAGGTTTATTCTCAGATCCTCTTCGTTCCCACCTCCACACGGCGACTTGAGCTTTGTCATACCCAGCCTTCACCTGGGCCCTAGCCTCCCCCGTCCCCCACACCCAGAGTTGGAGATCCAAAATCAGACTCTCCCTGAGGGTGTTGCAGCATGGCAGAGAGGCCAGCCTCTCTCTCCCTAGGATGCGTGGATCATGCACCTGGCAGACCCCCAGAAGGAGGAGGGAGGTTTAGCTTGCACCCTTCACCCAGGTGTCCCTTTGACCAGGTTGGCCAGCATAGTAGAAGGGCCTCTCTCTCGAGGGGTGCTCTCTTCCCACTGCCTGCCCACCTCCTTTAGGGCCAACTGTTCCACCCAGCCCTGGCCCTGGGGCCACAGCCTTGCTCGCAGATCCCTGAAGGTGTCTGCCAGGGCCCGCCGGGGCTCCCGCCTTAGGAGACAGTACAGCACTGGGTTGAGGCAGCTGTTGCTGTGTGCCAGGCAGGTGGTGACAGGGAAGACGTAGGTGTGGATGGTGTAGAAAGTGCTGTCCCAGGGCACTAGGTCAAACTTCACCAGGACACCCCAGAGAGTGACCACATGGTTGGGGAACCAGCAGAGGAAGAAGGAGGCCAGAAGGATGCGGACAGAGCGGGCCACGACCCTGCAGTCCTGCCGCTGCCGCCGCCGCCGCCGCAGGAAGGCCAGCAGCAGCAGGTAGCTCGTGGTGATGATGCCCAGTGGCACCAGGAAGGCCAGCACCACCCTCTGCAGCTGGTAGGCACCCAGCCAGTGCCTGCTGGGGAAGCGCAGCAGGCACAGACGCACACCGCACACCTCGCCCTCCACCCCAAAGACAGCCGTGGGCACCGTCACCAGGGCAGCCGCCACCCACATGGCCAGGGTGGCCACGCGGGCCCAGAAGAGCGAGAGGTGGGTTCCTGGTCCCGCAGCCATAGCCACCAACCAGTATCGGGCAACACTCAGCGCCGTGATGAGGAAGATGCTGGCGTAGATGTTGAGGACAGTGGCTGTCAGGACCATCTTGCAGAGGACACCTCCGAAGGGCCAATGGAAGTCCAGTGCCGACTCAGCTGCCCAGAAGGGGAGAGTGAGTGCCAGCCCCAGGTCTGCCAGAGCCAGGTTGAAGACAAAAGTGTCAGAAGGTGGGCAAGGGGCTCGCCGAGCACAGTTACCCAGCACCCACAGTACGGCCAAATTTCCCAGCAAGCCGACAGCCCCTACAAGCCCATAGGCCAGGGCGACCACGACCCTCAGGGCTAGGAATCCAACAGGCATCGTAGCATCAGCAGCACTCAGCACACTGCCTCCAGAGGTGTTGACCCAGAAAGCAGGCAGGGGGGCAGAGGTATTGGGGGTGGGCATCGCAGGGTATCAAAGGTCGGTGGTGATGAGCAGAGGGGCCAGCAAGTGCCTACCAGACTGGTGGGGGCCACCCAAGGCTCAGCAGGACGCTCTAGATCTGAGCATCTGGGGCCTCCGGCTGTCAGGAACCCCAGCCCACGCCCACACCTCAGGGGGCGGGCTGCGGAGGGACAGCCTGCCTCTTCCCTGTTGGTCTTGGTGGGTGGGGCAGGGTGACGGCGGGCCAGAATATGGAGATAAATGCATGTGCGCACATGTGTGCGTGAGCACGTGGGCGTGTATTGAGTTCTATGCAGGTGGGGAGGAGGAATTAATCCTACTATGGAGGGCAGCCCCAAGCCTCCACCCCATGGAGAAGACCAGATATACCCCATCTCAGGGAACCCCGTCTGTTCCTAATAGTGTTCTGGGGCCCCCTTCTCTGCAGAAAGTGCTCCCTTAGGGCTTGGGGAAAAGACCTTGGAGGGGGCATAGAGGCAGGGAACCAGAATGTGTGTCTGCAAGCCAGAAGGAGCAGAGGATCTGGAGTCCCAGATCTGCTACTCACTAGCTGTGTGACTTTGAGTCAATTACTGTACTCCTCTGAGCCTGTTTCCTTGCTTAAATTTTTCAGATGAAACTATCTGCTTCACAGGGTTGGCATGATGAAATGAGATAACACATGAAAAAGCACTTTGTACACCGTTATTTGCATGAATGAGTATTATTTCAAAGGAAAAGTTGGCAGTGTTTGTGGCAGAAGAGAGCAGGGTACTGAGCGGTGCCAAGGAAAACACAGGTTGGAATTCATTGCAGCAGAAAGTGACCTTGAGGCCAAGGACAGGGAGGGAAAGGGGAGAGGAAGTCACAGCTTCCTGTTCCCTCTGCACCGGAACGTCCTTTGAGGACCTGAGTGGACCTGGGGCATGCCCTCCATTCTCTTCCTGCTCCTGAGTATGAAGAAGTCCTGCCAACCTCTGTCACTCCCGCTGCCATGTCACACTTTCCCTGCTCTAGTCAGAGGTCAGCGGTACCCCACTCTCTCTTTCAGTTCCCAAACCCCATTTCAGACATGGATACCGTCACCACACCTCATCCTGTCTCCCCGTGATCTTAGTCCTCAATGGAAAAAATGCCTCATTGGGTCCTCCCTTTTGTGCCCATATCCCTACCCTTTGCAGAATGGGTAGATGACAGAATGAGGCTTTTTCAAGGATTCCAAAATATTCAACACCTTCCTGTCCTCTGCCAGCTAATTAAGGTGTTTAATGTTCTGTTCCCTTGAGTGCTGGGGAAGGTGAGGGGCCCTGCAGGATAATCAACAGTGAGTATGATGACCCTGTAGGAGAGACTCAGAGGTGAAAGAGATCCAGCTGCCAGGATATTTGGGTCTTTAACCATGGGCAGGATGAGTGTGAAGAGGGTGGCAGAGGGGAGTGTCCAGCCCAAGTTCGGGTGAGCCCCATGAGTGAGCCTCCTGGCCTGAGGGACTGCTCCTGTGTGACTTTGTGCCAGTCACTCCATCTCTCAGGGCCGTGTTTACTCTTCCATCCACCCAGCACCACCTCCCCAGTCTGGCAGCGAAGGTGTTTTTTAACGCATAGGGCTCATTTTCTCTTGGCTTGGAAAACAGAGGCTGGATCAGCACTTCAGAGTTCTGCTATCCATTTGAAATATCTGGTCCTCTGATCATTTCTTTTCTTTCTCTTTTTTAAACTTTTATTCATTTCTAATCTAGATCCTCCTTGGTCAGAGACTATCAACACCCCCCTTGTGGTTATATAGAGAGGTGATGCCACCAACTGGCCAAGCTTAAGAATGTCACTTTGGGCCCTTTCATTTTTCTAGTATTCTGTTCGTTCCTTGATTCGTTCATTCATTCACTGATCACAGCATTCGCCAAACCTTTACACTGTGCTTGCTACTGAGGAGACAAAAATAAAATATGGTCCCTCTGCTCATTAAATACAATAAACTTTTTGAAATGGGTGGGATCTTTAAGATCATCTAGTTGAACTTCCCGTTTTTATAGGGAATGAAAGTGATCTGCCCAAGGTCACCAGAGAAGTAGTGCCAGAGTCAGGGTTTGAGATAAAAGTCTCCTATTACTAGAATCTTACTCTTTCATTTAAAAAAAATGTACTGGAGATTGAACCCAGGACCTCGTGCACGCTAAGCATGTGCTCTACCCCTGATCTATAACCCCACCCCTTGGCCCTTTCCACTACATCACACAACCCTTTGGGCATTTCTTTCCACTTATAGTCTCTTCCCCCATCCCTGAGTGCCAGAATGCCAGTCCCTGCCCTTGAGAAGTGCCTAGGCTACCAAAGGAGACAGCAGCAGGATGTGGACGGAGGGATAGTGACCACTCCACTCGTAGTGGTCTTCACTCAAAACTGCTGGGATGTGAGGAGGAACTGGACTCAACAAAAATGATTTTGTCATCCTGAAAGCCATCTATTACCAGCCCCATTTTCTATCTCAGTTAGAGTCCAAGGAACTGTAGTGGTAGGTTACAGTGTCTGCCTGACATGAAAAGAACTTCTAATGACCGAGCCTTCCCCTCAGTCACCTGAATGCCCTCCCCTCCTTCAGTCCACAGATCTTTTTGGCCCCACATCCCTGTCCAGCACTCCAAAGCCTAGGCAAAGAGGAGGTGGAGGAGGAGGTGGGAGGGACTGAGTCATCCCTCCACAGCACAAAGAGAACGGGTCTTTGCATTTGTACTTGTGGTGGAAGACACAGGGACTAGTTGCTTGGAGGACTACAAAGGGCAGGAGTAGGAGACCTGTCCCTAATTCAGATCCCTAACCTTTAATCTCACATCGTCCCAATCAGTCATCGTTTCCTTCACATGTCTGCCCAGGTCTACTGGAGAAAATCTCCAGTCTTGGTAAGGGGCATGGGCAGCTCCAATGCTGAAGGGCAACTTCTGAATCAATCTCTGTCTCTCTCTCAGCTTCATATATTGGAATAGTGTTATATTTACAGGAAAATTGCAAAGGCAGTGAGAGTGATCCATCTCTTATTTTCCACATCAACTGTCAGAGCATCAGAAATCAAAACCAAAATCTTAGGGATAAACGTGACAAGAGATGTACAATGGTGGTACACTGAAAACTACAAATCACTGCTGAGAGAAACTAAAACAGACCGAAATAAATGGAGAGGTATACTGTGTTCATGTGTTGAAAGACTCAATAATAAGATGTCAGTTCTCCTCATAATGGTTCTGTAGATTCAATGCAATCTTGTCAAAATTCTAGCAGCCTCTTTTTAAAGAGAAATTGACAAGCTGATTCTAAAATTCATATGAAAGTGCAAATAGCCAAATGATTTTGTAAAATAGCCAAAACAATTTAGTAAAAAGATGATAAAGTTGGAGTACTCATATACCCAATTCCAAGACTTACTACAGTAGTCAAGACAATGTGATATTAGCAAAGGATACTTATAAATCAGTGGAGTCCTGAAATAGACCCACATGTTTACAGTCAACTGACAAAGGTGCAAAGACAATTCACTGAAGAACACATAGTCTTTTCAACAGTGTTTCTGTAACAGCTGAATACCACACAAAAAAAATACTGCATTCCCATTAGAATGTCTAAAATGAATAAAACTGACCATACCAAGTGTTGTGGAAGAAGTGGTGTATCAAAACTTTCATACATTACTGATGGGAATGTAAAATGATATAACCATTTTTTAAAACAATTTGGCTTTCTCTTAAAAAGTTAAAAATACACCTCTTACGTCCTGGTCATTCTACTCCTAGGCATTTACTCAAGAGAAATGAAAGCATATGTTCAAATAAAGACTTATACACCAGTGTTCACAGCAGCTTTATTTGAAGTTGCTTAAAATGGGAAACAGCTCAGATGAATAACCTTATTATCCACCAACAAGTTAATAGATAAACAAATTGTGGTATATTAATATAATAGAATGCTACTCAACAATCAAAAGGAATTACTGCTATATACAACAACAAGCATGCAGGAGAGAGCCTTATTGGCTGCCCAGTTGTCCCTCCACATTTGCCTCACTGAAGCATCTGTCCCTCCTCCATCTGTTCAGCATTGCTGGTCCATCTGCAGTGCAGCCAAGTCCAGCCTACTCCAGCCTCCAGTCCTAGCAGCGTGCTCCTCTGAAACAGGACAGCCTCATTGCTGACTCCATTTGCTCTGGACCAGGTTCACTCTAGAGTGTCCCACACTGGGCATCCCAGGCTGTGGCTGAGTATCCTCGCCTGTCTGTCTTCTAAGGCCTCTACCTGGAAGCCATATACATGAGTAGGTGTCCATTTCAGATGTCAGGTGTTCATCTTCTTGAGAGAGGAATGGGGCAGATGCCACCCCATGCATGTGGATGAGCAGAGGCTCTTCCCAGGGCCACTGTTCTAAAACGAAACAGAGTTGTGGGTGCTGCTAGTCAAGTCCTCGGTGGGATACTCTGCTGTTACCTCTGCACTAACATTGGTATCTGACTACAACTTAGTCTCCAACCTCAGAATGAAGCTTCAGCAGTGCATGAAGATCCTGTTATATGTCCCTCGTTGGCTTGGTATTTCATATCTTCATCCAAAAGGCATTTCTGGGCATCTGGTAAGTGACAGGCACCTTGCAGCCTTGGAATACACAAAGATGATTAAAACATAGTTCCCGCCCTCAGAGAGCTCACTCTTAATAAAGGCGACAGCAATATAAACTATACCTGTAAATACAGCATGAAAGATGCTGTACTAAAGATCTAATAGAGAATTCAGAGGTACTACAAAGGAGGAAGTGTTTAGGTTTACTTGGAATAGTCACAGAGATGATTTTTGTACTGAGCCTTGAAAAATCAGTAGATGTTTGCCCAGAGAAAGAGCATTTCAGGTGATGGGAACAGTATGATCATAGACAAGGATGTACGCAACTGCATCTGGGGAAATGCAAGTGTTCCATCATGGTTAGCACAATAGTGTGTGTATCAAGGAAAAGACCAGGAAAGCTGGGCAAGGGGAGCAATAATGAGATTCTGGAGGACCTGAGGCCAGACAAAGAAGTTTGGATTTTATCCGGTAGAATGAGAAGCCACTAAAAGCTTTTAATCTAAGCAGTGACAGAATCAGATTTATTTTTAAAAAGTATCTATTTGTTGACAATGTGAAAGACTATTCAAGAGAATAGTTGAGGATGGCAGGAGAAGTATCAATTCGGAGGTTTTTGTAAACCGGGGCTGGGATAGTTAAGAAGTAGAGGAAGGAAGGAACATGGATTATATTTGGGGCGTAGAATCAAGTGACTAGGGATGTAAAGTGATTAAGAAGAGGGAGGAATTAAGAATGACCACCAGTTTATAGACTTGGGGAATTAAGTGCATGGAAGGTACTTGAATGGATGGCTGGATAGATGTATAGAGTATCACATTGGCTTTAGAAAGTACAGGAAGAAAATCAGGTTGAAAAATTTGTGAACCATTTGGATGCAGTGATCCAAAATTCATGATGTTACCATGGCTACAGAATAATCAAATCAGCCTTTTATTTAAGTTTATGGGAATTTTCCTAATTTCCAGGAAGAAGGATTCCGCTTCTTGTCCAAGACCAATCTCTCCATCTGTGTTCTTAAATCCTTCTCTTCCCAGATCCTGCTCCATTGGTCATTCTCTTCCTCTTGGGTTTTCTACAGTTCCTCTTTTATTGCTGCGGTCATTTCCCCTTCTTGTTTGGTGCATGGTCAAAAAAACTGACGTGTGAATCCCAATGACTGTGCATTTCCTAGTGCTCACTGGGGTATTATCAGGCCATCTACCAACTCTAAGGCAGTGATAGCTTGCAGTTCATATAAAACCCATATGGCTGGACCCACAACCTCAGCCTAACCTCTCTCACTTTAGAGATTTTTTTCTATTAGTAATATAACAAAGTGCTATAGAATGGAGTTTAGACAATCAGACTTGGGTGTACCAATAGAGAAATATTAGTGGGGAAATTCTGAGAGAAATGTGAATAAGTGAATTAAGCATTTAACTTAAGAAACTAGGTAGCTCACAGCAAAAAAATGTGACAATGAATATATGTATATTCGTGTATAATTGAAAAATTGTGCTCTACACTGGAATTTGACATAACATTGTAAAATGATTGTAACTCAATAAAAATGTTATTAAAAAAAGAAAGTAGGGGAATTTTTTTAAGATAAAGGAGAAGATAACTAATAAAAACAAAACTTTAAATTAATGTGCTATTGATGAATTGATGAACATATTGATGAATAAAACTAAGTCATGGGTTCTTCAAAAAGGTGAACAAATAGAAAAGACCCTGGCAAAGTTAAGGAAAATAAAGAGAAAAGAAAAAAGAGAGAAGAGAATGAAATAGCCATACAAATGAGACTGAAAGCATAAGAGACTATTAGTGAAATTTTATGCAAAACATTCTAAATTCTAGGTAAGATGAATGTTTTTTTAGGAAAATTTAAATGACTAAAGTTAGCTCAAAAAAGTAAGAATTCTGAACAGATGAATAATCACACAAGAAATTTAAAAGATTTTCAAATATCTATCACTAAAAAGCTTCCAGATCCAGATGGTTTTACAAGCAAGTTCAGTCTAACCTTCAAAAGAACAAAACAAACAAAAAAACCAAACCTACGTTATTCAAAGTATTTTAGAGCACAGGAAAAAAAGAAAAAAAAAAAAAGAAAGAAAGAAAGAAAGGGTTGCCAACAACTAGTTTTTCAAGGCTGGAATAAATCAGGGGTGGGGACAGTAGAGCTCAATGGTAGAGTGCCTGCCTAGCATGCACAAGGTCCTGGGTTCAATCCCCAGTACCTCCATTAAAATAAATAAATAAATAAATAAACCTGACCACCTCCTTCCCCACCCCCCACCCCCCAAAAAAGCTGGAATAAATCTACAACTTGACTCTTTAAATTACTAAGATGTCACCTATGAATACAGATGCAAAACTCATAAATAAAACATCAGTGATGGGGTCAGGACCCACTACCACAAAATTTGGCACTGTGGCACATTGAGTATTTTCAGCTGAAGGAATTTGAGAAACAGCAGGCAGAAGAAGGACTTTCTTCTGAACTTCCCCTCAAACAGGTCATCAGAGCCTCACGTGAGAGGTGCCCTTCCTATAACCCGAAGGTAAGGTGCATCCTTATTTCCAAAAGGGAAGGACACTGAGAAGAATCTGAACAAGTAGGCCTTGCTAAGTGTCCCCCAGTTTACGGTTCTTAGCACATATCCTTTTTTGTCCTATCTTATTTTTCCGTGATTTTCCACTCTTCATTAAAACCAGTATAAAAACTCTCAGGTTTAACCATTTCTTTGGATCTTCATTTCCTTATGAAGGCTCCTATATCACATAAAACTTATATTAAATAAGTTTGTATGTTTTTCTCTTGTTAATCTGTGTCTTCTTACAGAGACCAGTCAGGAACCAAAAAGGGTAGGAGGAAAAATATATTTTCCCTCCCCTACATCAGCAAATCAAATTCAGCAGGTCAAGAAGGGTTTATTCCAAAATGGAAGGAGAGTTCAATGTTAGGAAATCTAGCATCAGAGTTGTTTACAATAATACATTAATGGAAAAAATTTATATGATTATATCAAATCTAACCAAAACATATTTGCTAAATCTTAATCATTTTTGATAAAAGTGCTTAGTAAAATAAAAATAGAAGAAAATTTCTTAAACATTTACAAATAGTATTTATCAGAAGCAAATATTATATTCAAAAGTGAAACTGGGGAAGGGTATAGCTTAAGTGTAGACACATGCTTAGTATGTGTGAGGTCCTGGGTTCAATCCCCAGTACCTCCTCTAAAACTAAATAAACCTAATTGCCCCCAAAATAAAATAATTAAACAATACAATAAATAAAATATTAAAAAATTTTAAAACAGTGAAATTAAATTTCTTCAAGGAAGATATACAAATGGCTAGCAAGCATATGAAAAGATCATTTGTCATTAAGAAAACGCAAATCAAAATCACAATGATACCCACTTTGCACTCACTGGGATGAAATATATATGTATTTAAATTATATATATATATACACATACACATATACATACACACACACACACACAAACAGAAAATAGTAAGAGTTGGAGAGGACATGCAGAAATAAGAACACTCATACATTGCTGGTGGAAATGTAAAATGTTGTAGCTGCTTGTTTCAGTGGTTCAACAGAAGTTAAATCCAGACTTACAAAATGACCCAGCAGTTCTACTCCTAGGAATAAACTCTGAAGATTTAAAAACAAGTACTTAAATACTTGTTCATGAATGTTCACAACAGCACTATTTAAAATAGCCAAGAGGAGGAAACAATCCAAATGTTCATCAATGGATGAATGAATAAGTAAATTGTGGTATACACATCCAATGGAATATTATTCAGCTATAAAAAGAAATGAAGTGCCAATACATGCTACAACATGGATGAACCTTGAAAACATTATGCTAAGTGAAAGAAGCTGAACACAAAGGATACATATTCTGTGATTCCATTTAAGAATTGTCCAGAATAGGCAAATCCATAAGATGGAAAGTAGATTATGGGAAGTGACTGTTAATGGGTGCAGAGTTGCTTCTGCAGTGATGAACATGATCTGGAATTAGATAATGGTGATACTTGCACAACTTTGTGAATGTACTAAAAAAACACTGAATTATATATGTAAAATATCTTTTTAAAAAGAGTAAATTTTATGATATGTGAATTGTAGTTCAATTTTTTTTAAAGGAAGAAAACACAATGTAATTTCAATCAGAATGTTTGAACACAATGTTTTGGGGAGACAACACAAAGGGAAAACAATGTTTTTTAATCTTAAGTTCATTTGGAAAAACACACCTGTCAGAATAAGCAAAGAAATGTAGGAGTATTGGCTTGCCCTAACATATATTACAGTATGCATCAAATTATTGTAATAAAGGCAATATAACAAAGGAACAAATAGATTCATGCAATAGAAAAGAATGAAGAAATATTACATATATATAATTTCATGTACGATAAAGGTGGCGTTTGTATGGAAGGAATATTTACTTATTAAATGCTGAAAGGAAAATATTATAAATTTGACTTTTAAATGAATTTGTATTCCATTAATCTTATCAGAATGTAAATTTATTTGAAAAATAGCATTGTATTTTATTTATTCAATCTAGAGACTCCTTGCAGCTTCAAGATACTGCAAATGTTGGAAATCTCTGGCTTTCACAGTCAACTCAGATAACATTCAGAGGCTTTCCGGATCCTGCTCCCACACTTAACCAATTCAACAGAGACCCGGAACACAGCGTTTCATAACCTACGCTGGATCACTTCTCCCCCTCATCTGGACTTTCAGCTTCCGTTTAGTTCAAATATTGGCATTAAGCTCCACCAAGCTGAATATTTTATTTTCTTCACTTTTTCTTATTATACTACCCTATTGTATGTAATTGCCCTCGTGCTTACCCTGCCACATTGTATCAGAAAGGCAGGATCCGCTATTTCTACATTTTTAAAAAACAGGGATAGGCACACAGATACGGAAAAAGCCAGGGAAATTCCTCAAATGACCTTTGGCAAGAATCGTTTCCTTTTTACTGAACAGGTAACTGAAATGTAAAGTGGGCAAAAGTCGCGGAAAAGCGCTCTCCCAGGACAGAGGCTGGGACTCCACGCGAACGTCACTGAATTGGGGGAGAAACCTGTTAATTCCCTGACTCATGCGTATTGTCTTCAAGACTACAAACGTGCCCACAACAAAGATGGATTCTCTTTGCCCCAATTCCTTCCTATCATGAGATTTAGCAGCCATCTCTCTTAAGGGCAAGGCGCAAGCAGGAAGGTCACACCCTAGCTGTTTCATATAACGCCCGGCTCCTTGAAACCAGCGAGAGTCCAATCGGAATAGATGTTTTCACCGGAACCGCTTTGCTTCACGACCGGAAGAGGCTGTGCGTAAGGGCGTTGGGGGCGGAAGTGACGGGAAGGTGGTAGTGGGGTAGTTGGCGGGTGGTTGATCAGAGCCGGTCGCCATGTCCGCGGGGAGCGCGACACATCCTGGAGCCGGCGGGTAAAGCTTCGCGGGCGAGGGCATCGCCGCAAGCATGGGGCACAGGAGAGGCGGAGGGATCATAGGAAGCAGCGTGTGGGTGGAGGGGCGCTTAGGTAGGAAGTGTACATATTGGAGGGCCGGACTTTTGGGGAGAAGGATGGTGAGCGGGCCTGGGGCCCCTGAAAAAGGCCAGCGGGGATGAGAGAGAGGAGGAAAGCAGGGATCTGGGAAAGGACGAGACGGGAGCGGGGGCCGAAAATGAGGGCATATGGGACAGAGTGGAATCTTTTGATAGGGATGACGGAGTAGAAAGGAAGTAGATTCTGGAAAAGGGTTGAAATAAGTGAGAATTTGGGAAGATATTGCAGTAGTTGTCTATTTAAGGTGAGATGGTAATTTTAGCTCTAGTAGGAGATTCGAAGGTGCAAAAGGAACATGATAGAAGGAAAATGGGGTGCTAAGGCGCAGTAAGAGGAGAAAAATATAAATAAAAGTTTGGAGGCCTAATAATTTTCCTTTACTTCCCTTAGGCGCCGCAGCAAATGGGACCAACCAGCTCCAGCCCCCCTTCTCTTCCTCCCACCGTCGGCCCCAGGTGGGGAGGTTGCCGGTAGTGGGGGGAGCCCCGGGGGCTCTACAGCTGCTCCCTCTGGAGCCTTGGATGCTGCTGCTGCTGTAGCTGCCAAGATCAATGCCATGCTTATGGCCAAAGGAAAGCTGAAACCAACTCAGAATGCTACTGAGAAGGTATTTGAAGTTGAGGGGACTCTGCTAACTGCAATTTTAATAGACGTTATTTTGTAATCTTGTAATCTCACAGTCATTTGCGTTAATGAAGGAGAAAACGGGTCAGTAACGATGATATCTTGTCATTTGTTTTGGAGAGGCAGTTTGGTGGGGGGGAGCAATTTTGATTGTGCTGATTATATTTATGGACCAAATAGCTTGTTTTGTCTATGTTCACTTCGTTCAGCTTAAGTTCCATCTATTCAGTCATTTAAAACAATGGTGTAATGTTTTTTTGATACAAGTGCATTTTCCCTTAAGTCAAAAGAGAAATTCAGATAAATCATGTGAGCTTTAGAATTGTTGTCTTTAATTAGAATCTGTAGATTCATGTTTCTAATGACTGCTTAACTAAAGTGCAGTTAAACACGAACTAAAGTAAATATATATGGGTGGTTTTGCTGTTTTAATAGACATTGAGGAAATTATTTGATCATTTTATAAAATTCCTATTATAATTATAATCTTACAACTGGGATGAATCTGAGCTTTGAAGCCTTTAATTTACCTTGCCACAGAATGCAAGAATTTTCCTATAGGATGAGTATAGTTTTGTTTGTATTGCTGTAATGCATGCTTTGCACTTAAAAAAAACCCTTAGAACAATTGTATGCAATGGATTGTCACCAGTTTACAGATAAGGGAAATGAGGCTTATGAAGGTAAAGTCCTAGATCTGTAAATGATAGGCACAGATGTCTGTCTGGCTCCAGAGTCACCTCGAACAATTGGGTGTTTAGCTTTTGCTCGAAAGCCTCTAGAGTTGGACAATTCATTGTGTTCCAGGGCAGCCCATTCAGTTGTAATTATCTTCTGAAAAAAATTCTCTTAGCTTAAATTAAATTTGCCTTCCTTAGTACCTGTGGAGAGATGAGTTCTGTGTTTGAAAATGCAGTGCCAGTGAGGTGATGGATATGTTAATTTGTGTGTTTGTGGTGATTATTTCACAATGTATGCACATATCAAAACATCAAGTTATACACCTTAAATGTATACAATTTTTATTTATCATTTATACCTCAGTAAAGCTGGGGGGAGAAAAAGGAAAGAAAATGGAATTCGTCAGATCTTCCAGTTTATCAGTAGATGACGTCAACAACGTTTATCAGTAGAACCTGTCTGGATGCCTTAATGTTTGAGTTCTGCGGACTTGGTGAAAACTTTCAAGTGGATTAGAAGTTTGTTATTCATTGTACTTTCATGGTTCAAAAAGATTGTGTGAGTCAATTGTCTATTTCTAAGGTCTGTAAGGAAACACTAAAAGCACACTGACAAAGATGGATGTTTGAATGTTAAGATTCTTAATACTGATGTTAATCATTTAGATTCATTTTTTTCCTCTAAAAGGTGATCTCCAAAATGGTAATTTAACTCAGCAGGGGGCAGCATGGTGCATAAATACTGGATTTAGTATCAGATTTGAAACCCAGAATCCCTAGTTACTGGTTGTGTGGCTTTGACATCAGTTTCCTCATTTGTGGTGGGATTGGTAATAGATACCTGTGCATGTGTCTATTTAACTGAATATTTGAATAAAAAATAAATTTTAAGATTTAGTTCGTTGGTCACATTAGCTACATGTCAAGTGCTTAATGAACATGTGGGTAGTGGCACCCATATTGGACTACCAACTAGAGAACAGAAAGTTCTGTTTTATGACACTGATACATACCTTTAAAGGTGGCACTTCAGTTAAAGGTGGTAAAGATGTAGTGAGATGAGATGTGCGAATTCATTCTGAAAGGGGCTAAATAAAGGATAAAAGATAACTGTTGAGTTTATTTAGTTTGCCTCCTCCACATTTTAAAAATGTATCTAACATGCAAAGAAATGATCTGTATTTTATCTTCCTTGAGCTGTCCGGGGCAGCTAAGGTTTGGGGAATGCCATCTTCAGATTCAAGTTTCTTCAGATAACACTCAAATCCGGCTATCTGGAGTTGCGCAGTTTAAATTGAGAGAAAACAGATCAGGTTTTAGGCTCTTACTAGGCTTTTCATTCATTCTCTTTGTTCTTCCTTAATAGAGAGTAATGGGATGTAAATTAGCTACAATTTAAGGGTTTCTGAGGTCACTGTAAGGATGGAATTAGTTGAAGTTGACTTGCTGTGACTATAGAGTTAGCACAAAGGCAACTTCCCATTACACAAATGAGATGTGTGAGTTGTTGGACTCATGTGCATTGGACTCTACCCTGTATTTTACTACACGCTCAGCTAGTTAATTGAGCTGTAAAGCATCATAATTTGGCCCTTTAATTTTCCTTTTGGAGATTGAAGCTTCTAGTCCACAGAATTTCTGTAATTACGTGGTGATAAAAATGCACACATGACCAAGGTTACAGAGAAATCTGATGATGGCTTTCAAGTCTTTGATTGTACTCACTGTCATTTTACTGAAATTTTTATTTGCTTGTTACTTCATTTATGAATAACCAAGGGATATTTCCAGGTGTGTCTGCAGGCAGGTAAAGGGAGCAGTCAGGAGGTGGTGGCACATTGGAAGGGGTAGTTGTCAATTGGGCAATGAAAATGTATTATTTCATTGTATAAACTTTTTCATCTAACTTCTGTTTTTGTAGCTTCAGACCCCCGGCAAAGGCCTAACTAGCAATAAAAGCAAGGATGACCTGGTGGTAGCTGAAGTAGAGATCAATGATGTGCCTCTTACGTGTAGGAACTTGCTGACTCGAGGACAGACTCAAGACGAGGTGCGGAGATGTTGGGCCTCTTTGGGGAAGGCGGTGGGTGGATGTAGTTTAAGAAAAACAAGACCTTTAAACACAAACAGGAGTCAGATGTTTATTAGTGGTCTTGGGTCATAGTCTCCAAAGTCAGGATTGGGTTTAACTGCAGAAGAACTTTTTAGTGAAAGTGAAGAAACAGATATGGGTGAATTCTTTGGGTTAGTTTGAGTAAGAACCAGTGGAATCACAATTTCAGATAACAGAGAACTCATTCCTCCATTTTGGTGAAATGAATGAATGGGGAAAATCTGTCCTGCTGCTTGTTGTTGAAATCAATCAATTGCCACATCCTCTTTTTAATAGAATGTTTCCTTTTCAGATCAGCCGACTTAGTGGGGCTGCAGTGTCAACTCGGGGGAGGTTCATGACAACTGAGGAGAAGGCCAAAGTAGGACCAGGGTGTGTATGCATATCTTCTACTTTGGGGAAGGGTTGGACATATGACTCATGTTAGCTTCGTATTTTTTTCCATGTGTAAATGTTTGATTAGAAGCTTGAGATGCACCCACACACCTGCTTTATAGCAAAATTTGGGAAACCTCAAACAAATGTAAGAAGTGTCAGCAGCTACTTTCCTTCGTGTTTCATCTTTGCTCTTTGTTTTTTTTATTTCACAATTGATGCTTTGACTGGAGGAAATAAATTACACTAAAGTATAAAAGAAGATAATTGTTAACGTTTAATGTATATGTTACTGAACTTATAATCTATGAAAATATTCACTAACAAATGGGCTCATACTTTATTGCAATCTCCTTTTTAGAAAAATCCTTTTGTCAAATTCCTTATCGCCTCTGTGATGATTATAGGTTGTAGGTTATCCACGTAAAGATTTTATCTCAGTTTAGTTTTAGTTTTTCCATTGTTAAGTTTTTGAGGGCAGGTATTCATGAAATGGCACATTTTTCACATTGGCTTGAACTAAATATAATTTGGAGGTAAAATTTGCTCCCCATCTCAAACTGAGACTATATTTTAACTTTATATATGTGCTGGTTGCTGTTTTGAACTTTTTTGTTTGTGGGGGAGGAATTAGGTTTATTTATTTTAATGGGAGTTCTGGGAATCAAACCCAGGACTTCAGGCATGCTAAGTATGTGCTCTGCCACTGAGCTATATCCTTTCCCCCTGTACTTTTTGGTTTTTTAACAGTTATTTTTTACCTACAGCTTTTTACTAACTGTTTGGTTATTGATCACTTTCTTCTCTATTATTATAGTCAAAATCTGAATCTAAGCCTCTTTATGTTTAGAATCTAAAGTGTTTTCTCAGTTGGGTAGGGGCCTTTATGGACATTTATCTATATGTCACCATCACTCTTATCCCGTTAGTTTGGATAGCCAAGAGCACATTTGCCCATAACCTATTAGCTGACAAAAAGGGAATTCTGTTCTCAAACATTGGGTCATCTCAGTTGAATGGATGCTAATCTTCATGAGCCCGTAAGAGCAGATCTGATCCCTGTATGGGCCTGTTAACTTTAAACAACCAGCAGTTTGCTCAGTCCCCAGCTGTAAAACCATGTTCTTAAAATTAATTAGCAACCACCATTTTTAACATTACAAATTTGATTCGGTGACCCATTAGGTGATGACCAGTTTGAGATCATCATTTTATATTTCTCTTTATAGGGATCGTCCGTTGTATCTTCACGTTCAGGGCCAGACACGGGAACTGGTGGACAGTAAGTAATGGTTTTGGCTCATATACTGCTTTTTGTGAAGGGCAAAGTACAGGCTGTGTATAAAAAGTTACCACATTATTCCTGATGGCTGTTCTGACTCTTCTTTTTGAATTTCTCATGAATGTGCTTGGGTAACCTATAAAATGGATTAAAACATGAATAATTGAGCATTGGCCTGTGTTTATCACTGGGTACTAGTCAGTTAGTTTATTTCTTCAGTATAGTATCTTACTATCTGTGTTTTTCCCTAGGAGCTGTAAACCGAATCAAGGAAATTATCACCAATGGAGTGGTCAAAGCTGCAACAGGGACAAGTCCAACTTTTAATGGTGCAACAGTCACTGTCTATCACCAGCCAGCCCCCATTGCGCAGCTGTCTCCAGCTGTTAGCCAGAAGCCTCCCTTCCAGTCAGGGGTATGTTTTAAGGAGAGCTCATTAACAGCTTTATCGTTTCTATAAAAGTGATAAATGCGAAATACTACAGAAAGTTTGAAGAAAAAAAATAAAATCCTGAAATTCCAACCTGAAAGTTACTGCCATTGATATCCTATTAATGAACCATTCAGGTTTCCAAGATACAGTGAAATCTGAACACGCATCTCTTTATATTGATATATTCTAGAAAGGGGAGTGATAAGTCAGAATACACACATTGTACATTTTGAAGTTAGTGGTTTGATTTAAATTTGTAAACTTGATGGCAACTGGAGGACTAAGAAGGCGGAGTCTGATGAAGCAAGACTCTGCTGATACAATCCTCCTAGAAAAAAGGGTTGGAGAGAGCAGCCCTTATTGGAGAACATCACAGGGCTGACTGTACTACCCAACATGCTACTCCAGCTTTACAAGAGATTGTCTTTGCTATTTCCTGTTAACTTACATGAGTTGGGGTAAGTCGGTGACCTTACTCAGTATTGACTCTTGGTTTTCACTTGTTAAATAGATTCCACTGAACAGAGTAGGATGCTAATGTTATAAGTATGTACATGGAATGTGTAGTTCCCATTTAAATTAAGTTACTTGAGAGGGTTCGTTTTTACGGACTCATGGTAGAAATTATAGGGGGTCTGGAAGTGACTGAAAATATCTGGAGGATTAAAGTATTTTGCATAATTTCCAAGATTAGGATTTAATTACATATTCTTTGTTTAATCTGAGGTATTCTGTTCTTCTGCAGATGCATTATGTGCAAGATAAATTATTTGTGGGTCTAGAACATGCTGTGCCCACTTTCAATGTCAAGGAGAAAGTGGAAGGTCCAGGCTGCTCCTATTTGCAGCACATTCAGATTGAAACAGGTGCCAAAGTCTTCCTACGAGGCAAAGGTTCAGGCTGCATTGAGCCAGCATCTGGCCGAGAAGCTTTTGAACCTATGTACATTTACATCAGGTATGGATGGATGGGTCTGAGGATGTTTGAGTAGTTGTTAACTGATCAGTCCAGGGGAATGATTCAGAAGGACTAAGAGAAAATGGGCTTAATAAATTGTGACAGGAGGAACTTAGGTAAATTTAGCACTAGTCATTCTGTAATTAGTTAATAAAAACTGAGCTAAGAGGCAGAATTTTTTGTTTTTAGTATTCAAATCCTTGGCTTTTATATGAGACTGTGATCTTAAAATGAGCTATAATGAATCTAAATTAACTTATTTAAGCCTTATGATAATATTAATACATTTTATAGTAATTTTGGTGACCTTTAAATATATTTTCTTTATATCCAGACGTACCATTACCCAGAGAAGGAGAGCAATAAAGTATTTGTGGTAATATTAGTACTATCTTAAAGGACTTTAACTGACTTTATTTTTGTGTTCCTACTTTGTGAATTTCAGAAGCTTAGATTTATGCTGCATTAAATATATTAAATTGATAAAACAGCATACAAAGTGGAAGCAGAATTCTGTTTCTCTTCTTTTTCTCCCCTTCAAATTCTTGGTTCTTGTTTCTTTGCAGTCACCCCAAACCAGAAGGCCTGGCTGCTGCCAAGAAGCTCTGTGAGAATCTCTTGCAAACAGTGAGTATGGTTATCTGATAGTCATTTAGAAGATCTGCTGCCATTTTGGACTGTGTCTTAGCTATTTTTCCACCTGTATTAGTTTTCTAGGGCTGCCATAGCAAATTACCACAAATTAAATGGCTTAAAACAACAGGCTTTTATTCTCTCACAGTTCAGGAAGCCAGAAGTCCAAAATCCAGGTGGGCAGGGTTGGTTCCTTCTGAAGGCTCTGAGGGAGAGTCCATCCCATCCCTCTGTACTAGTGGTTTACCTAGTAGTCATCTACTAGCGGATTACCTGCGGTCCTTGGCATTCTTTGTCTTGTGTCAGCATAACTCTGCCTCCATCTTCACGTAACCTTTTTACCTGTATCTCTGTGTCTGTCTTCTCTAAGGATAGCAGTCTTTGGATTTAGGGCCCATCCTATTCCAGTATGACTGCATCTTAATTATCTCCATCTGCAAAGACCTTGTTTCCAGACAAGGTCATATTCCGAGGTTCCGGACAGACATGAATTTGGAGGGGGACACTATTCAAACCACGACACCATTCTAGCAACTCACGTTCTGTGTAAGGATGTCAGGCTCCCCTAGCCAGGGTTGCAGTTTGCTTGTATTTCTTCTTCAGGAGCTATTTCAGTAAGGAATTTTGAAGTTTCTTATATATTAGTGTCATGAAAATCTCAATGTTGTCAGTTATTTAAATAATACTTTTAATCCTGGTCAAGTTGTTTATGATAGGCATTCCAAACATTTTTTTAATACTAGTTTTAGCTTAAGTAATGGTAGAGTCCTACTGGTTTAAAACCAGTTAGCAATGTCTTTGGGATAATTGCTTCTTTGACTACTCATTCTTTTATTCTATAATCAGACAACCAGAAGTTAAACCAAAGGGCTGTTTTTATAGCACATAAAAGAAATCAGGTTTAGGGGGTTGAATATGTTGAACCTTGTGCTATTTGGTATTTAAGAGTACCCTTTTGGGAAGAAGTCATTTTCTTTGCTTTTGTGAGATAACCTGATTTACCAACCCTTGTATCAATAACTTCCCTGACCATTCCCCCATCATTTCTTTGTTGCCATTTGAAGTGGGACTTAGTAAGATGTTTTTAATGAAGAGCTGGAGGGGGGACGTCCTAAACCTTTGTTAAAACCATGAACTATTTGAGGACAAGTTAATCAGTAAATAAAAGAATGACTTCTCTATAGTTACACCAGCAACTTAACTGCTTAATTTCTGTGGCTGTCTGATTTTGTACCCCAGAATTTGGTCTTTTTGGGGAGATTTAGGGTGCTCCTGATGTCCATGCTCTCGGTTCCCAAAACGTGGCTTGAAAATGTATAGGTGTGCCTTATTAATGTTTAGGTTAAACAAGTCTAAATTTGATTGAAACATCAATGGAAATGTTTTGATTCCCAATTGCTTCGATCCTAGAATTGTATATCCTTATGCTTACTCAGTGAACTGGGCCTGTCCTGTATTGATTTGTTTTCCCTTCTCTTTCAGGTTCATGCTGAATACTCTAGATTTGTGAATCAGATTAATACTGCTGTACCTTTACCAGGTGTGTATGTCTTGAAGTGCTTAACTAAAAAATGTTTTACTAGTGATATTTATGTATAAAATGTGATGCTTGAGGCTAGATTAACTGTGCCAGGGCACTAATAATGTTCCCTTCAATGTAGGGTTATTTGGAAGGCCATTTATGCCTCAGTAGTTTTCTTCCCTAGAGATTAAGTTTAATATTCAGCTAAAATGTCTCATTCTGCTGCAGCTGATTAAACACTTTTTTTCTTCCCCCCTCAGGCTATACACAACCCTCTGCTATAAGTAGTGTCCCTCCTCAACCACCATATTATCCATCCAATGGCTATCAGTCTGGTTACCCTGTTGTTCCCCCTCCTCAGCAGCCAGTTCAACCTCCCTACGGAGTACCAAGCATAGTGCCACCAGCTGTTTCTTTGGCACCTGGAGTCTTGCCAGCATTACCTACTGGAGTCCCACCTGTGCCAACACAATACCCGATAACACAAGTGCAGCCTCCAGCTAGCACTGGACAGGTAGGATGCCAGGATGTGAAAGATGATGCCATTGAATTAGGAAAAATTGGGGCGGAAAGGTGGTGGTGTTACTCAGAAGTAATATGTAACGTGAGGTTTTTGGGTTGTTGGGTTTTTTTTTTTTTTTTTCCTTTTGTCTTCTTCCTGTGTTCCCACCACCAAGCTACCTGAATACTTTGGAATAGTGTGTGCATGTGTGTATTCATCATGCAGTTTACAGTTAGTTTCACAAGTCTTGACACCAGATACTTCTTCAGAGCATAAGTTGGCGAGCTTTCTGTGAAGGGCCACGTGGTAAACACTTAGCCCTTGTGGGCTGTGCAGCCTCTGTCGTAACTGCTATTCTCTGCTGTGGCACAGAAACAGCCACAGACATTAGCAAATGAATGCGCATGGCTCTGTTCCAGCAAAACGTGGTTTACAAAAATAGCTGGCAGGCCAGAATCATAGTTAGCCACACCTTGGGCTATCACGTGCCTGACCCGGGCTTTGCAGTGTTAAAGTTCTCAAGGAGAGGCTGGCATACTCCATGCCTCTAAATGATGGGAACTGATTTACCAGTCTTAGAAGACATTATGCCATATAAATGTGTTCCTAGACCGAGAGATACATGAACTTTCCAAACTCAAGGATTATAAATGTTGGTATATATTTATCAAACTAGGTAAGAAACTAGAATTTTAGGGAAAGAGTAAGTAGCTAGCTCATCTAGGTAGATTATGTGCAATCCTTCTTGGAGGCACGGGAGAGACTAATGGGAGCATGGTAATGGATTTATGGCGGGTCCTTGTCTATGGGCCTCTCATAGTGTACCCATGCCAGAGAAAATTGCAGCCTCGAACCATTGCCCAGCCTCCTCACCTGTGGGCTGTGAGCACTGAAGGGGGTTGTACAGTATGAAACAAGAAAGGGTTTATGAAGTAAATTCTGTTGTGGCCCCTCATCATAGTTATTTTACCTTTTATATTTAGGCAGAGCTATAGTTCTGCAGGCTTGAGCTGCATTCTTTTGTAATCAGGAAGCAGTATAGCAGAGTGGTTAGGAGTTGGGGTTTAGAGGTAGACTGCCAGGGTTCATGATGCTTCCCCATTTTTGAGCTGTGTGATCTTGGGATGAAACTGAATCTGTCCAGGTGTTGGTGTTTCTTACATGTAAAATGGGCATAATGATAATATTTCAAAAAGTTATAAGGATTAAATAAGATGATCTAAGCAGTTGGGAAATACTAGCTGTCATTAGTAAGAGTTTTCCTTCTAGAAGTGCTTGTTTTCTCTAATGTATTCTTTTGATCATCCCTTATTCCTTTTTGGAACAACCTCTTAAAACATTAGACTGACTTGCTTTTGACGTAACAACTTACCCATGGATTGGTAGATGAAGTTGTCTTTGCCACAAGCATTAGCAGCATTTATGATCCAGAATAACTAATCACATTCATTAAAGGGCTTTAAATAAGAGAATGTTCTTGCTTAAGAACTTCTGGACTAAGTAAGTGGCTGGAGTGTCTATTGTTGGTTAATGATCATGTTTGCTCCTGATGGCCAAAATGTGTAGCAGGTTTTTCCTGAGAGTTGAAAGCACTGTAGAGTTTGTCAGTTGCATGTTTCCCTACCATGAATGAGGGAAGACTAGGTGATACTGTTAGCAGATTATACCTGAAGTAAACTAAGGACCAAAAGGTGAAAGATTCCTATGACACATACTGATTATTAAAGTATATTGTAATCATTGTTTACTTATTTGTTAGTTGAGCATTCTCACACTTTTTTCCTCCTTGGTTTGTTTTGGTCCCAGAGTCCGATGAGTGGGCCTTTTATTCCTGCTGCTCCTGTCAAAACTGCCTTGCCTGCTGGCCCCCAGCCCCCGCCCCAGCCCCAGCCCCAGCCCCCACTCCCAAGTCAACCCCAGGCACAGAAGAGGCGATTCACTGAGGAGCTACCAGATGAACGAGAATCTGGACTTCTTGGATACCAGGTTAAATAAAATACCCTGTCTTACTTCCCTCATCGTATCCTACTATATTTTCCCTTTAAAGAAAGATAAATTGATATCTGTCTCCCAGTACTAGGGTTTCTGCTTTCTGGAATACATTTAGATCAGATTTTTATCCTTGGGGTTTAATTTAAAGCAAGAGTGATTCCCTTTGGGTGTGTTTTGTCTTTGAAACAGTGTGAGAAGAGATACAAAGCTCTCCACCTAGAGAGAGGTCACCTATGAGCCGCATCTGGAAGTTCTGTAGAATTCTGCACTTACTCTTTATACAGCAGATTTTTGAAAGTCTGATAGCTTTTAGTGAGGTGTATAGGGAAGAACTATCATTCTACCAATATGTGGTTTGTATTTAAAACCTTGGCTTCCAATTTACTGTTTTTTTCCCTCCTAAAAAAGAGGGTAATATCATTCTCCAATCCCTGCACCCCTAAAAGAAAGACAGCCAGAAATGCAGTGACTCTGTGCATGTACATAACTATAAATAGTTATTTCACATGAGGTTTTTAAGATTATTAAAATATGCGTTTTGGTGCAATTTTGTTTTATCGGGAGAATCACCTTTACTTTTTGCCAGAATCCTTGAAGCATTCTCTGAAACAAACTTTGGAGCATTTTTGTAGTTTATAAACTAGGTTTATACAAACCAATTAAGTCGTGGATAGTTTGAAACAGATAGGCATAGCATAATGAATCACAGCATCCCTAACCAAGTGCTCCAGAGAAAAATAATCTCTACTCTGACAATAGTTATATTCCAGATCCCAAAAAGCCAAGTAGTGCAATTTATCAGAAAGATGAGGCACTTGACAGTTACATTAAGGAGCTAAAGTCAATACAGCAGTTGTAGATTTGCTAATGCCACTGTATTTTTCTGCTCATAGCATGGACCCATTCATATGACTAATTTAGGTACAGGCTTCTCCAGTCAGAATGAGATTGAAGGTGCAGGATCGAAGCCGGCAAGTTCCTCAGGCAAAGAGCGAGAGAGGGACAGGTAAGTTAGTTGGAACCTAATTGTGTGGATATATTCATGTCTTTTTTTTTTTATTATTGCACCATTAGTGTGAATAGTGATCGTTGCTGTGGGCTTCTGTTTTCTAAAACTGAAATGAAATCATTTGGCCCAAACAAGCTCTTGTTTGTTGTAATTGATGTAGTAATGGAAAATAGAATGATGTGCCTTACACCGTCTTAGAAGCAGTTATATTCAGCCTTGAATAATTTAGTACTTGATTATTCAGGTATCTTTCTTCAACTTTCATTGTCTGCATCTTGGCCATTTTCCAAAGGAAAGACAATAAAAGAAGTGTTAGACAGTCAAGCCACTTTTGCGGCTTAGAATCAAAAACTGTCATGGATGGAGGTACTTGAATGGGAGTCCAGCCTGCCATCCAGTGCTTGAATTCTCCTTTCCTATATTAGCCTTCATAAGATGGAGCTGACTTTTCACAACAGTTTGTTCTATCTTCATCTGTTAAGCCTGTTTTGTTCATACTTACCTATTTATTCATTCTGTTATGTCCTTATAATCTTACAGCTTGGTAAGTTTGACTCGTAGTGGGTCAGGTGGAAAGAGTTGAAATTAATGGTTAAAGTGAACTTGAAAGATTATCTGCAGACTGTATTGTTACTCCACTTTTTATCTACTGAAGATGTTGAAACTGGTTGAATTTGTTTGAAAGAGTATTTAATTTTTCTTTTAACAGGCAGTTGATGCCTCCACCAGCCTTTCCAGTGACTGGAATAAAAACAGAGTCTGATGAAAGGAATGGGTCTGGGACTTTAACAGGGAGCCATGGTGAGTAAGGTGTAGCTGGGGGAACAAGGGAGTGGCTAAGACTGATCTTAAACTATTAGTTTTCTAACCTGATGTTCATTCAGGTGTGACTCATTCAGGTGTTAACTCCAACCTCTGTAATCTACTGGCTAATGAGAATACTTTTTTTTTTTATTTATAAGGACAGCATATAGTTACACAGCCTTTTGTTTTCAACCGACATGTGTCTAGAAAAGAGTCAGTCGACTTATATTTTATACATAGCATCAGTGACAATAAAACCCTAGGAAAAACTAATGAGTGGTAGGTCCTTTCAAAATTTTGTTGCTTTTGTTTTCTAAGTACCTGGAGGTAATCTAATACAGACCTACGGATTGATTTTTCTTTCTGTTAGGAGCTGAGCTAATACAGACCTAAGGATTGATTTTTCTTTCTGTTAGGAGCTGAGCCGCATTTCCCCTCATAGCTCTCTTGGTTGGGAATGGTTAGCCAATGGCTGTTTTAAAAAATGTTGCTTCTTAGTGTCCCAGAACTCTAAATCCTGGAGAGGTCCAGAAATGGGATCATTTTTGTTCTTTGCCTGTAGTCATAATAAAAATGAACAGAAGAAAATATATTTTTTCTCTTCTTAACTTCTTTTCTTTTAACTCTTTAAAAGGTGAAATATTAGCCTCCAGAGACTCACTTGCTAACTTTCCTTTTTTTTCTTTTTTCTTTTTTTTTTTTTTTTTTTTTGTGTGTTTCTTTTTTCTTTCTCTGTTTTCTTACATGGTTCTGGTGGATTCACATTTGCTGATGCTGGTGCTGTTTTTCGTGTGATCGTCAACGTTTTTGGGTGACCACTGACCCTGTGACCTCAAAATGGTGTCCAACTAACCACTTATAATTAACATCTTTTTTTTAATTAACGAATTTATGGTATTATCTTTTTTTTTTTCTTTTTGGTGGGGAATGGGGTTGGGGTTGTTTTTCTCTATTCTAGATTATCCAGTCAAGAAGATGAAAACTACGGAGAAGGGATTTGGCTTGGTGGCTTATGCTGCAGATTCATCTGACGAAGAGGAGGAACACGGAGGTCATAAAAATGCAAGTAGTTTTCCACAGGGCTGGAGTTTGGGATATCAGTACCCTTCATCACAACCACGAGCTAAACAACAGATGCCATTCTGGATGGCTCCATAGGCAACAGTGGAACAGAATTTTGAGCCTCAGTGACTCTTTAGCAATAATGCATGCATTTGATTTAACAAGACTTTGGGACCTGTGCTGGGAACCATCTGGGACCTTTGCAGAAGGCAGAGATGAGTGTCCCCTTTCTTAAAGGGGTTCCATTCTTTTTAAAACATCCTTATTTCTGCAGTGGCATAGCATCTGTTAAAATTTACTTAGAATCACAAATTTGTCTCAGAAGCTTTTTAACAGTTGGTGAAATGTGCTTGTTCAACAGGGTCATTCCAATATACACTTGACCTGGTCCAGCCGTTTCCAAATGAATGTCCCCTATTCTGACGTGAAGCAAGTTTTATTTGTATTTTACTACTGTTTGGTCAATTTTGATAATAACTGGTTACAAACAAGGCCTTACTACTTATTAGTGGGGAAATGATTTTAAGACCATCCTCTCCTTTCAGTACTTAAATCTAAGAACCTCCTCATCACTACTTCATCTTTGGATTCTTTGTTTTGGGAAATGCAGTTTTACTAATTTGAAACTGTTGGAGATAGCTGGATCCTGGGAAGTTGAAGGGTTTTTTTCACTGGGATGATCTAAAGCTGGCACCTTCGGGCACTCTTGTCTCAGATAGCCATTGCTGTTTTTATTGCCTGTCTAAGCTCCTTGTCTTCAACTGGGTCAGAGAAAACTACTTGATCAAAAGCTGGTCAGGGTTCACAGAAGTGAAACACAGTGGTCTGTCTCTCTCAGAACTGGTTGCAGCTAAAATAGAGAGATTTGACTGCTTGCAGTAGAATGGTGGACTTAGTGACTGAAATTGCAACTTGTCCTTTTTCTTGGCATTACAGGTTTTGCCAAAAGAACTTTTTTGTATCAGATATTGATGTGTGAAAGTGAAGGAGCTAGTCTGCTGAACCAGGAGTAGTTTGAGATACTGAACTGTCATTTTTGCACATTTGAATACTTTGCAGGCTGGCTTTGTATAAACGTATCCTCTGGTTTCCTATATGTTGTAAATATTTAGACCATAATTTCATTATAAATAAATGTATAAATATTCTGCTTGTGGTTTCTCTTTTCTTTCTTCCACAACCCATCCATACACTAAAATTCATGAACCTTTTTACTCATAGTGAGAACCCCATCAGAAAACTACATACGTGGACCCAAAAGTTTGCATATGGTTCCAAGAGTTTTATGACTTTCCAAAGTAAACCCTTAAAAGTCCAAATGAAAATGTAAAGGGTTTTTATGTCGGATATTTTCCATTTTCATATTCTAGCCCTCCTTTATTGAACATGATTAACGGGACTGAGTGAATGAAACATTTTTAAAGGAAATATAAATTATTCTTGGAAAAACATGCTTAAAAAGGAAGAAGTTTCAACAGAATAATTTCCCAGTTGTAAAGTTCCTTTCAAGTGCCTGTGTATGCTTCCTAAAGTAGAAGTGAATATAGTAATAGTCCTTCATTTATTGCTGTATTTAATTCAGTTTTAATCCACCTGAAAACTCTTAAATTATCGTTTCCTGCTGGAGGTTAGTACATTTGTCTAAAACAAAAAACTAATCTTTATGTATTTCATTTACATACGTTTAAAATGTGTGCAGAACTGTAATTAGTCTGACCAGAACATTGAGAATTTCTGATCTTTGATTACATGTGGCCAAATTTGTCTTTTTGTCTCAAACAGCCGTAAGTTTTTATTTTAGAGGCCCCCTGTGTGGCCATTTTCACATCCTTCCTTGACTTTTCGTGTAAAATAGATGTATTAACGCCTTTACGTGCATTTCCCAGTCTGGTACTCTCCCACAGGGCCCTTTAGAGCGGAACTGGGTTTGAGGACCTGGAGGGGAGATGGCCCTCCCCGGAGGGGGCAGGGCCAGTCGCGGGCGTCACGGGGCGGCCCCGCCCCTCCCGCCGAGACGCGGGCTCCGGTGGCGCCATCTTCCCTGGCTACGGGAGGGGTCACAGGTCAGTGCCACAGCCTCGCCGCGAGTGAGGAGGACGAAGTGGGTGATCAGACCCGGCCGTGGCTTTCACGTCCCAAGGGGTACGAGCAGCGGGGAGTTGGCTGGGGAAGCGGAAGGGTGGGAGGCCTGATGGCGGGGCCGGGGATGCATCTGGGGGAGGGGAGCTGTCTTCGAGGGGAATGGGGAGGGGGCGGAACCGCCGGGTACCGCGGGCGTGAGAGGACCCCTGCGGCCTAAGGGGCCGTGTTCCTTTGGTTCCCAAACCTCAGATTTCTCAGTGGGCTCCTTCCTGCGGTGCCGCTGCCTCAGTCTGAAAAGAAATTCTAAATTTCTTTGTCTCTTTTTATTCTTTCTGGGAAAAGTAATAGTTCGGAAAACCTGTGATATGTCATAGGACTGAGCTGTCCTGGAGAAAAGGTGAGGATGTGGCATTTCTTAGGGACACCAGAAAGGGAGAAGGAAGTAATAGGCCAGAGTATGGGAAGGTAGGGCACTGGCTCTAGGACTGTCGTCACGGTGTCAACATCCTGGATTAAATATCTTCATCTTTCTTTCCAGGTGCTTTTTCCGCGGGCCACCCCAGGGTGCTCCTAGAGGACAATGGATTCAGGAACTCGCCCAGTTGGTAGCTGTAGCAGCCCTGCAGGGCTGTCGCGGGAATACAAACTAGTGATGCTGGGTGCTGGCGGTGTAGGGAAAAGTGGTAGGTGACATTTTTCTTCCGTTTTACAAAACATGAAAATGAAAAGTGCTTACAACGAATGTCCTCCACCCAAACCAAGTGGGAGACTGGCTATCATGAAGTGTTGATAATTACAGTTCTTTCTCTGGGTCATCTTTGTGTGGATCCTAACTTTCATTTCTTCTTTTGAAGCCATGACCATGCAGTTCATCAGCCATCGATTCCCAGAAGATCACGACCCCACCATTGGTAAGTCAGATTATCACTTAGGTTTTCCAAATAAACCCCCTAAAAGTGTCTTGATGACAATTTTTGAAACAATTTTAAACCATTTATATTTTGAGTCTTTTTGATGTCTAATTCAAATTTATTTCAAAGGGTATGGTGGCAGTTGGTAAACAAATGAATTTTTTTTCCTAACTTAATTCTGTATGTACATAACCCATCTTAGTCTGTCCTTTATTGAACACTAATGGGACACTTTCTTTGTTATATTTTTATAGTTGGTGTACTGTATTGCCAGATTAAAGGAAAAGTTTAGAAGCCACTTAACAGAAGCCTTTGCTGTCACTTCTCTAAGGGTCTGACTTGAGACTGTCTCTGTAACTGTGAGTCAGCTGGTTTGAACTTCCACAAAAGGAAGCAGAAAAACAAGTAGAGCCAGCCTGCTGAACTCTTACATCCCAGACATGCAGAGCCTGGACTTGTTCCACCAGACGCCCATCATTTACTTCCGTATACCTCAGGTTCATTACATAGCAAGCTCTTCCTTCAGGTCTCTTATAATCCTTAGTGCTCTATTGTTAGTAGAACACTGTTGGAGAGTAAAAAGTAATTTTGTTTTGGTTTTTTTAATTGCTGTTCTCCATAAACACTAAGAAAGTTACTGTCATTCCTGAGCCATAAGGATGCAGGTTTGACTTTAAGGAATTATCTCTCAGGATAAAAGAAAAATGGTCATGGGGATAGGGGAGGGCACAGGAGGTCTGCTGTATTACTTGTATTTTCAGGATGTGACACGTTGTCATGATCTTGGGTCTCTAAGAAAAATTTCTATTGGGTCAGGCCTCTGCAGCTCTTTTCCACAGAGCCAATGAGTGTTCTGTGTTAATCCAGCTTTGGATGTGGTCATTTTATATAGTAGCTGCTTCTGTGGCTTGGGGAAAATAGAAACAGTTCGTATTTTTTCATGCTATATTAATTCAGAATATTGTTTAGGAATTCACACTATAGTGAGAGTTCTAGGAATAAAATTAATTTAGGAATTCCAGGAATATCTTTTCCTTTCTTTAAAGTAAAACTCATATACTTGTCCTCTGAGTTATTTTTTTCATCAGGTGATTTTCTTTTCCCCAGTCAGCTACTCTCTTGACAATATTATCAGATTGAAGAGCAAATACTTTTATCTCTGGAGTTCCTGTTAGGTACCAAGCATGATGGTAGGCCCTGGGGGTACAGTACTGAGCAGAAAGATATGGTGTCTGCTCACATTGAGCTTACACTTCAGTGCATTTTGTTTCAAACTTTGGCTACTAACTCTGAGAAGAAAAACTTTGTATTGTAACCAGTACACATGTAAGTATATATGTGTGTGTGTATTAGCACATATGTATACATTTGCACATATGTATGTGTAATTAAAATACCATGAACCTGTATTTACCTCACTACATGTGTTGCACTCTCATATTTTCTCGTTGATTTTAGATTTCTGCTTGTTTATTTTAATGCTGGCCCTAACCCCTTAAATTCATCCACAACTCACTAATACTAATGGATCATACATGACCTAGTTTGAGATACATTGATTTAGTAGGCTCTTAATCTTTGAGGAAGAGTTCAAGAAAAAAATGTTTAAAGGAAATACATCAGGCTATAAGCAGCAATTGTTTGAATGATGGAAATACTGAATGGGTTTTTCTCTTTTTTTTTACTTCACTGTGTTTTCCAAGGTTATCATAATATGTATAAAGAAATTTGCTTTCATAAAGGAGAAATTATGACAATATGGATTCTTTAGAAAATAGTAAACTGGTTTTTCTTTTTCCTATAGTATTAAAAATGAGGAGGAACTATATAGCATATGGTTAAGGACATACAGCTTTTGAGTCAAGTAGCCCTTGGTTTTGATTCTGGTTAAACCATTAATACACTGTGTTATATGGAGAATACATTTAATGTTTTAGAGTTTAACTTTATCTGTAAAGTGAAGGTAATAGTACCTACCTCATTGGATTATTGTCTCTATTGAATGAGTTAATATATGTAAATCACTTAGGATAATGCTAATAACTTTAATAAATGATAAAGTTACTTTTCTGGAGTAACATTTTTTAAAGACAATCTCTCAGTTCGTTTTTAGCTTAGAATTGTAGGTGAAGTCTTATAAGCATAAGCTCCGAATAAACTTACATCATAGCTTATGGGGAAAAAAAAACTAGTTGAACACGCATCCTGCATAACTCAATGATTTTAGCAGCTTCCTGAAGACATTAGGGCACTTAAAGAACTTATGTGTAAACTACTTCTCCATAAGATGAATTTCAAAGTAAGATTGCATATTCCTGCACTTAATGGGTTTATAGTACACCTTTCTTCCCTCCTGTAGAAGATGCTTATAAAATCCGGATCCGTATTGATGATGAGCCTGCCAATCTGGACATTTTGGATACAGCTGGACAGGTATTAAATCCCCAAATGCTATGAGTAAAAGCCTTTTCGCTCTAGTAAGGGGGAGGGGAAGACTTACACAGAGAAGATCACTGGTTCATCTCTTTTAATTTTTCATGCACTCTGACTCAGGATAGCAGGTAACCAACGTGTCTCTTCTTTAATCTGAAATAAGTAGCTAATGTGCATATAGTTCTAGGTTGCATCAATACATTAATAATTCTTGTTTCCCTCTAGGCAGAGTTTACAGCCATGCGGGATCAGTATATGAGGGCAGGAGAAGGGTTTATCATCTGTTATTCTATCACTGATCGTCGAAGTTTCCATGAAGTTCGGGAGTTTAAACAGCTTATTTATCGAGTTCGACGCACTGATGATACCCCTGTGGTTCTTGTGGGAAATAAGTCTGACCTAAAGCAGCTAAGACAGGTGAGGATAGAGTGGAAAATGCGATGTATAATCTTATGGGATTAGTCATTCTTGTTTGTCTGTTTATAGACTTCTTTGCCTTAAAATGAAAATTTAAAGTTAGTTTTTCCCATGGTTACCAAAGGGGAAAGGGGTAGTATAAACTAGGATACAGAATATACATTCTACTCCATATAACATAGATAAACAGGACCTACTGTATAGCACACGGAACTATATTCAATATCTTGTAATAACCTATAATGTGAAAGAATCTGAAAAGTAGTAGTTACGTATATAACTGAATCACTTTGCTGTACACCTGAAACATTGTAATCAACTATACTTTAATAAATGAAAACAAGTAAATAAAAAAATAAAATTAGCTTCTCCCTAACCTTGAAAACTCCCTATCTATCGTAATTTGCTGTTTTCTTGGATAAAATCTGGATTTTTAGGAATCATTTTACAGGACAAAATCTACAAGGTAATAATCAGATGACAAATAGAATACACATTAAGTGAAGGATCATAGAATGTTCATTTCCTAAAACCTCAGAAATAAATCTGTTTATGCTGCAAAAGGAGTAACTTAGGATAGACTTTAAGATCTGTTTCCTGATGGTGAAGATTATGAGTCCTGGAAAGAGAATAAGAAGCTTTAGAAGATTTTAGAATAGGCGATACCCTTCAAGTTAGCAGTGATGTTTAAAATTTTTTGCTGTTTGGTGTAGAGTTGAAAGAGTAATGAAACCGGCACATTGATCACTATTAGGGAAAGCAATGAATGGTACAAACTTTTTAGAAGTAGTTTGACAGTAGTTAGGTTCATAGTGCTTCTCAATTAATTCCTGTTTAAAATGCTATTCAGGGATTTACATATAAAATGTTCATTGCCAGGCTATTTAGGGTAGCAAAAAATTAGAAGAAGTCTAAATGTCCAGAAGTAGGAGAAATTATGGTATATGCAATAATTGGATATATTGATTTTGGGTTGCTTATAGTTTTCAGTATTGTAGTTTAAATACGTCTCTTTGCCTTATGACTTACTTTCTTGAAATTAAAAGTATGAAGAAAATTAAGATAGTATATTTGATGTCTATAGCTATTCCCTGTTCCAAAAAATTATCTTTAATATAAACTGGAAATGTAATCACATAATTTGAAGGCAGAAGGAGTCTCCCAGTGTTACAAGTAGCACTGTACTCTGCTTGGACACCTCCAGAGTGTAGCTCTCTCTTCCTGTTAAGAAAGCCCCTTCACTTGTTCGGGCAGTTGTAATTGTTTTCCACGGTTTGCACTGTAAATTTTCTCATGTTTACATTTTTAAAGGTCACCAAGGAAGAAGGATTGGCTTTGGCCCGAGAATTCAGCTGCCCCTTTTTTGAGACATCTGCTGCGTACCGCTACTACATTGATGATGTATTCCACGCCCTTGTGCGGGAGATACGAAGGAAAGAAAAGGAGGCGGTACTGGCCATGGAGAAAAAGTCTAAACCCAAAAACAGTGTCTGGAAGAGGCTAAAATCACCATTCCGGAAGAAGAAAGATTCAGTAACTTGAAGGGAAGCTGTGATGTGTCCATCTGAACTGCAGTGCTTAATCAGAGCAGTCCAGTAACCTGCACTAGTGAGCATGGTGCTTGTTCTTTCTCCTGTTATGACCGTTATTTTAAAAGTAACTGATGATAGGGACATGCCCACTAGGAGTTTTCAATGATGTGGTATTTAAAATATTGTCTCTTAGCTAATTCTGATGTTATTAACCCAGTGGAGCACTGTCTACTTTTAAATTGTTACATTAGAACTTGATCTCAACATTTGGGGTTCTGTTGCTGGTATTAATTAATGGAAATTTTTTATACCCAGGGGAATATGTATACCATGTATGTTTGACTCAGCTCACAAGAGGAATTTTTTGCCATGCACTATTCTGTGTTCTCTTTCAACTTCAATTTCCTGGGACTGTCCCAGGAAAGGACCTCAGTCTTTTCTATTCGTGCTGTGCTTCCTGGAGACAGAACAGAAATCATATAGGGCAGTCAGTTCTAAAGGCATCAGTGCTAAAGTTTAGCAAATAGCTATGGAACTGACTCCTGTTGCAGATTATGGAGTGATGAGATTGGGGAAATCAGGCTGTGTTTTTGCAGGAACTTGGCTAGCAACAGGTAGGATCAAAACAGTATTCTCAGAAGGAGCCTGTCTTTTGTAAGAAGCACACATCTGACCCAAATGCACTAGGACAGATGAGAACAGACAGAAGCATATAAAACGTAATGAAGTTTTCTCCTGTGAGGTTATTTTACTCTTCCTTTCAGGGTTTTGCCTTTCTTTACTTTCCAAGGTAAACTCTTTTGAGAACCATTACTGGATTACTAAACTCGTGTTTAATCTAAATCCTTGGTTGGGACAGCCATTGCCTTATACAGGTTTATTTTTTCCCTAGAGATGCACACACCAATACATTGACATTAATTGCTTCCTAGTGCTTTCCCTTAGCTTCCCTGTGCTCTCTAGAAGAGCCTGGCCTGGCAAAATGTTTTGTAGGCCCTTTGTCATCAGACTGACTGCATTTTCCATACAGAAGAGACATCAGGAGTTAGTAAAACTGTGTACATGCCTCCTTGACGTAGACAATCACCAGACTCAGAGTTCTGAGAAAGCCTGCGGCATTTCTGTTTAATAAGCCAGTCTTCAAGCTTTAAAATTCCCATATGTTGAGTTTCTCATTGAAGATATTTACAAGGACCTTGCTAAGTTCACCTCAGGGTTGCCTGAGCCTTGACAAAGCTTAGCGTAAGAGAATATCACTTTGGTAACTATGCATAGTTAAGAAACTTTCGTCCTGGGAAGAATCAGCTTTAAATATTGGTGGTGAGTTCTTTCTTTTAGAATCAGGGTTATTTTGAGACCTGAACTTGTTACGTGTGGAGATTAAGGGCAGAAGTGCTAAGAGTAATATAGCATATGCTGAACATTAAATGTCACTGAAGCAGTGTTTGTGATCACTTTAAACTCTAAGAACATGACTTTTTGTAGCACTTCTTAAAAAGTGCACAGCTCAACTTACTGTTTTCCATTTTTTTTACAGATAGAAGGACAGGGTTGTTGTGTTTTCCTTCCAATCAATGGTATATTGGTATTCTGGGCTTAAAAGTGATGGTTATAACTTTTTTAGCTGAGTAGTGGTCCCTTTTGAAACTCTGGGAAATGTTTTTTCTAACAAGTAAATCATGTTTTATGGTACTCAACCCATCCAAAAGTGAAAGATGCAGAATTTGAATCTATGTAGGACAAAAATCTTACAGGAACCATAGCCCTTTGGAGAAGCATGAAGTTAGAAAAGAAATACAGTGCAATTCTATTTTAACAGTATTTCACCACATTTAAGCCAGCTTGGAGCCTATTAGGTTTAATGCCTTAGCTTCTCATTACTAATGACCTGAGGAATTGTTATTAGCATCAAGCAAGAAGTTGACAGCTCAGTAATTATTCAGGATAGTCAAGGCAGCAGAGAACATTGCCAGAAAGAAAGATGTGTAAGACAGGGGGGAATTTGTATTATATATAAGAAAAATAACAAATTAATGTCTTTAAGACTATCACTGTCATATATTTGATCATTGGATTAATTGGCCCAAAAATTAGTATTGAGAATTCTATTCATGGTGCTAAATAGTTTGAGGGGTATAATATGTGTAAGTCATAGCTCTATTTTTAGTGATCATATAGTGTACATAATTTATAAGCTCTAAATAGTCAGCTTTATCTAATTTGAGGGCATTAAAATCAATTACTGCCTGGAACTTTGAAGAGAGAAAAATTCAGGGACAAGTTGAAAAGCACTGGAACTGTTCATGTCCATACCAGATTGGTAAATTACAAAATTTAGAAGCTGGTGTCTAGGATTAACAGTTAAGAATTCAAAAGGGGATACATGTTTTAACTTCGTGACATATTAGCAAGAATTGGCCTACTGTGATGTTTGGGGAGGAGGGCAAGAGAAAAATTTTTTCACTTATGCACTTGTATATGAAGACAGTTTGTATGACACAATACAAAACTTTTAAACAATTTACTGGGCTTCTCCTTTACTTAACCTATGTGTGGGTAGAAATGTTTGGAATCATTGCACAAGGGTCATTTTAAGAAAAAATTTAATACCATGTGATTTTATATTCTGGAAAATACTGATTCAGAAAATTTTGAGCGCCCACCCTATACAGAACACCTATGTCAGGTGCTCGGGAGCATGCCACGGAATGCTCCTTCATTTGAAGACATTACCTCAGTGCTTGCCCAGGTCAAGGGGTGGGGAGGGAGGCGGAGGTGCTGTGGTCCAACTGCTGAAGAGTCTCCCTGTGGCAGTCAGTGGGGTCCCAACTCCAGGCACTGCCTGGCTCTGGTTCCTGACCCCAAGCACTACCCACTATCCCAGAGCCAGCAGACACCAGTAGACCAGTGACACTTGGTGTTTGGTCAGGCCATTGGGAGGGCTTGAAGTCCAGAGTGAACTGCTGCCTGAGGGACCCTGCTGAGACCCTAGCATCTCAGGAGAGAGGCAGACCAACAAGGCAAAATTTTAAAAAGAGATTACCTATCAGGTGGGCAGACAGGAAAAACATATATTGAAAATGGCGGCACAGTTGCCACCTGATCAAGGATTAATTAAAGTTGTTTCAGGTATGTATACTAAATGTGAGAGAATGAGGAATCACTCTTTTAACGTGCAGGTCATTGCTTTTATCTCCACTACTCAAATGGGCATCAGTGTTGGTACAGAGGACTTAGCTTGGACATAAAAGGAATGTACTTTTGTGTCCTCATTATTTAACATTTATTGAGTAGGTCAGTAGCTGTCAGTGTGGTCCACTGTTGAAACAGGGGTAATGGAGGAGGAGCATTCCATGTTCTACTGTAACCTGTTAGGATGGGCAATGGAATTACAGTCAGAGTATTTATGGACAGTTATGTGCACTAAGCCCTGTTTGCTTTAAGCGCTGTGAGGGATTTGAAGGGATATAAAATATCCCTGTTCTGGAGCTTTGATAAAATTTGCATATCCAAAACAACTAGAGGTTAATCTTAAAGTAGTAGATTACATGCTTCAAACTGCAAATGTTACAGGAATTCAGAAAAGGAAGGAATTAGCATGGCCGGGGCAGATCAGTGGAACTGCCTCTGAGAGTGAATGGGTAAGGAGGCAAACTGAGGAGAGATTGAATTCAATCTGAATGGAATAATAAAGAGGTAATAGCAGAGATGTAATTTCTGAAATTCCTCATTCCTAATATTTATTGCTTATCTTTTTTCTGAAAAAAAAATCCTTATACAATTTTAGTAAGCTCTTGACAAATAATTAGTAACGCTGCACTTCTTCCAAATTCAATCTAGAGAAGGGTAAGACAGAGAAATTTGAAGTCATTTTTTGGGAGTCCCTGTTGCCTTTGTTAACTTTGATGAGCACTTGGCTCTAACAGATGGTTTAAATACTGAAAATGTTGGAGATGCAGTAATCCCAGATTTGCTCAGCTTCAGGTTAAAATTTACTTTCAAATGTTTCTTCTCATAATCTCATCAGCTCAACTGTAACTGAAACTCAGGTGGTAAAACCATACAGGGAAGTAGTTGGAAATCTCGATCTCTGACTTAAAAAATTATTAACCCTATCCTCAAAGTATCTCTAAATGCTCTCACTGCACAAATTAATTTTTGTCTTTGATTTCTCTGCACCAAGAATTGCTGTCAAATAATTAGGTATAGCATGAATTAGAATAAATTAAGAAAATGGCAACTATATTTGTACTTTACTCAGAAGTTTCGACAAGCTTTTTTCAGTGAAAGGGGACATGAATCTGTTGCTGTTCTTCCTTGCTTTATTAAACTGTTTGAGCGGTGTGCTGTTCACCTTTCTGGCTAGACTGCACCCATACCTATGGAGAAAGCTAGAGCTGCCTTAACGCTTGTCTGCAGAAAGCACAGCCTCTGGTGATGAGTTGAGTTGAATTGATTGGCATCACTATTTAGAAGTGAAGGATCTAGTATGTCCTGGAGGAACCAGGATGAATTTTAGTTTTTAGGAAAATGTGGTCAGATAGCATAAGTGAGTCAACCCATCTGCAGAGGCTCGCAGACACATTTCACTGTCCTGTTGGTCTGGCCTGGGTGTGGCCAGCTTCCTTAGGGTAGAATGAGTTAGTTAACCTAACTAAGGAGTCCTAGCATGGTTTCTGCTGGGGAGCGGCGGGAGTGTTTACAATTGATTGGGAAGATAAGGCATTCAGTAGGCAACATAAAAACTGAGATAGTACATTGACTAGTTAAAAGAATACATTGCAAGATTCTAGGATTAAATTGGTAAATGGAATTAGACCACAAAGATTTTTCCAAAGGACGGGAAATGTGACTTGAAACAACAGAAAAGTCAAGAATCTCATCTGTAGTACAACTTCAATGCACGATTTGAGGCTGGGAAAGTCAAGACTATACCGTGTTGTACGTGGAATGTGTATCATGAAGCAAGCTTGGGGATAAACGGTAAGAGCTGGGATACAGCAAGAGACCAACAGGGCAGGCCTAATTGGATGGAAAGCCGTGGAGGCCAGTCTGAAGTGTGTATAATTTCCAATATCTAGTTATTCTGGATCAGAAATAGCTGGAGAGCTGTTTTGTTTTTTTTTCTCATTTTCTCACCTTAACCTCTGGAGATTTTTGACTTGATAGATCTCTGCTAGGACCCAGGAATCTATATTAAAACAAAAACCTCTCCAGGTGATTCTGATTGTAGCCACACAGCCGTTCCTGGGATTAGGAATCGCTGGCCTGGAGGATGTCCAAGTGTCTTGGGAGATGATTGGAGGGCCGTACAAAGTAGTGATAGGTTGTAGTTAACAGGTGTGGAAAATTGTGGCTCTCTGTAGAATGGTGTGGGGATGGGGAGCAGCTGGGAGTAAGCAATAAGAGGGAACTATTGTATAGTTCATAAGTAGGGAAACAAGGGCTTTGGCTGCAGGGACAAGAAGAAAAATAAACTCATACCTTGTTATGAAGGAAACCAATGGAGAGCACAAAGGACTGTTGGTCTTAATGTTTTGAAATCCCCAATCAACTTTTAAACGTAAGTTGGCCTCGTGACAAAATTACTGAAATATTTTAGCTTTGTCTAATAGTCCTTGCTTTAGAAAAAAAAAAGCTTTGATGAGCAGCTTTTGGTTCAGTGTATACATTCCTCAGCACACATGATTATATCATTAAGTCACCCAATTTTTTGAACAAAAGCTGCTGGGGTGGGGACATGTCTCATTTCCTGCCCTTCCCAGAGCTGGTTATTGCTAGAATTTATTACAGTTTGCTGTGAGCCAGGAGAAAGTCTTTAGCTCCAGAAATATCTCCCACCAGATGCTTTCCTTAGTTTCCTTGCAGAGAAGTGTGTAGGTGAGGGAGTGGAAGCAGAGAAACTTACGGTTTATATGCAGGTCAGTCCAAATTTGTGCTCAAATACAGTGTAATCCAACAAATGTCTACTGGCCTGGAATGCATGCATGCACATCAGTTTAGTCAGAAACAACTTGCACAGTCCCACCCAAAACATTGTGACCACTCTTATTTTTGTATCCTTAGACTCCTCAAGCCAGTATGTGGGTCTGGTTGCAGCTAATATACATCCACCACCACCAAAAAAACAGTAACAAACAAAACAACTCTAGACCAAAAGTTCTTTTGAAACTTCAACTCAGAGCAAATAGGAAGAAGAGGCAAAGGCTTTTGTGTTTGCTTTAGGTCTGCTCCCTAGACAATACTTTGCTGCCTGCCTGTGTGCCTTTATTCAACAAACCTTTATTGAGTGCCTGCTGCAAACCAAGAATTTATCTAGGGTGTTGGGAATTCAACAGTGAATGAAAAGAAGCGCATAGCTCTTGGAGTCTCAGTTCTGTTCTTTGGGCACCTATAATCCTTAAGTGCAAGATCTCACATGAAATTTGATCAAATCAACTGGTAGAAGAGTAAAAACGGGTAAGGGACAAGTGGGAATTTCAATTCCCTGGTAAACAATAATGTTTAAATGTTAGTTTGGAAAAATGCCCGAGAAGAGGCTGATTAGGCGTGAGTGAGTGTAAATTAGGAAAATGTGCGGTTTCATGCAGTAGCAGGTGGCCCTCTAAAACATCGTTGAAGACACTGGCATCAAGAGCATGGGCACATGGTGATTTACATGAGTTCCTGTAGCCTGCACTTGTTTGCTTCTTTCCTTGAAGTCTCCGCCTGTAGTGATGGTAGGAAAATAGAGCTTCTGGAGTCAGAATGCCACAGGGTGAATCCAGAGTGCTTTGCTTATGAGCGGTGTAACTTAGAACAAGTTGTTTAAACTCCCTGGACTTTGGTTTTCTCATCTGTTAAATGACAATAGTAATAGCATGTATCCAACAGGGTCTTTGGAAGGATTAAGTGAGTTTTAAACGTATAAAGTGCTTAAAAAGAAAATGAGTCCCTCTTTAAGGCCTTTGTCAGAGCTTTTCAACTAAATTGAGGGGTTTTTTTAATTAAAAAAATTTTTTTTGATGGGGAGTGATTAGGGTTTGTTTATTTATTTATTTATTTATTTATTTATTTATTTATTTATTTATTTATTTATTTATCTTTAATGGAGGTACTGGAGATTGAAGCCAGGACCTTGTGCATGCTAGGCATGCGCTCAACCACTGAGCTATATCCTCCCATCTAGATTGAGGTTTAATATAATTTTTGAAGTGAATTACCACCTCCCCAGACTTGCACACAAGAGCAGCTAATGAGTTATCAGGCTCTTACGCAGCTTTTTCTGTTAGCACATCTATTCCTAGGCCTGCTGAGCTTTGAGGTCTCCTTCAGGAGTTTGCTCCTGAACACCAAGCAGAGTTTTGAGCATTTCTTAGAGGTGCTCAGAGGTGTATTTGACCTGGTACAGTATTAGGCAATTAGGATATTCTTCAGTTTACTATCTTGTAAGACTTATGCTGAATAAGAATAGATGTTCTCAGCTTTCTGAAAAATTGTGCCCTATGGCTAAACTTATGTTGTTCTTGAATTATTTAAAAAAGGACTCCAAGCACTAGGTTGCTTGTCTTTTCACAGGGGATGGGTGAGGTCAGTGGATGAGGCACTTGGTAGGTTGGCAACTCTTCTCAGAGAGTTTGTAGTAAGATCACAGGAGACGATACCTTGGAGTGAGAGGTACTGTAGAAAACTATGTGATGTTCTTTATTTGTTGCCTACTCAATGCCTCCTTCCAAAGGAAATGACATTTTATTCAAGAATCCACCCACTTCCCATAGTCAGTTCCAGGGCAGTCCTAAATGGCCTAAAGATAATCCCATCCTCCTTGCCTGTGACTGGTTCAGAAATGACCATGTGGCACATTTTGGACCAGCAAGATTAGAGGAAAGAATAGCTAGCCGCTTCTGGGAAAAATTTACCTTATTTTTCTGGGAGAGGCCCTGAAGTGATCGCATCTTTCCCTCTGGAAGTGCTTCTGTTAACATCATAAAAGCCTTAGGATGAAGCTAGCATATCAGAGTGACCCACAGAAAGAACATGGCCTCCTCATAGTATTAGTGACCTTTTGCCAAGTCAACTCTGGAGCCAAACCTGCCTTTGGACTTCCAGTTAAGTGAACTGATCCATTTTCCTAATGTTTAAGCCAAGTTGAATTTGGTTTCCTGTTAGTTGTGGCCCAAAGCATCTTGAGTGCCAAGATACACTTACTATCAGTGTTATTATATTATCGTGTTAGAAAAAAGTAGTATACAAAATTACATACATACCATGACTGGAATCATCAGATAGTTCAAACAAATTGGAAGGAGACATGTCAGAATTAGTAATGTTTGTCTGTAAGTGGATTTTTTCCTATTTCTATGAACTTGTACTTTATTATACATGTTTTTGACAATGATCCTGAGTAATGGATCAGGGGGAAAAATGCTCAGGAAATAAGATTAGAAGTCAAAACGGGGGAAGATATAGTTCAGTGGTAGAGTGCATACCTCGCATGCACAGGGTCCTGGATTCAATCCCCAGTACCTCCATCAAAGATAAATAAAATCAATTACCTCCCTGTCAACAACAACAAAAAGACAAAAAGGGTTGGAATCTTGATTTTTTTTCCTCTTTATTTTCCAATTTTCTTATAATATGCTTATGATGTTAGTTTTGTAATTTAAAAATGTTTTATAGTTCCTTTACTGAAACTTTCAAAGAGCAGAGCCTTTTTCTCCTGCTTCCTTTCTCGCTACTTCTCGCAGGTACACACAGTGTTCCTTTTCTTTCAGAGCATTTCTGAGTTTGTAATTAAATATTTATTAATGTGATTATTTGATTAACGCTTGTCCTCTGCTAAACTCCTCAAACGCAGGACTCTTGCTTGTCAATGTATTGTATCCCCAGTAGCTGGCACATGGTAGGCATTCAGTTAAATTTTTTTTTCTTGACTAATGAGTAAATGAGAGGACAGAATCAGCCAGTCTCAGCATTGCTTTTGGCGATAAATATTTCCAATTAAAGGAGCAGGCTAATTCTCAGCACTGAAATCCATTATGTTTTGCTCTGGTGGTTATAGTCTCAAATATTACATTTTAAGAGGAAAACAGAAGGACTAGAAAAAAAGACTCTGGGTCTGGAGCCTAGAATCTGCATTTTTCAACAAGTGTCCCAGAAGATTCTGAACCACACTTTGGAAAACATGCCCACATTCTATTGGAGTCTGAGTGTTAGCATCATTCATTGTCATCCAGCTTTCAAGAAAATCATGCTGATGTCACTGGGTCTATTTAATGTGAATCAGTCTTTATTTTGCACTTGTGTGGTGCATTAACAAATTCAACATACAAGATAGCATTACATATTGTAGGTTAGCGTTACAGCATTACGCAGTTTCACACAATTCATGTTAGCTTTTTCGATTTTTCCTTTTTTTTTTTTCTTTTTTTTTTAATTTGACACGTTTATTTTAGAGTTTCATTTTTTACAAGAGAAGACACAAGGTAAAGAAAGACGACCACATCGGAGAAGAATCACGGTGAGGGCAATGTCACTATCCTGGCAATAAGAAAAGCCTTCCAAGAAAAAGGACTTGCATTTTTCCCTCTCCTGAGCAAGCCGCACCTGGCCCACCAACCAGTTCTGTCTGTTTTCACATCCAGAGCACTGCTCATAAACGTGTACATCTCAGCTGTGCTCCACTGAGAAGAACCGAAAGAAGGAATAAGTCATAAAGGGACTTTTGTTATTAAGAAAAAAAACTCTTGTCTTCCCAAGGGAATCAAGATATCAGCAGAGAAGGACTGACTCTTGGAAAATCAGAAGTGACCATTCCCTAACCTATTCCTGACCATGAGTGCCTTGTACAAAAGCTAGAATGTGACTCTCTTGTCTTTCAACTGACTCTTAGGAGGAGGCATTCCTCCTCCACCCTTATCAGTTAGCTCTGGGAGGAGCAACTGTGAAAGCCAAAGTCAGCTCAGAAACTTCGGGACGGCAAAGTCAAGGGCACGATGGATCAAGCCTGAGGTAGGAGGGAGGAACCCTGTACTGTTTGCCTCTTTGCCCTTTTCTGAGAAAGACACTGAGGCAGCTCCTAGGCAACAGAACTCCTGGTTCCCCCCTGGCACCTCACCACCCACTGCTCAGTAGACCCAAAGAATGCAAGGAATAAAGCTACCAGGAGATGGGGAAGAGAGGACTGGCATGAGGCTGTTTTCCCAGACTTCCCTCGGGAGGAGCTACAGAGGCACACACAGCAGGGCAAAGACCGGACTATCTCCACCTGTTGCTTCGCATTGTTTCTGGGAAGGAAACAAAAGTGGGCTGCTCAGCGATTTCTGATCTTTAGACATTAAGGCGATGAAGAGGAACCATTTAAAATTTTTCCTAATGGGGCTTCAGAATGCTCCTGTCAGATTTACATTAAACTATCTCAATGCATTTTTAGAAAACAAAAATTATTTTCTTCTACGTATGATACAGTATTTACATTCCATGGAGTGCAGGATAGAGACTGGTGGTGTGAACCCAACTGATGGTGAGATTGTGAGTCAAATTATGGGGGCTGGGGGCTGACAGGGACAAGAACAGAGAGTGGGCTTTGTGCCTGCTCAGAACTGCTCTGCATTGTCAAGAATCCAGGTGGGAAAAAAAGGAAAAAAAGGATGCAGGGACACAGATTAGTATTAAATCCACAAGAGTTAAGGGATCGTCAAAGGCAACATCACCACTCTCTCCATGGAAACTCAGCTTTCCAGCTCCCTTTTCAGAAGCAAGTTAGATCGTGATGTTCTTGTATGAATGTGGGTTTTCAATCTTGGCTCATCTTTCAGGCCTTGGTTCAAGCCGCTGCTTATTTGAGTTCCTCTTCAGGCTGGCAAAAAATATCTACTACCTATCCAGGCTTACTTATTATCAATGAAGTCTTTGCCATCTGAAAAGTCTCAACTTTAGAGACACGGCTAGACTGGGAATAAGGAGATGTGAATTCTAATCCCAGCAAGATGCTGAATCTCTCTCAACCTCTCTTGTCCACTGGCAGGAGGATTGACATCTGTGGTCCCCCCATTCCTTCCTCTTCTCTTGAGATTCATAAGTCTTAAGAACTAAGCCCTTTGTTTTGAGGGAAAGGATGTTCTGAAAGAATCTAAGTCATCTTTATTATTCATTTAATTGCATTTCCTCATTTAGTTATTTTTAAGAGCCATTATTGAAAAATTTAAGGAGAAAAAATAATTTCTGAAGGCCCTTTTCCTTATGAAGCCAAACTAACCTCATCTAAGCTACTTGAGAAGACTCTAAGCTTCTCAATGGTTAGCATCACTGGAGAAGCAAAGGCCAGTTTAATCCTTCAAACCTCTGATGATTTCTAACCCATCGACCAACAAATGGCTGTCACTTCCATATACAGCTACAAAGGGAGATGGCAGTCACCTCATTTTCTTTTCCTTGTCTTCATACTGCAGACAGAGTTTGGGATCAGCTGGATGTGTTCACTGGTCCTATCCTAGAGCTGAATTTGAAGTCCCCAAAGCTCTTTTTAGAGAAGTCATCTAGTTTTGTAAACTTAAAGTCTACCTAATAAGTCTGATGTCTTCATATACTTGATCACAAATTAATCAAGGACTGCCTTTTACCCCTTCATAGCAGGAGGGCTGACAGCATACAAACCGCATTTCTCGGTCTTTCTCCTGAAAACTGCTTTATCCATTCCACCTTTGTTTCTTGGCTTACTACAGACCTCTGGACCTTGAGCTCAGTGAAAGGGCAGAGATGGAAGAGGTAACAGGGAGAAAAGATAGAGATGATGAAAACATGAGGTTTTACAAGAGCAAAATATTCTGCAGAGGTGGGGTGTGAGAATAACTCTCCAGAGAAGCCCAATAAAAAGAGATCAATTTCAGGTAATCAGCAAATACAATTCGGCACAAAACACAATTTTCATGGATTAAAATCTGTAACTTGATGTTGGCAGTTAGCCTAATTTCTTCAGTTTGTATTAGACATGCAAGTATAAGGTTACATTGTTATATATAGACTTGTAGAGGTCTTTCCCTTTCTTTTTTTCCCCATTTGAAAAAAAAAAAAAGGAATTTCTAGTGCCTTGCAAAGGAGAAAAATCATCATCGCTAAGAACTGATCTGCAGCTGTGGTCATGTGGGGTGGTTCTTTGTGGGGTTTGTTTTGTAAGAAATTTTCTTCTACAACTAAAATGAGGTTTTGAGTCCGCTTCCCTCTGTCATCTCTCTCCCCGCCACATCCCCGCCCAGCCCGGCCCCGGGGTTAGAGGCGAGGAGAACAGGATTAGTACTCGCTCAGACTGTGCCACTTGGCCACAGGCTTGCGGGGGCTCTCGCAGACCTCTCTCCAGTGTTCGGCACCGCTGGCTGTGACACTGTGCGCGCCCAGGATCAGCCTTCCCACCACCTCGTTCTTGGTGGTGCGATCGAAGTCGATGACGAGGAACTCGATGCTGATGTCAGGCAGGAGGTCGGTGGGGATATCATAGATGAAAGACTCGTTGAAGACTGGGTTCAAAGTGCACTTCTTCACGTGGGTTTTCTTCTTGGCGATGCGCTTTCTGCCGTAGTAGACGTTCACCTTGACGTAAGGATCTGGGGCCCCCAAAGAGATAAGAAAAAGGGAGACAGGCCTATGACACAGTCCTCTCCTGTACAGTGGTGACTTCATGTTGGGGAGGAGGGGGTTCTGTTCATCTCCTTGGCCACCCCCGTGTGGTCTTTAGTGACTGCACAGTAAGTGCATGCCGACTGTGTGCACATCTGCCTGCCTGGACAAGGGGCCAAGGAAACCATGCAGGAATGGAACTGAACAACTGGCTAGAGTCAGGGCTGAAGAAACCCCACGACACCGACAAGCATTCTCTAGGGCGTGGGGAATGACAACAGCCTGCTGTCTTTTTGAGAGTCTCACCCAGGGCAAGGGCACAGCACCTGCCACGCATATCACTAGAATACCCAACCAAATGTAAAGACCTCATTTGCTCACCCAAATCTCCTCCCTGGCTACATTCATTGGGAAAAGAATGCAGACAGAGAGGAACAGGGGGAAAAGTGAGAGGCGTCAGGGGTCCTGAAAGGTGCCTGGGTCACAGGCAAGGGGCAGTAGTTGAGGGGGGAGGAGGTAGACAGATAGAAATAGGTTGAAGTAAATAGCTGCTACCTGAGAGACCGGTGATATCCATCTTCGGCAAGTGTCTGGCTTTGAGGACCACCACTGTCATTCTTTGTGCCACAGGCTGATATGACAGAGACACCTGGAGCTCCCCTCTGCTAATGCACTTCTGTGGAGAAGAAATAGCAGATGGGATCCCAGCAGAGGGTGCAGGCCACGGCACAGAAAGCACGCAGGGGAAAAAGGAAATGTTCAAATCATAATCCTGATACAGAATAAAATCATTTGCACGGAGAAGCAGTGTAGCCTAGTATTTCAGAGTACAGACTCTGAAGTCAGACTGGCCTGGATTCAAATTCTGACTTTGCTTCTTATCAGTATGATCTGGGACAAGTTACTTGAGCTCTCTGTACCTCCACTTTGTCATCTATAACATGGAGTTAAATATTGTACCTACTTCACAGGGTTAGGAAGAGGATGCAGTAAGTTAGAATTTGTAAAACACCACAGTGCCCAGCACACAGTGTATACGAGACATGCATTCTTTCCTAGTTTCATTTGGTTTTTGTGATAAAATAGTTTTGAAGGCTGTATAGTGGGACATAGGAAACTTGAGTTTGAGTCTTAACTTTGCCTTTTACTCACCACCTGGCGCTAGGCAAGTCCCTGAACTTTCTGGAGTCTGTTACTCCATTAAATATCAACACCTGCTCTGCCTGCCTCAGTGTATATGCCCTTCTCCAGCCAAGGCAGCTTCCTCTCCACATCTTTGTTTCCCCACCTTTAAATTTTACGCTAGGCTCTATTTTGAGCTTGGAAAAACCCTCCAGCCCTCCAAGAACATTTCTCTTTTTTGGTTTCATTTTTTGGTTTTGGTTTTGTTCCTGTTTTTTTTTTTTTTTTTTTGGTCCTCCAAGAACATTTTAAACAAGATTGGATACTACATGCCAGGTGTTGGGGATTCAAAGCTGATAGAACTCAGTTCTTGCTCCCAAGGAACTTCTCATGGAGTAGAAGAGAGAGATGTAAACATATTTACTTGTCCGAAAAGTAAGAAGCCTAAGTGCCACTGGGAGATTCAAAGAAGGCTTTGCCCGCTGATGTCCAGGCTGAGTTTGAGGGGGTTAAGAGCCACTGAGGCACTGGACAAAGAGAAGACCACGTGGAGCAGAGCAGTAGAGTGGCTGGTACCAAGGCATTGGGTGCTGAAAGGTAGGCTAGGCTGGGTTCAGAGGATGGTGAGTGGCGAGTGTGCCTGAATTTGGGGTGCTGGCAGGGGGGATGGGCTGGGAACCCGGAGAGGTGGGTTGGGGGATGGGAGGTGAAGGGCAGTGGAGACAGGCTGACCAAGCAGCAGAGCCACCAGCAGCACACAGGTGAGAGGAGGTCTGTAAGCATAGTAGTGACAAAGTTGTTGTTGTTAATATATTAATAATCATGTTATTCTAGTGAAAGTCAGAAAGCTCAGTTAAGAGGCTGCTGCAACAGGCTAGGGAAGAAACTGACAAAGCCAGGAACCAGGGCGGTAGCAGAGGAGACAGATGTGGGGTAAGTTATGTCTCAGGACGAATTGTCAGAATTTGCTGGTTTGGAGTGGCTAACTGGATGTAAATATAGGCGAGAGGGAAGAAATGGAGGAATATTTCTTGTGTTTCTAGCTTAGAAAGTGGGGATGATGGGGGAGGGTATAGCTCAGTGGTAGACCGTATGCTTAGCATGCACAAGATCCTGGGTTCAATCTCCAGTACCTCCATTAAAATACATAAGTAAATAAACCTAATTACCCCCCAAAAATAATTTTTAAAAAAGGAAATAAGAGCTGCTTAAAAAAAAAAAGTGGAGATGAGGCTGGGACCAGGGAAATAAAAGGAGGTGGGATTGGAGGCATTTAGGACAGAAGTTCAATTCGAGACAAAAATCATTCCTCCACAATCAAATCTTATTTCTTGTATTCTTCATAGTCCCAAAGAAATGTCAGCTACTATAGGAATTCTTAGATTCAGCAGAAATAGACTAAACTCAGTACCAGTCTTCCATATGCCAGCCACATATCCACCAAAATGACTTCTTGTCCACTTACTAAGTACCAGGCACTCTGCTATCAGCTAGGGCTGAAAAGGGACAACGAGGGACCTCATCCTCAAGAAGCTCGCCTGCTAGTGCACTACCTGCTTAGGTGTGTCTGGTGCAGGAAAGGCTAATAGCAGTAAATAATTTAATTAGCTCATCAGTGAATAATAAGGGGGAAAAAACCTAATAGTTCATGCTTTGATTATGTCTTTTTTTTGGTTTTCACTGGTTTACATTTTTTAAAATTTGTTTTAATTTAGGTTTTTTGTTTTGTTTTATTTTTTTGGAGGCACTGAGGATTGAAGCCAGGACCTCGTGCATGCTAAGCACACGCTCTACCACTGAGCTATACCTCCCCACCGATTATAAGTCTTAAGTCATCTTGAGGAATGAAACTGTGATAATATTTTCACATGGTTTAAACTTTTTCTTTTTTAAAAATTTAATTTAATTAATTAATTTACTTAAAAAAATTTCTTAAGGCTGTATTTCATACCAGGAGCATATGGACATGCCTTTCATAGGGCATAGAACACGACTAAACTTTAAACTTAGACTTTAGCTTTTGAAAATGAAATATAAAAGAGAATAGACTTTAAAAAAGATTTTCATGGTTTTCTCTGCTAGATTGAAGCCCCTTGTTTTTTCCTTATCTATAACATACATATTGTTGGCTCTTGATTATATTCACAGGAAGTACCCTCAGCCAGTTTAAAATCACAGGCTGGCTGCCCTGGTTGATCAGTATACTTCTGGGCTGCTTCCTTTTGACATCAGTCAGAACACAATCAGAGAATGTAAACTAATTTACATTACTAAACTGGCATCAGGAAAGTAATCCCTCATCATAAAGAAAATCAAATGCCTTCCAAATCATTCAGAACTGAGCTGCCCAATGCAATATCCACCAGCTACATGTATCTATTTAAATTTATTTAAAATTTTTTCATTTTCTATTTAAATTTTACTTTTAATTCATTAAAAATAAATAAAATTAAAATTTTAGTTCCTTAGTCACACTGGCCATATTTCAAGTGCTCAATAGCCACATGTGCCTAGTGGCCACCATAGTAGACAGTGTGAATATAGAACATTTCCATCATCATAGAAAGTTCCAGTAGATAGTGCTGATCAAAAAGAACTTTTGGATTATTTGGGCCACAGCTCCCTTCCATTTTCATGAATAATGAAATGTTGACTAGATTTGAAATCTATTTCTGGGACCACACTTGAATATTGGTATCTAAATATTAAATATACAATCTTTGAATAAAATTCTAACTTTGTATACAGAAGAAGGCTAGGTGGGGTAAAAGGGAAATTTGATTTAAAAAACAGAGTTTAAAAAATAGTTTTATTTGTAAAAATAACATTGATTACAATATTATAGCTTAGATTTTCTGATTACTTCTTTAAAACTCTGTTTCTTAATTCATCCATTATAGCAAAATCATCCTAAATCCCGTGCCCCTTCCCTAGTTCTTTGGAAAAGTGGACAACTTTTGGTTCCCCTCTTATTAATTTCCTCCCCTAACATCACTCTTCAGGCAACTGTTCTCCATCTGATCCCGCCCTCTGCTCCTTCACCTTTGGCCATTTTACATGGGCAGAATGCCCGTCCCCATTCAGCTGTCCCTTTGTGGTCCCAAGTCTGCAGCCACAACACCACCTGAATGCCATTCCATTCTGCATTGAAGGCCAGCATTTCATGTCCCCTCCCCCCACCCCCTACTCCCCCAGTTCCCCCTCTCTTCCACCCAATTCCCACTCTGAGTAGCTAGCATTATCAATGGCTCTTTCTCAAGGGCTCTTTGTCAAGGGCTGGGAGCGAACTCTGTTTCCCATCCCCTTGGCCTAGTGAGGTAAAGACCCTGCTGAGGGGCAGGCAAGCAGAAGGACAAGGGGGAGAAAGGGTTTTATCCATGCCTGACAGAGTTGTGAGGCTTTGGTTTCAGAGAGCGGGACCCTTTCTCACTGAGGGGAAAAGAGGAGCAGGAGCGGTGGTCCTAAAGATGTTCAGCTGAAGGAAATAGTTAGGCAAGGGTTAAGTCTGTTTCTGGTAATTAGCAGAGCCCCTTCCAGATTTTTCAAGCCACAGAAGCTTTACATTCGGTGGACTCATGCATCCTCAATAAACCTTTATTGGGGCTAGAGGTTCTAAGCGCTACCTCGACATAAATCACAGTCGTGGGAAAACAAAAGAAACAAAGACCTCAACATTCAACCACATCCACCCCCCCTTCCCTGTCTTCTCCCCAGTACACATCCATAGCAACTTCCTTTATTGTTTATTTCTTTATTGTTCCTGGAAAACTGACATTCCTTTCTCTTTCTCTCTTTTCAGTCCCTTTTGACTAGACTGGATGACCTCTAAGGTCTCTTGTAAATCTGAGATTTTAAGAATCCTCTCATTCCCATGACCATTGTCCTAGGTCATGAACACCAATCTGGTGGTAGAAAGACAGGAAATGGTTTGGAAAACAATGACCTGAAGAAATTAGGAGTCTAGCAACTCTCTATTATCCACTTTGTAAATCACTCTTTTCTGCTGTCTTTTCTTTACCCCAGACCTCTCTGCACCACCTCCCTTCTACTTGTGGGGGACGCACTATGGGAATGTAAATTTACTTTTATTTCTATCTGAATAAAATATTAGGGGAAAAAAAAAGCTGCCACTGGAAAAAAGTCCAGTTCATAGTTCCTATGTCCAACTCAGAGATTTGGGGACATTATAGAGTTTATTTTTATTGTTTTTATTTTTATTTATTTATATTTTTGGGGAGGAAGTAATTAGGTTTACTTATTTATTTCTTAATGGAGTTACTGGAGATTGAACCCAGTACTTGGTGCATGCTAAGCATGTGCTCTACCACTGAGCTATACCTTCCCCCCCATAGAGTTCATACTGTGAACGTTCACTAATAATCAAGCGTTAATTTTTTCTTCTTTTTTTTTAGTGGAGGTACTGGGGATTGAACTCAGAACTTCATGCATGTTAAACATGGGCTCTACCACTGAGCTAGTACCCTCCCCCTCAAATGTTAATTTTTAATGCTGCTTGTATCATTCTGTATGTTCATAAGAGCTGAGAGTGCTCCCACGAAGTGACCCCATTAGCCTTCATGATCCAGCTCAAAGGGAGACTGAGGCCCAGAGAAGGTAACTGCTTGCCCAGAATTAGGGAGTGAAACGGACAGAGTCAGAAATGGTGACCAGTCCTGGGCTTCTTCAACAAGACTACACTGTGATAATGGAAAGGACAAGAGTTGAATTTCCTGCTAAAGGTCAGGAAATGCAGTTAGGGGTGGGGAGTTGTCTAGAGAAATGCAATTCTCACCAATCTCCACCCCGGAATCTTTGGCCCCATAGTATACGGGAATGCCTTACACAGACCAGAGAAAGCTCTTTACAGACAGGGTGGAATAGTCCCAGGCAGCTCTAACTGCTGAGCCAAGGGGAGATCCAGAAAGGGCAGACTTTTGGCTACAGTAGGGAGGGCTGAGGGTAGACATTTGGAGGCTGCACTACTAGGGAAGCAGGGGGACAACTGACTAGGGGGGTGACAGCCATGACCCAGGATGGAACACAGCCCTGCCTACAGGCACTGGTTGGGGCAAACAGGTTTAGGAAGGCTGAGAGGCTCTGGGGTGGGGCTGCACAGGCTCTGGGTGTCCTGTCGGGCTGCTCCCAGGGGATGTGTAGCTCGGAATCCCAGTCCTGCCTGGCTTATCCCTCCTGAAGGGAGTTAATAAAGTGGAAAGAAGCTTGGCTCTTGCCAAGAGCCCCTGGCAGTTTAGCAAATGCCATTGTCTGTGCTCCCTGCCCAGTGTCCTGGATTTGAGGCTGTTTTGTTCCCAGCCCAAGTCAGTCCCTTTCCTTGCCAGTCTCTTCCCAGCTGCAGCTTGGCACAGAGCCATGCTCCACTCTCAGCTGTGGGCTGCGAGTGTACGAGCCATCTGGAGGAGTCCAGCTACTTGGTGGCTTTACCAAGGCTGGTGCTACAGGGAAGGCTGTGGTAGAAAGGACCCCCCTAAGAACTAGATGAAGGCAGGAAGGAGACACTGGAGCTGCTATAAAGGGGAGTTGGGAATTAGGGAAGTGGGTTGGCAGAATCGGGAGGAAAAGAAATGGAGAGAGGGGAAGGGATGGAGGGGGATGAAACAGATCACTACTGCAGCTTCTGTCTGGGCCTCTGACTCCAAGCTCAGACTACACGACAGCTCCTGCTGTGTGGGACTCTCGGATGTCGTACTGTATTCTAGCAATGGACCAGTGTTTATGCCCTGACCAAAGGCCTCTAATAGTCTTTAAAATGTTTGCACTCCCCTTGGTCCCTGTGAGGTAGAGCTGAGTGTGCCACGTGGCAACAGCAGTTCTCTGGGTAATGGCATGACGAGGCTGGCTGCAGTGGGACAGGTGCCTACTACACAGCAGAGAGGGTAGGCACACATCTCCAGGGGGACTGCTGCCTGCCTCCCATCCCCAACCTGGCACAGCACAGTGTCCTCCTTCAGTGGCCAAACCCTCCTGGGAGCTCACTGCACACTCAGCCCTGCTGGCCTGGAAGCCTCTGTCCAGTTCTGAGCCTCCCGCCTCCCCATTGGGTCCAGCGTGGGCTTGAAGGTGGAAGAGGCAGTACGACATAAGTAAGGCACCTCTAGGCAGGGCTCTATGTGCAGTTGTTTTTAGTGGCTCTGATATCCTTTCTGAACCTTCTACCCTCTTCCCCGTGGATCCGGGCCTCCCTTCTCTTCCTTCACTTTGTCAAAACAAAATAGAAATATCTACAAACCACATTATCTCTCCCATAGAGCAAACTTTATTAATAATAGAAATAATAATAATAATAGTGGTTACTATTTACTGAAGGTTTACTAAGTGCTATGGACTAAGTAAAATCATCATCTTAATTCCTATAAGAAACTGAGACTTAGAGAATTTAAGCAGCTTGCTCAAGGTCACTTTGCTGGTGGACTTCAGATTCAAATGCAGGTCTGATTTCAAAGTCCTTGCTATCAACCATTTATGTTAAATCCTGAAAAAGGAATGAAACTCTAAAATTTCAACAACTTCCTTCATAGCACCTACCACACTCACTATATGAGAATTGCCAAGATTTATTTCTTTCTCTTCCACTAAAGTAAATCTCCACAAGGGCAATCATATGCCAGGTGTATGCTCTCACTTGATCCTCATAACCTGTGAGGAAGGCAATATGATCAGCTCCATTTTACAGATGGGGAAATAGACTCTTAGAAGGGTGAAGGACTCACCCATATCACACTGCTGGAAAGTGGTGAGCTGGACCGTGAAGCTGGGCAGTCCGACTCAAGAGCCCTAGTGCTTAACCACAGAACCACGCTGCCTCCCCAGTTGAGGAAGGAATAAATGAACTAGTCGGGGTGGCGTTACCATTCTTCCATCCCTAAAATTATAACTCGAGAGCCAATGCTGGCCTAGTGGAGAGAAGGTAGGATGAAGGGCTCTCATCTCCCTTTAAATGCAAACAGGGAGGACAGTGGGGGAGGAGAAGGGGAACAGAGAAGGGAGAGGTGTCCATGGTAAAGGCTTGGGCCTAGATGAGGGGCCCAAAGGCTGAGGTCATTTATTAAGCTGCATTTATAAAATGGTTATCAGAAGTCATATACATGATACTACTTACACAACTCTAAGTTTCTGTTGGGAAAGGGAAGCTGAGGGGGAAGTTACTGAACTACTTTCAGAGCTTCTCAGCTGTGACAACTAAGTGCACTAGAAGAGGATCACACGTTATTCTGGAGAAGAAATTGGCCCCCACATCCATGATGTGATGGGGTCTAGGACTGGTGAGCCAGCCTGCTCCAAGCAAGCTGGATATGGCATCAGGATGCCCACTACTAAGTGAAATTTCAGAAGATACTTGCCTTTCTTTCCTTAGGAACTTGGAGGAGGTGTTCTTGGAGATCTAACCAGCCAGGCTGTCTGTCTTACTCTGACCACTGCCTAACACTGATAGCCAAGAGCTTCCTCTCAACAGCCTCTCTTTGCCAACTATCCCACCCCCTCCCCCTGCCATTTGTCCCCTTCTCTCCCCCAACCTACCATCCCTCCCCAACACACTCTTTCTCCTCACCTGGATGTTCCTTTTGATGATGTCCCTGGTCAGCTGTACCTTGCCTGTGCTGGGGTCTACCCCAGCCAACGGCACCATGACCTCCCCAATGACGTCATCCCGGGAGAAGCGGTCAAAGCTGAGGACGAGGAAGTGCAGTACCAGGTCCTGCAGCTGGCTGTATGGGATGCCATAGAAGGTGAAGGTCTCGTCAAACACAGGGTCCAGGGTCTTCCGCAGCACTCTGGTCTTCACCCGATGCCGCTTGTCGGGGAGGATGGTCATTTTGATGTAGGGGTCAGAGCCCTGTGTCTGGTCATCCATCACCGGCAGCCCATGAGCCTCCTGGATTGTCACCACCAGGGCTTTTTTCGGGAAGTTATAGTCCACTGAGAAGGTGAGGGATCCTAGCATGACATCCTCCTCTGGAGATGATGGAGAAGTAGTTTTGCTCTCCCCGGGGGTCAGGCTCGCAATGGGGCTCCTCAGTTCTTCCCCATAGTCCACTTTGATGGGTAACTGATCTATACAAGATCCAGAGTTAGGTCCTCTAGAACCCTTGTCTTGGCCCAGCAGGCCAGCCTCTGCTGCGTCCACCAACAGGTTCCCACGTCCACCTTCCCTCCCAGAGCCATCTTTGTCTCTCCGCACTTTGATGATTTTCTTCTTGTTGCTGAGGGTCTCTGGGTATATGCTGATGCCTTTGAGCATGTGAATAAACTTGTATGGTGGAGTCTTGTGCTTCTTTTCTGCCTGCTGGTGGCAGCATGTCCAGACAAAGACGGTCACTGAGACACACACCACCAGCACAGAGGCCCCAATGAGGCCGGCCACCACTGGTGACACATCTGAAGGTGGAGACCAGAGACATGTCAAGGCTGGTGGACCTCAATGCCCTGTCCAGAGCATCCCTGCTTAGTGGCTGTGCTGGAGCCATGCTAATCTGCAGCCTGGCCTCCAAAGCAAAACTTGCTCATCTGGGCTTATGAACTACTCCCCCGTCTTAGAGATGCCCTCACCTATCCTTTCCAATCAATGCATGGCTCTTCCTTTCAACCAAACTTGGATGAAATATTGTCTTCTCTAGAAAGCCTTCCCTGAAGCGCTCCACCTGACTGCCTGTTTTTTCTTGGCCTTCCTTCAATGCTTATGGACTTGGTTTGCTCATACTGATTTGTCTTTCACATAAAGCTGCCTGGTAAATGCTGTAGGTCACCTTTTTACATGGGAACCCATTCACCTCAACTGTTACACAAGGGCATGAGCTGTGTCTGGTTTCAGGAGGATATTCCACAGCATTCAGCGCAGGGTTTGCAACAGTGGGCCTGTGTTGACTCACTGACTGACAGGTGGGGTGGAAGGATGTGGGGTTGACTTTTGATGGTTTTGGAAGTGTGCCCAAGTATGGTAAAAACGAGTGGGTGGTAAGAAGTAGAAGAACTCTGGGTCTAGGTACTTTTAAAATATGTTCCACATTTCAGCTCCCAGGTATTTAAAATACAAGTATTTTACATAGGAAGAAACAGGGACTATGGAAAATGTCAGATCTTTGCTCAACTGTCACCTTCTTAGTAAGATCCTCCCTGACCACCCTATTTAAAAACGTAACCGTTTCCACCCCTGAGACCCACACTTCCTGGCTCTCTTCATTTTCTCCATATGGCTTGTCATATTCTCTCTGTCCCCAACCCCCCCACAAGAATATATATAAATACACATATAATTTTACTATTTATTGTCTGTCTCCACTAGGATGTAAGTTTCATAATGACATAGGTTTTGTCTCTTTTGTTCATTTCTGTATCCTCAGCACTAAAAACACCTAGCAGGTACTTAACATATATTTGTTGAGTAAACAAGTAACTAAAGAGAAACACATTTTTTCCCTTCCCTTCCTCTAGTCTTATCTTCCCCTACACAAATTGGGCTCCTGACTTAAATAATTAGGTCTGGGGATTTTTCTCCCCCTTAAATTCACTGAAGCCAAATTGAGTTTAGGCCTTAAAGATCTACATACGGCCTATAGTTATCCACATTACTTTTTAGGGAAGGCTTGGGTACGGCAGGAAGAACTAAGGAAATAAATGTGATTCAAGCATATTCCAGATTCTTCCTGGAACATCCTTCCACCAGGTATCTGCCAGCTCACTTCCTCACAAAATGCAGGCCTCTGTTCATAACTCATCTTATCAGAGAAGCATTTCCTGACTGCCTCAAGTGAGATAATATCCCCATCACCCTGATTTATCTTTCTTCACAGCACTTATTACCCCCAACATATATTTGTCTGTCCTTCCTCACTAGATAAGCTTAGTAAAAATACTGACTGTTCACTGCTATATTCCTAGATCTTGGAACCACGTGGCACATAGTAAGTGTTCAGTGAACAAATGAATTAGTAACTCAAAACAGTATCCACAGATTGGAAAAAGAGATTGAGATCAATATGATTACATATAACAGGGATAAATGTAAAATTCTATCTGGCCTTTAAAATCTATTAATAGGCAATGGGAGACCTTACATGATGAATCTGAGTGAAAATAACTTAGTAGTTGAGGTGACACCAAGCTTGGAGTATAATTAGGCTAATACCAACTTATACCATGAGTACAACATCCATATCATAGGAGGGGGAGTGTCATTTTATCTGCACTGATCACAACACACATGGAGTGTTCTATTGTGTACAAGAATATTTACTGCTATTTTTTGCGTACATTTATGACATCCCTGCCAGGCATTGTGCTAGAGCTTTCTCCATCTGAATCAAAGATCTCATTGAATAGGTATCATTAATATCCCTGCTTTACAACTGAGGAACCTGGGGACTCAAATCTGCCCTAGGCCAGAGAGTAGCAAATGGCAGTGATGAGACTTAAACTCTGGTCTACCTGACACCAGATTGTCTCTACATTAGGGATAAGCAGAATAGTGGAGGACCTGAAAACCAGATCAAATGAGGAGCTAAGGGTTCTAGGAATAATAACCTTCTTCAATAATTAAAGGCATTTTTCTGGAAGGAGGTCTGATTTGATTTTACTTTGGAGGACAGGTCTAACACCAGTGCGTACAGGCTACAAGACAGGTTTTGACTCAGAGTTAGAATCAAATTATTGTAAGAACTGCCTCACAGTGGCCCAGGCTGCTTCATGAGGCAGTGAATCTCAATTGAAGACTTTCTTTTTCAAAATTAATTAATTTTTATACTTTAAATTTGAAAACTTTCAAACACAGGTTGGATTGCCATGGGTCAGGCATATTCTAAAAGGGATTTCACCCATGGGAATTGGACTAAATGTCTCTGAAATTCTTTCTGCCTCAAACATTCCATGGTTCTCTGAAAGATGGGACTATGTAAGAAAATAAGTGGTTACATTTTGAAATAATATAGATTAGGAGTAAAGCCATTAACAAAATAAACCAAAGTGACCATGTCCATGGCCATACTGAATAAGAGCATTTATTCTCAGAGTAGCAAGTGAAATAAGAGCTGTTAGGGAGAGGTTTCACAAAATGGGAGCAGACTTGGCAGTAAGCTCCTTGAGAGTGGGCAGAAATAGCATCCTGTTCGTCTTTGAATCCCTTAGTCTCTTGCGTCTAATTGGAGCTCAGTAAATATTTGTTTGAACAATTGATTGGATTCAACTGTCAGTCAGAATAGGTACAATTTGAAAAAGTGGCTCTCCGTTTGCCAGTCAGGGACTCTCCCGAAAACCGCTACTGCTTAGTAAAACTGAACAGAGATTCTCTCTGTGAGAAGAGAAAAACAGGGAACTACCAAGACAATTCTATTGTTGAGAACGATTTGAAAGGGAGTTTGAAAGGCCCAGGTTGGGAGACATCTGAGAGATCCTTTCGGCTCTACCATAGATTTATTCTGTGATCTTGAGAGATCCCACTGCCTCAACTTTAACTGCTAGAAAACAGGGGTGGAATGGGTAAAAGAGAATATGAAGGATTCTTATGTTTCAGGAGAGATGAAGAAACAGATGAATCCACTTGCGAATTATCTAGGCACTCTCCTCCACCCTGTTTCCCACTTTTGCTTTTTTTGGGGGGGGGTAAGTAATTAGCTTTATTTATTTAGTTATTTTGATGGAGGTACTGGGGATTGAACCTAGAACATTGTGCATGCTAAGCATATCCTCTAACCACTGAGCTATACCCTTCCCCCCTGCTCCACTTTCTTCTTCATTTTAGTGTTTCTTAATTCCCACTTCTCTCCTCCACACCCAAGGCAGTGAACTAGAAAAATCAGAGATAGTGAAACTCAGGACCCTATGTCTTGCTTTAGTCAAAAGTGTGGTGGGAAAAGGAAGCTGGAATTAATGGCTAAATGAATGTTTTCGAGTAGTTGTAAATTGCAGTGACCCATGCTGCTTGCTCCTTTTGTCCTCCAACGTCACGGATAATTGAGTGTTGGCTTGGTATATCTCTCAAGGGCTATGGAGTTTGAAATGAAGTACTCTATGAGACGGGAAAAAGTCAGAAGTGGTGGTTCTCTGCATAGGAGACTCTGTGTGGGTTTAAAGTTCTGCAAGACACATCTGGGCTTTGTCCAACTCTTTCAGCCCCTGACCAGTCCTGCTTATTGACACTTCCTTTGCTAAAACAGCCTTTTCCTGTCAAATAGGCCAGTGTGATACAGTGACATGAAAATGAACTTTGGCATCAACTGGAAATTGGTTTAGATTCTAGCCTAACACTACCCTAACTAGTTTGTTTGACTTCAGCCAAGTTATTTTTATCTCCCTTCAGCTCAGTCTCCTCATTTGGCAAATATATATAATAATGAATACACTGAAGGGTATTTGTAAGGATTAAATAAAATGTAGTATGTAAAAGGCCTTTATAATTTCTTTTCTTTTTTCCACTAATAGTCCCTCTAAATGAAATCACATATTATGCTCTGCACCATCTAACCTTCCAAGGAATCTGGAACTGCAATGACAGGAAAGAAAATGTTGGTAAGAAGGCATAAGAAAAAAAAAGAAAGACCAGGAAGAAAATCATGAGGTGCTCATGTGATCACAAAAGGGGCATCTCTTTTGGAAATTTAGGACTCAAAGATGCAGTAGGTGAAACATTGTAAACTGACTATACTTCAATAAAAATACATTAAAAAAAGATGCAGTAGGTGAGATGGAAGAAAGAAATATAATCATGATTCAGCCTTGGGGAATCAGTGGGAAAAGCAGTTAATGGGTGTGATCTGTTTGATCTGATGTCTTCTTCCTGGCATTGAAGGGATAGAGCACACTGGGTTCTGTTCATTTCCATAAACCTCTTACTTGGGAGTGAGAAAAGCCATTTCCTAGTTGGATTGTGGCCCCACCCTAAACACTGGAGTCTGGATGCTCAAACCTTTTGGATTGTTTGCGAGATAGAATCTCTTAAGGAATATGAAGGAACCTTAGGCCGACAGCAACTCTCATTGGTTTCTCTCATTCAAACTGGGGTAGAACTAAGGGAGAAGCAGGGCAATTCTTTTTTATTTTCGGGCCAGGAAAGCATAACACAGGAAGTTTGCTACCCAAGCACATTTTGGAGGAATCTCTCAAGAGGAAAAACTTGCTTCTCCAGCTTTTCTTTCCCATCTGCTTCCCTATTTTCCACCCCACCCTCTGCTCCAGGGAGTGTAACTGATCTTGGAGCCCGTAGGGCTGGGTCAGGGACCAGCCGCTCCGAGATGACGTAATGCTTTCTCCCGTACACAAAGCGGCCTCCCCCGGGCTCGGCCTTTTTCGCCCCTCCCCCTCAGGCCTGGCCTGGATCGGGCCCCCGCCAGCACCAGCGCGGGTGAGTCCCCCTTTTTGAAAAGCCATACCAGGGAAACGGGGAACAAAGACCCGGGAAGAAGAGCCTAGGCACTGCCAGGAGGCCCAGAAATAGACATCACGTCATCCTCCAGCCCAGCAGCGCCAAGCGCCATTTGGTAGCATCGGACGGACCCCACCATTACGATGCAGAATAGAAACTGCAGGGCCTCCTAGCCTCAGCATCCAGCTGACCGGCTTAAGGAGTGGCTTCCTTTTTGCTCCTCACCCCCGCACCTCTCTTTCCCCAGAGGCCGCCGCCTCCCCCTGGCTGTCAGCCACACATCCCACAGTCTCCAAGCTGCCATCTTGATGCCCCATCCCCCTTGCCACCTCCCTCCCCCGCAGCCCTGAGGAGTGGGAGGGGGAGGAAGGGGCACCGCCCTGCGTGTCCCAAGGGGGGGGGCTCGGCCTACCTCACCTCTCCTCCCCCAGAAGGAGGGATTCAGGTCCTCTGCAAGCTCGCTATTTCTCACCTCCAGCAGTGCTGACTGTGCACTATACAAGGTTTTAGCATCCTGGTCCTTCCCACCCTCTGTGTGGTTCTGGCCTTACCAGCCCCTGCAGCCCATAGCTCAAGTTCAGTTGCTATCTTCCGCCCGCTACCCACGACCACAGGCCCGCTTCTAGAGGGGGCGACACTTGAAGGCCCTGATCTGGGCTTCACTCTGCCCAGCTGTTGGCTTTGCAACGGTTTCGCCTACACCAGACTTAGTTTGCCAGATTCTACTTACCAAAGCTGGGTCGGATATTGGTGATCTCAGCCATGTCGTAATCAGAGGCTATTGCGATAAATGCTTTTGCAATGGTCAGACAACTCTGGGAACCTCCGGTCAGTACCGAGGCCGCCGCTGCAGAGCGCTAGGTCAGGGGAGGGGGAAGGTGTCCGGCGGACACCTCCTGCGACGGTCTGATCCCCGGTTGCCAGCTGCGGTCGCCTCTTAAGATGCTCCAGGGATGCTCTGAGCTAAGGATGCAGGTGCAGCCAGACTGGTCCTGATGCGAGGTAGGCCCCGCCTTCTTCCGAACGGCCCTCGGCAGAAGACTCCGCCTCTGTCCGAAAAGTTCCGGAAGGCAAGCCCCGCCCCTTTCCGGAAGATCTCTGGGAGGGTACCCCTCCCATCGCCAAGATTTCCTGAGAATCAGATCCCGCCCACTGATGGGCTGCGAGTCTATAAGGCGAAAACCCGGAGGCCTAAGAAGTGTAGGTACTTTAGCATATAAGAGCCTATAGATCTTGTGATTCCGGGTTCCTGGGCTTAATATAGCAGCAGAATGTTCTGGGCCAGAGGGGGCCCAGGATTTTGGAAAAAACAACATTCTATATTGCCTACATTTCAGTATCAATTGCCATTATTGTTAGGCATTTCTGAGACCACTAAAGATTATTATGGAAATTCTTAAACTTCAGAAGCTCTGATTAAAGACAAAAACCTGGTGATGGTTGCACATCTCTGAAGATTTATTGAAAATAATTTAATTGTATAAGTAAAACAACGGATGGGTTTTGTAGTGTGTAAATTAAAACTTTAAAAACAAAGACTAGAGAGAGGGTATAGCTTAGTGGTAGAGTGCGTGCCTAGCAGGCAGAAGGTCCTGCGTTCAATCCCCAGTACCTCCACTAGGAAAATAAATAAATACCACCCCCCCAAACAAAAAAACCCCAGAGACTAATGAAGAATGTCAAAGTTAGTAAGTGTTGGATATTTCTCTTTTCAAAAGCTTCAAGTGCTTAAAGGTGCTTGTGCTTAGGGGTGTGAAAGAGAAAGAGCAAATCAACAGATCTGTGTATTCTGTAGATTCAAAAGCAGGACACAGATGAAACTCCAAGCTTCTAGAGACTTCCTTGGCATCTGGAAGAGTTAGGGTGATTCAGGTTAGAGCCAGACTGCTGGCGATTATCTCCTCGAGCACTTCAATTTCACCCTCTATTTTGGCTGTGGGTACTTTCATCCTGTCGGGTTCTGTTTACAGACAGAATCAGGTCAAATAGATTATTTAAATGCATAAATATTTGTTGGTGGTTCACCTGTAAAGTGGGAGAGTTGAATGTATTTTTCCAGCTTTGACATTCTGTCCTTCTAGAAAACTGGAAAGAACATGGTTCTTAGAGTCATTCATTTATTCAGAACACATAAATTGAATTTACTGAACATCGACTATGCCCCAGGCACCTTCCTGGGCACTGGATTAATACGTTAGAAGCTAGTTAGGATAACCTGACTCCTTTTGATAGCTATGTATCTTTGTGAAATCACCTACCCAGATGAGCCAAAAATTTGTCCTGTGTAAATTGGAAGGTGTAATAATACCTATTGCCCCATAGGGTTTATTGTGAACATTAAATCACTTCTGATAAAGTGAAAGCATTTTGTAAAATGCAGAGTATTATACAGATATGAATAATTACTATGGATTGAGTCCAAGACTGCCTTACCTTCATTCAGGAAACTGCACTATTTGTAAAGCAAGGATTCCTCTTTTTGAAATTTTACGAATTCTCCATTTCTTCGGTCCTGTATTCTAGGTGTCTTGCGGCGAGGATAAGTTGTCAAATTAAACCACCGAACCTCAACCCCAGTTTTGATTTGAATAGGATAGCTCCACGGACAGAGAAAGCGAGGTATTTCCTTTAAATTTTTTTGCCAATAACTGACATACCAACCCTTCGGCTTCATTCCGCCCTAAAATGTGATGGCGCCTGTGGTTGGCGCATGCTCCCTGACGCCCTGACGCCGCGCACAGCGACGCGGGGGCGCGCACGTCACTCGCTGCCGTTGGCTGACTTCCGGTGGTACAGAAGCCGAGTTTCCGCGGGATCGGGCCGGCTGGTGAGGGTACTGGGTCGAGTACGGTGGGGCGGGAAGAAGCAGGAGGGCGCTGGACGTCCGGGCGAAGGATGTCCGGGCTGAGGCGGTCGGGTCTGAGGGCTGGCGCGGGGTGCATGACAGAGGTAGGGGAGTGAAGGTGAATAGCTGAGAGCGGGGATTTGGGCCAGCGCTCGGCGCCGGGGTGAAAGGCGCAGTTAGGACCCCTTTGTGAAAGCTTTTCCCAGGAGGGGTCCTCGCTGGGGCTGCCTCCGTATTTGCATTCATTCACTCTGTTGGTCTGACTCCAGTTCCCAAAGGGGGCCCTCTTTAGAGCCACTGTTGTGTTTGAAGTGCTCAGGGCTGATCCCTGCACGCTGCTGACTTTGAATAGTAGCTTCTTTTCTTTTCCTTTTCTTTCCTTCCCTCCCCTTCCCTCTTTTCTTTTCCTTGGACCTCAGTAATTTGTCTGTGAAGTATAGGACTCTCCTAAACTACTCCCACTCTACTTTTTTCTCTCTTATCACCCTCCCTCACAGGGATCAGCGGAATTTCACGTCCTTATTGAGCTTTAATTACCAGTATAAGGATATCAGTTGATTTGGCAGGGGCAGGGGGATTTCTCCTAGCGTCCTGGAGAAACTGAATATGAGGGAGGTTTAAAACTAACTATAAGGTTCAGACTCTTAGAAAGAACTCTATTTTGCCGTCGTCTAGTCCAAGCTTTCATCTAGTGCCCTGATAGATGGACGTTCAGGCTTTGCTTGAACATTGTCAGTGATGAACTCACTGTATCACAAGGCAGCTTATTCTATTCTTGGACCTATTTTATGGAGAGTAAACTTTGAGGAGGGGGGCAGAAAGATGCAGTCGGTTTCTATATAATGCTCTTGGTCCAAGCTGCATAGAATGAAGCACAGAATGGGAAGTTCATGCCCTCTTTAATTCATTCATTTATTTGAGGAGTATTTATTGAGTATCTACAATAGAGCAGATACTGCTGAAGAGTACAAGAGGTACTAGTTGAAAGGGTCCTTTCCCTCAGAAAGCACACAGTGTAGGGGGATGGAAATGGAAACGAGACAAGAAGCCATCAAAAAAGTGATAAGTACTATAAAAGAGGTTTGCAAACAGGTGCTATACAAACATAAAATACTCTCCAGTTTAGGTTATTGTTGCCCTTAAAGTAGTGATGACTGGATATGAAGCCAAGAGTCCAGAAGTAACATAGTATTGAGAACACTAAGAATCTCTTTCTTGTTTTCAACGAAAAATTTCTGTTAAGATAGCCTAACCTTTTTAAACAACCAAACCCTGCTTTTGGCTTGTTTCTGTTAATGGAAATACCTGTTTATAAAAGCAACAATAGTAAACATTTACTGATGTAATAAATTACTATCTAATGATGTAGGTGCTATTTTTATTTCATTTTATAGCAGAAGAAACTGAGTTTCAGGTTAAGTAACTTTTGCAAGGTCACAAAGCTGCAGAGAAGCTGACTTGGGAAACAAATCCAGATAGTTTGACTCCACAGTTTGCTCTCAGCATCATGTTATTCTGCCTTCCTGATGGTAATAAAAGTAACTAACACTAATCACTTACTATTTAATTCAGGTAACAACTCCACGAAGTAAGAACAATTATTATTTTTTACAGTTGAGGAAACAGAACTTTAGAGAGGTTGTCAGTCACTCAGCCAAGATAACATACTAATCAGTAATAGAGTTAGGGTTTGAACTCAGGCACTCTAACCACTCTCTCAGCTCCCACCTGGTGGGGAGATTGTGCATTTGGTGTAAAATGCTGTGTTCATGTTTGAACATGAATAAATGAAAAGATATTTGAGGAAATATTATTATCATTAATTAATGTGAATGTGATAAGAACTTGCTTTTATCCTTTCAGAATGGAACAGAAGTGGGACTTGCAAAATGTTGCCCTGTAAAAAGAGAAGAACTACACTGACAGACTCCCCCCAGCATCAGGGCAACCAGGAGGAGGATGACTTAGACCTAGAGTCAGCTGTTAAGCCAGAATTGGACCACGTTAAAGACTTGGGGTCAGTGTCACTGTCCTGGGTTCCAAGTCATGGCAGAGCAGCTGGCCTTGAAGAACAGTCTGTACAGGATGCAGGAGAACAGCTTGGTGTGGAGGACCCACCTTCAGACTCTCGTGTGCTCACCCAGGACACAAATGCACCAGTTTTAGAAGCTGTTGATTTGGCCATCTCTCAGGGAATCACCCTACCTTCCTTGGAGTCTTCCCAGCCCCTAAATATACATATTGGTAAAGGAAAACTCCAGGCCACTAGCTCAAGGAGAGGGAAGAAAATTATACTCAGGCCTGGGCCATTTACCCAAGAAGACAGAGATGATCATCCTATCACAAAGGAGCCTCTTTCAGGAGAGCCTAGCGAAGAAGTCAAGGAAGAAGGAGGTAAGATATTGAAGGTCTTTAGGTTATATTTTCCTTGTCAGTACCATTGCCTTTTCTGTTGTTATTGCATCCTCTGCAGTGCCTTTACAAAACAGTGTTTCTGAAAGGGAATGTTGATTTGGAACGGAATTGGAGCTATGGTTCTTGTAAGGGTCCTCAGTGAACTCTATGAATCGGTAGCAACTTTCTTCTCCACTCCCGTTTCCTAGGTCCTCTTCTGTATCCTTTTCTTTCCTTTCTCTTAACTTTTCATCATTTCTGGAGGGATGAATTATGTGTGGCCCTTTGTGATTTGGTGGGCATTTATAAAGGGCTTGAGGAGGGGCAGCAGCTTAAAGGAAGAGACTATTGCCTGTGACATTTGGTAAGGCTCTTCAGAGATCACATAATTTGCCCATAGGACTTGAGGAATGAGTTGTGGCTTGACAGAATGGTGGCCTGGGATATCTTGGCCAAGAACAGTCTGAGCAGAGGCACAGAGGCAGAAGAGGATGGTGACATAGTTGCTTGGAAGAGGCAGTGAGAGATGACTTCAGAGTGGTAGATTGGGTTTAGACTGTGAAGGAATTTATTTTTCATGCTTAAGTGTTTGAATTTTTCCTGTAGAATATAACCAATTAATAAATAAGCAGAAGGCATAATTCTAACCTTAGAAAGGTTATAGTCTAATTGGAAAGACAAGACATAAACACATAATTCATTTGGAGCAGTGTAAGGCAGCATGTGAGTAAGTGCTAGAGCATGTGGTACAGGTGATTAGGGTTTTTGAAATTGGAACTTGAGGAATTGATGGGATTTGATGGATTGGGGTGAAGAAGTGGAAGTGGAATAGTGTTTGTGTGGGAGGGGAGCAGGGCTTCAGAGAGAAAGGATAGATCCAGATTACTATACCGAGCCTTGCTGTTATGCCCTTGAGACCTTATGAAGTATTGGTATAGGATGTTGGCAGGAAGAATAGAGAAGAAAGGGTCTATCTTAGAGACATTACAAAGAAAGAACTACTGTTGCTCACAGACTGATACCATTTAAGATATCTGGAGTGGGGGATGGTGAAGCATGCCTCCATGGGGAAGGTATTTGAGGGGTTGAAATGAGTTCAGCTTAGGTATGTGGAGTGAGGTGACATTGGGGCCATCAAGGAAGAACAGAAATATGAGATTGAAGTTTGGTAAGAACTATTTGAAGTGTTGGTTGTGGTTCTTCTTCATGGAAAGGAACATGAAAGAAGATGATAGACAAGGAGAAACTGGAGAAGCGATAGTGAACATCAAGGAGGAAGGACAGTTTGAAGAATAGGTCTTTTATTGAAAATTTAGTGACAAAGGAGATATAATGATGCCTGAGAAAAGATTACATTTGAAGGTTGTTGATCAGGAATAGACTTAGAGTTTTTTGGGGAAAAGGAAATTAAATGATGGAATTACCGAGGGAGGGATGAAAGCACCAGTGATAATTTGTGCAGTGGGAGAATGGGAAATAGCTAGAGGGGCAGCAAGATTACTGAATTTTTTTTCTTTAAGCTCGATTGTATTTGTGACATGAAGACAGGAGGAACTGGAGGAAAATGCAGGATTAAAAGTGCTAGAGAAAGAATGTATAGTTAAGTAGGGGTTCAAAGTCACTCAGCTATTGAGGAGTGGAATCTGGAGATATTTTTAATAGTCAATTTACAAATATCCAAGTGTAGATAAATAAAGTAAATATTTATTTTTTAGAATTATCTGTGATACTACTACCCCTCATTAAACTGGATAATTGAAAGTTTATTCTACCTCGTTCTTCAATTAGCTGTATATTCAAGTAATGCCAGTAAAAGAAATACATTATGAGTGTCTATCCCCCAAGTAACTTTTCTTTTTTTTTGCCACACAGAAATGTAACATGAAAAGCAGAAAGGAAGAAAGAAGGAATATTGAAAATTCATATATGTGTATTTTGGAAAATATTGAAAAGTTGAAAGAAGTAAATAAAATCACCCATAATCTTATTACTGAGAGTAATTACTTTTATAATTTAGTGCATATTCTTTTTGTTACTTTTTTTTTAAGTAACATTTTAGTCTTTTGATCGTGATTATATGGGAGCGGGGACCAGAAAAAAACATCTGGGTCATTTAAAAGTATCCGCATTGTGTTACTACAGATATACACTGTTAAATCATATTTCTAGACTGTAGGTGCTAATGATTAAACCTTTCTCTGTGTTGGTGTTTATTCTCAGAGTTTTAATTATTCTTTTAAAATTGATTTACATACCCTAATTTCTAATTAGGCCTTTTTTTCCTTTCTTTGCTTTTTAAAAATGATTAACTTAGGCAGATTTTTAGCTTATAATTAGTTAGTTTTTATAGTTCTCAGCTAATTATTTTCATTTTATCAGTGAATAGTTCTTAGGCTGGCAGTAAACAAGTAACATATAAGCTCTGAATAAGGCTTTTCCTTCTCCATCTCTTACCTTTCTTGACTTCTCTTTCGAAAGCCTTTCGCATTTAGCACATTGATAGAGGAAAGGAAGAGTGGGATCCTAAGGGGTTCTGTGAGAGGGGAATTAAATGGAGAAGCAATGTGATGGGGTCAGAGAAAGAAAAGGATGCAAAGAAAAATAATATTTTCTCTATATAGAGAAACTTTTTGGAGTAGTTCCAAATGTTTTAGGTAGTAAAAGTATCAATGGAAACTCTGCCTTCCAAACTGACCTTCTGTATTTTGCTTAGATATGTTTGTTTAGAAAAATCGTTTGTGTCAGTTCAGCTTTTAAATGTTAGACATTAATTCTAAAAACTATTAAAGATTGTTGATTAAATGAGGAAGCTCTGCTGTGCTATTGTTTGATGTTCCTCCCTCTTATAAGAAATTTGCCTGGGAGGAACTTTTGATTTGATGGATTTAGGATTTAATTCTTTGTTGAACAGTCCCTATTACAGTCCCTATTAAAGCCAAAGCCTATCACCTTTTGACATTGTGAAGTAATCGTGGGCTCCAGAAGTAAAAGAAGTAAGATTGAGGGTAAATACATTTAAAGATTGATTCATACTTTAGTTGAAAATAAAGGCTTTTTTCCTTTGTTGAGGTGGGGAGGGTCCTCCAATTTAAAATCTTATTTATATGCCAGTTGAATTGGCTAATGCTGATTAAATAGCAGTCCAAAAAAGTATAAAGGCTATCTATTTTGAAAAGAGCTCAGGAACAAATAACTTGATCTCTTTTTGAAAAAAATTTTTTTGACTGTAATACACAAACATGGAAATCCCTAAATACAGAAAGTAAACAGTGGAAGTTAGGCATCTTTTTACTTTGTCCTCTTGTTCCCCAAGTTCTCTTCTCAGAAGCAATCACTATTTAACAATTCCTTGCATTTACTCTTTATCTATTCTGTGTATAAACAAGCCTATATGTATTTTTCCTGTGACAACTTGATTCTAATGTTTACTTTTGATAATATTACATGAATGTTTCTTTGTCTTTTTAATGCCCCCCTACAAAAAAGAAAGATAGCACTCATTAAGAGTTGAGATGAGAAAGGAGAAAGTTGTCTAATGAACTATAGAACCATATACTTACAGTTTTATGGTAATTTTTACGCTAGTGCTCTGTAGAATTGATTTGCAGAGTCAGAAGTTCAGGACATTTTGTAATATATATCATTTATAGTTGATTAAATGTGATGTCATTGGTCATCTATAAAATATCCCTCAGTAATCAGGAATATAACCCCCCCTACAATTATGGATACGATTTTTCCATAGCAAAAAATGCATAACTCAAAGCATATTAGAACTAGAAAGACCTTAGCAATTACCTAGTTCATTTCCCTGACATTACAGACGAGTAAATTGGACCTGAGCTTTGATTTCAGTATTTTTCTTAGGACAGTGTCTTTAAAAGAGAAGAATACCTGTGTAAAATATGCATCATTAATGAAGTTATCTAACTAAAAAGTACTTTGTAACAAGATACTAATTTTTACAATGGAGTATAATTGAGAATGGACAGAGTGTGGAGCAATATTTGTGGTTCTTTCAGGAAAACCTCAAATGCATTCTGAAGGGGAGATGCCTTCACTGTCATCAGGCAGCCACTCTACAAAACCAGCAGCCCAGCCTAGGAAATCATCCCAGCCAGATGTCCTTGCGTCTCATCAAGAAAAGCCCCTCAGGACTCTAGCTCACCAAACTGAGGAAGAGACAGAGGATGGTGGACTCTTTATTCCAATGGGTAGGCTTTCTTTTCTTTAAACCTAAAAAACCCCCTCTTTATTGAAGTGTAATGTGCAGAAAACTGCACATATCCCAAGATATCCAATTTCACTGAATTTTCAAAGATTGAATTACACCCATGTTACCAGCAACCAGATCAAGAAACAGATTATTACCAGAACCCAGAAATACCAACACTCCACCCATGCATAGTCACTATCCTGACTTCTAGCAGCATAGGTTAGTTCACCTGTTTTGTAGTTTCTGTGAATGGAATCGTATGTATGTATGTTTTGAGATTGCCTTTTCCTGATCAACATTATGTTTATGAAATTGGTCTACATTGTTGCATGTACTTGTAGACTGTTCATTTTCATTGATATATAGTATTATGTTTGAATATTCTACATTTTCTTTTTTCATTCAGCTCTTACTGAGCATTTGGATGGTTTGCAGTTGTAGGATTCTGTGAACATTCTACTGTAGATCTCTTGGTGAACATATGTGCTTAGTTTTTGTTGGGTGGAATTGCCAGGTCATAGGATTAGGCCTCCCTTAATTTTCTTTGAAATACGTTTTTATTTTGAAATTTAACACAGGCAAGTGAATAAACACTTCTTTTTATTATTATTTTTAACTTTTAATTTTTAAATTTTTTTGTTGGGGGGGGAGATAATTAGGTTTATTTATTTATTTTTAGAGGAGATACTGGGGAATGAAACCAGGACCTGGTGCATGCTAAGCATGCACTCTACTACCTGAGCTATACCCTCCCCCCCATGCTTTAATTTTTCATTGGATGTTGGACATTATGACTCTCTCTCTCTTTTTTTTTTGGAGGGGAGGTAATTAGGTTTATTTATTTTTTAGAGAAGGTACTAGGGACTGAACCTAGGACGTTGGATGTTGGACATTGTGGATGAAAAATTCTAGAGGCTTTGGTATTGTTATCTTCCTCTGAAAAGGGTTATGTTTTCTTCTGGCAGGCAGATAATTTTGAGGGATCACTTAAATTCTGCCAAGCTTTGGTTTTATGCTATATTAAGGCTAGTTTCTTTCAGCTTTCTATTTACTTCTGGATTGTGGCCTATATTTCTAGTGAGTGGTTCCTCTTGGGTTTCAACACTACTAAAAAAGCTGTGCTGTTAATGAAGACTTTGCCTCCTTTCCACGACTTGAACTACCTTTGTCTTCCCACTGCTGTGGAGTGAGAAATTTCTACATTTGATCTCCCTTGTGACTCTCTCCTGCTGGGTTTCTTGGAGTTTTGTCCTATGCATGCACAGCTTAAGGGTTAACCATAGTCCTTCACGGACTATGAAAACAAACTACGGTTATCAAAGGGGAAAGGGTGAGGGAGGGATAAATGAGGAGTTTGGGATTAACAGATGCACATTACTATATATAAAATAGATATAAGAACAAGGACCTATTGTATAACACAGGGACCTATATTCAATTTCTTGTAATAACATATAATGGAAAAGAATCTGAAAAGAAAAACTATATATGTATGTTGCATATATACCTGAAACTAACATTGTAAATCAACTACACTTAAATTAAAAAAAAAAAAAAGAAAAAACCATGGCAAGAGATATAAAACTCATGTTTGACATTTTCTCCTGCCCCTCCCAATTCACAGCAGACCTCATGACTCCCTGCTCGAGGTTTTAAAAAAAAAAAGTTTTTACCATAGTCGTAAGTTTGAACAGAGACTTCTGTGGCTCATTTTCCCTTTGTTTCCTCCTCTGCAGAATTTTTCCCCCAATCTCAGCTGCTTTGGTAGCTCCAAATCTCTGGCTTCTTAGTCAAGAAAAAATGATGCTTTCAGCTTGGATTCTCCTTATGTGCTTCGCTTTTCTGAAAGATCACAGCTCCTTATCACTTCTGTAGAGGTGGTTCTACAGTGCTTTCAAACTGTTGTATATATTTTATTCTGCTTTTATGTAGTTTTATAGTTTTGTATAGTTTCACAGTCACAAGAAGAAAGGTTTCATCTGATAAAAAATGCATTGCGGTGGCCAGATCCAGAAGTCCTTCGTGTGTTTTTGATAGGGCTGTTAAGCAACTGTTTTCATACATCAAAGCAACTTTGGTGATTTAGATATTAGAGAACCCACCTATATCTTTACTGACATCATCCACTTTATAGTACATTTACAGTATATTTTACTTTTAGTGCTTAAATCATTAAGTCTACTTCTCAGCGAGTATCTTAGCTACCTCCTATCTTAATCATGGAAGGAAAAATTAAATTTTCTTATCTATTTTAGCCTGATTTTTATAGAGTGCTTTCCTTTTTTTAATATTTTAATTTCAACTCTTTAGAATTCTTAGGATCAGTGGTATCCCAATATTTTAAAAGTAAGATGAAGGATTAATTCTAAAACAGAGAAAGAAATAGTTCAAAATTATCTGTTCTTTTCTGCATTGTCTGTGCAGTGTATTAGAATGTGTTAGATTTTCTTTATAACACACATTCCCTAATAAGCTTAGCAGTAAAATTAGAAATCAGAAGAGAAATATGTGTGATATGATTTCAGGGGATGTAATTAGATGGGATGATTTAACCTCACAGTGATTACTTTGATTCTTTGTTTATAAGATAGCCATTCTAAATGGGAATTATGCTACCTCTGATAATTTTTCCAGAAAAAGATACTTTCTGCAGTGAATTTTGTTATTTCCATTTTTTAACATTTTTTTATTGAGTTATAGTCATTTTACAATGTTGTGTCAAATTCCAGTGTAGAGCACAATTTTTCAGTTATACATGAACATACATACATTCATTGTCACATTCTCTTTCTCTGTGAGCTGCCACAAGATCCTGTATATACTTCCCTGTGCTACAGAGTACAATCTTGTTTTTCTATTCTACATTTTGAAATCCCAGTCTGTCCCTTCCCACCCCCCATCTTAATTTTATAAGTTTTCTTTACAATTCTCTTAAATTATTTTTTGTATTTGTCTTTATTGTATTTGTTTTGAAGTTTTTCAGTGTATATTTTAAAGCAGTGTTACTGAGAGTGTGGCCTGAGAACCAGTGCTGGTTTGAGAACTGTTTGTTCCTGATTTGAAACAAAATAATTCAGGGAAACTGAGAGTAAAACTTTAAAAATGTTGTAACATTTGACATTATGGCTATATTCTTATTTTATAGAAATATGAGTCTATAATGGATTGGTCAAAAACAAAACTAGTTTTTTGCCCCAGATAGTTTGAAAAGCACTGTTTTAGAAGACAATTTGATTCCTTATCAACTATCTGTATAAAACTTCATGAATTTTAGCTGCTTCCATTGTAAATTTCCTTTTTTGGCCTTCATTTCTATGAATTTTGGTTACTTTTTATAGGTCTAAATTTTGTAAAGATTTTATTTATTTATTTAGGTTAATTTTTAGTTAATAACAATCTTTTTTATTTCTAGTATGGTATTAATAGTTTTAACTTGTGTCTTTCGAACTTTTTTCCCCCCAGGGTCAGTTTTGGAATTAACAGTGTTACTAACCATATGATAGGATTTGAATATAATGTTCAATCTGAACTTCCTCAGGTGTCAGAAATCCTTTTCTTGCTCTGCAAGGACCAGGTCATTGTTAAAGTGCTGATAAGATGAGGAAGGAAAGGTGAATGGCAGAAGCCAAGAACTGTCTAAATTGCTCTACATGAGAAAGGATGTAAGAGGGAAGGGAGGAGTGAAGAGAAGAGTCAAGAGTGGTGAAGAGAGAGAAGAGTTTTGGAGTTTATGGAGAAAAGGGGTAAATGAGGTGAGAAGAGAGACTTCGGGAAAAGATATGTATACAAAGGTTTTTAGAAAGCTTTGTTACGTATTATGCTATATAATTCTCCTTTTGCTGCTTTCTCAAATGACCATTAGTAAAGGGCCTTATCTCTTTTTGGATACTTCTTAGAGTTTTTTTGTGGGTATATATATATATATATATATATATATATATATATATATATATAAATATAGTCAGTTTACAATGTTGTATCAATTTCTGATACTTTTTAGAGTTTTATATTTCTTTTACATCTATCACTTTGTTGGGATATACTTCAAGGCAGCACATTTTTGTTTAGGTTCCATAAATGTAAAATGTGTATGTTTGAATTCTGCCTTTTTTTCCTTAAAAATCATTATCAAACATTTTTCTATATCTTTAGAAACTCTTTGTAGACATTTTTAATTTGTCCCTCTCAAATTGCTTAAATAAATTGCCTTAAGTTTTTAAAGTTATACATGTTCATAGCTTTATTTTTCATTTTCTTAATACATTTTCCCCCATTCCATTGTATATATGTTCTGTAGTTTAATTCGCCTTTATTGATAGGTCTTTGACGTGTTTTCTTTTTTTTTTTAATGGAAGTACTGGGGATTGAACCCAGGACTTCCTGCATGCTAAGCACACACTCTGGCATTGAGCTATATCCACCCCTGTAAAAAGACAATTTTTAATGGCTCAGTTACAGTCCAGTGTGTGGATGTACTAGTGTTCACTTAACCATTCTTTCATATTGGCCACGTGGACAAAAGTGTTGCCTGCCCTTTCAGTAAACAGCAGATATTGCCTGCCATTCCAGTAAACAATGAATGTTGGTAGCCATCAAGCCATCAGCCACGTAGACTCCTCTGGTGTGTGTGCCCTGAGGGGAATTCAGGATGGAGAAAAATAGGATACTGGCCCTAGATAGTTAAGATGATTAACTGAGGAATAATTTCAGTGAGCCCAGACTCTTGCATCTTCCCATGCATAGAAAAGCACTAAAATTATTAACTTGAGATGTCTATTTTTTTTGTGATTTGCACTGATCTTTTTTTTTTTTTCATCAAAAACTTCTGTATATCCTGGCTTCTCCCTTACCTCTTCGGAGCAGTTCCTCAGAACTATCTGAGAGGCTGTCTCCCAGCTTATAGTCCTCAGTAAGGTCCCTAAATAAAACATAACTTGTACCTTTTAGATTGTGTGTTTTTCTTCTTTTGATAGACATTTAGGTGTTTTCCATATTTTTGCTAAAATAATGTTCCTTATGGTAGGCTATAATGAAAAAGAATATGAAAAGGAATATGTATGTATAACTGAGTCACTATGCTACACACCAGAAATTAATGCATTGTGAACCGACTATACTTCAGTTAAAATAGAAAAACTAATATTGAAATGAATAACTTGGTTATTGGTCTTTACATGTCTACTTATTTCCTTAAGAAGGAGAATTATTAGATTGAAAATTGTAAACACTTACCAAATTCTTGATATATGTTCACAAGTGCAAAAGCAATTGTTTAAAGTTACTAATAATTTTTCATTGAGTAAATGCTGCCAGGCTGCACGTTGAAAGTCATAAAGTCTTTTTAAACCAAGGTCATTGTGATGTTAATCTTCTCTAATCCTTTGTTTTCAGACAATAGCAGACCAAATAGTGTCAGAGATGAGAACTTCATTTTGGTGTTGCATGATAATCTACTTCAAGACTTACCAGATTCTTATAATTAAGAAGCTTTTCCTTTTGTCTGGTTATATCTGTGCTCCTTTCTTGTAGAATAGAGGTACTTCATTCCCCTGCCCCCCCTTTTTTGTATGGTTCAGAGTGGATTTTTATTGGCTTGCCCCTTGTTTTTCTCTTTTCTAGACTGAATAGTCTAATAATAATGATAAATTATGTTTGTATAATACTGGTTGTAAAGCATTTTGATATATATTATTTTACTTAATCTGCATGACATCCCTGATGGGCAGGTATTCGTATTTTACAAAGAAAAAAATAAGATTCTATTGCCAAGGTTACCCAGTTAATTTGTCAATCTGGGACACAGACCCAGGGTTTCTGATGTATTATCTGGGCAGTGTAGAGTAATAAGTAAGACAGCAGGTTCTAGAGCTAGAGTGTGTGGCTTCCAAACATGGCTCTGTCATTACTAGCTCTTGGGCAAGTTTCTTAATCTTTCTGCCTCATTTTCTTCCTTTGTTCAATGGGAAAAATAATAGTCCCTACCTCATAGGGTTGTTATGAGGAGTAGGTGAATTAATATTTATAAAGCGTATAGAGGAATGCCTGACCTAAAATGAATATTCAGTGATGTTAGGTGTTACTACTCTGACAATGGTACCACATCCACCATTACTACCACTGTCATATCAGAGTCTTCTTTGACTTCCAGGGCCAGATAGCTGGCAACTTGTTTTTCTTTCACTGTTGGCTTTTTGGGTTAAGTTCCGGGAACAGTTGCTTGTGCAGATTCTGGTGATGTTCTCGGTTTATTTGCAGAAGAGCAAGACAGTGAAGAAAATGAGAAAAGACGGAAAAAGAAAAAGGGTACCAAGAGGAAAAGAGATGGACGGGGTCAGGAAGAAGGCACTTTGGCTTGTGACCTGAAGCTGGATGACGTGCTTGACCGCACCTTAGAGGACGGGGCCAAGCAGCACAACCTAACAGCAGTCAACGTGCGAAACATCCTTCATGTGAGTAAGGCTGGGGCAGCCGTGTAATTGGAATGGAACTTTTTCCATTTCCAATATTCAGGAAATTCTTTTTTTGGAGGGGAGAGGTAATTAGATTTATTTCTTTATTTTTAGAGGAGGTATTGGGGATTGAACCCAGGACCTCATGCATGCTAACTCATGCATGCTAAGCATGCGCTCTACCACTAAGCTATTCCCTCCCCCTTAGGAAATTCTTGACTCTTGATGTATGAATTACTAATTTTGTGAGTTACCTGTGGCAAAATACTTAACATTTTAAGACAGCTTTCTCTTTAAACTCAGCACAAGTTTGAAATCTGAAAACATGGTAAAGAGCTTAATTGGGAAGATAAACTGTTACTCTGCTTCCTTCCACTGATTTGATTGTTTATTGTATTGTTTAGAAGATTTGAAGATGATAATGTTTGTTGTGGATTTTCTCTTTTGTGGGCTGATGTGTCTGAAAAGATGCGCACTTAACAGCTTACACTACTTTGCACATATTCTTTGATATGTAGCAATGCGGCTGTTTATAAAGGCTTTATTGTTTATTACCGTTTTGCTTAAGAATCTCTTTTTATGTGAGCCATTCCTGTTCTTAGTAGCCACCAATAAGGTTGGTCTGTTTGCTGCTACATTGGTTGAAGCTGTGTACTTCTCTCCAACTGAAAGCAAAGAAGCTTCTTTGCTTTCAGTTGCCTTGCTTTACCCTAATCTGAAGCCATATGAGTATCTAGCTCTCATTTATCCTCTACATAAGTCTACAAGGATTAGAGAAAGATGGGTATTATCTAGGTGATGCATCTTTGTTGGATTAAGTGAAATTTCATCTTTCTCTAGGAAGTAATTACAAATGAACACGTGGTAGCTATGATGAAAGCAGCCATCAGCGAGACAGAAGATATGCCCATGTTTGTGAGTAGTTATTGTTATTTTAATGTCATGAAACAGAGCTGTCTGAAACTGGCTAAGTGTGCGGGATCACTTGGGAGTTTGTAAATAATTTGACAGTTGGGGGCAAGGTTAGCATCGCAAAACCCAAGAATCACTCGATATTTTTATTGACTGTTTTCTTCTGATATTTCCCTCTTAGGAGCCCAAAATGACACGCTCTAAACTAAAGGAAGTGGTGGAAAAAGGAGTGGTGGGTGTTGTTTTTTCTTTATTGTTTGTTTAGCTTTGTAAATAATATCTAATTCCAGGAAAAAAAATATAGGGAAGATTTATCACGATCTGGGTTTGCCTCCTTGAAGAAATATTTGTAAAAGACAAGTAGACATGTAGAGACAAAATGTATGAAATCATTAACATAGTTTATTTTTATTTTATTTGCTTTCTGGAAGTGCTAGGTAGATAACCATTTGGAATAGTTGAGAGCGATGAGTGAGGTCAGGTTTTCTATTCATGTTGTGAGGTATGTGGCAGAGTGTTTAAAGTAGTATATTTCAAATTATGTCCCAGGGACCACTTGCATCAAGATCCCCCTGGTGTGAGGTCCTTCAGGAGTGCTTATTAAAAATGCACATGCTTGAGCTTACCCCGAACCTAGGAATCGGGAACCTAGGAATCGGGACCCGTGGGTAGGGCCAGGGAATGCGCATTGCTAAAAACATAACAGTACATTCTTTTGCACACTAAGATGTGAAAACCACTTGAAGACTTTTGAAGCATACTGGTACAGCAGGCCCTTTGACGCTGGGAACCATGTTATATCTGCTTAACTAGCATTTGTCCAGCTTGTACTTACCTTCTGTGACAAGGCAGGTGACAGCCCTGCTGGAGTCCATTCTGTCTCTGAGAGTAAGGAATATTTGGCCCGTAGACCTAAAATGCATATTGTAGTATTTGTCTGTCTGATTCTGTTCCTTGCAGCCCTATGGAAGACATGGCTGTTCTTCTTCCGCATGACCTTTCCTCTAGTTGAGGAAAACCAGTATATCTTTTCATAATATTTTTTGGGGGGCGGGAAGGTAATTAGGATTGATTGATTGATTGATTGATTGATTGATTGATTTGGGTTTTTTTTGGGGAGGGGAAGTAATTAGGTTTATTTACTTATTTATTTTTAGAAGGAAGTGCTGGGATTGTATCTAGGACCTCATGCTTGCTAAGCATGCACTCTACCACTGAGCTATACCCTCCCCCATAACATTTTTTGATGCTGAGTATCCCCCAATTTTTATTGGTCTTCATATGACAAGACTTTGAGTACCTTCACCAATATGATCTCTTTCTTCCATATGATTCTGGTTTGTCCATATCCTTTTAAAAGTGTATCCATATCCAGATGTGGTTTAACTAGTACAGATTAAATTTAGGCTATCCTCTCAATGTTCCAGATACCGTATCTCCCCTTGATGCAGCCTAAGTTTACAATGGCTTTTTTTTTTAATGCCAAAGAAACATATTTTAGGGTGGCAAATTCTGCTCCCCTGTGCATTGGTTTTTTTTGACAGCTGCATCTGTAATTTTTTTTTTTTTTTTTTGGTCTCATTGACTAACTCTAGTTAAATGAAATTTTATCTTTCTCCAGGAAGTAATCACAAATGAGCATGTGGCAGCTATGATGAAAGCAGCCATCAGTGAGACAGAAGTTCTGTGAAGTCAGCCTGACATATAGAATATAATTAACATTAATTCCATAATTGTTTCTAAAAAAACCCCAAGGAGATCCAAATCAGGCTCTGGACTATGTTTACCAACCATGTATATAGTTGTAGAGAAGTTGGACAACGCATACTGTAGTTTATGTGGGAGAACAAGGATTAGAGTCCAGGTCTCTTGCTTCTTAATGCTTAATAGACTGACTGCTTCCTGATGGATTTGATAGTAAGGACATTGATTGGGTCAGAAACAAAGATGAAAGGGTTATGGCCCTGAATCATATCATTCCCTTTACCCTATTTTGGGCCAGGCTACACAGAGCTAGGTAAGTAGCCAGAACATGGCAGGGCTGAGGAGATGTGGAGGGCCTCAGACTTCTTATAGAAACAGAACCTAATGACTTACTGGATTTTGTTCATAAGATGATTTTGATTGGTTCATAATTAGATGGTCAAGAAATTATACACTCTAATGGCATTTTGTCAGGAGTATGGAAGAGGTTTTAAAGAATTCTTTTAAAAACTTCTCCCCCTCATCACCCTGCCAGGGCTGCTCTTTGGCTGTCTCTGACCACATTGGGTGTGGTCTTTGGGGCTCGATTCATTTTCTATTTTCAAATAAACCAAAAGCTAGCGTCTCTTAAAAAGAAAAAAAACAAACAAGAAAACTTCTCCCCTGTCAACTCTATTGTTTTAAAACACACAAAAAGTTGGAAGAATTTTACAGTGAATCTAGGTTCTGTCTAGATTTAACAATTGCAAAATTTTGACATATTTGCTTTATATCTCTCTATGTCTACTTATTGTTTTTTCCTGTACTGTTTGAAGATGAGTTGTGTACAACTTGGCACTTCACCTCTAAATCCTTCCCTCAGAATTTTTCATGGCTGAGTTTTTGGAGGCATACTTACGGTGGATTTAAATAATTGATTAAAAAAATACTGACGGCAAAAGGCTCCTGTCACCTATAATATCTTAGATTTGTGTACCATTGTTGTTTACAAATAGTTTTTCACATTCATTATTCCATGTGAACCCAAACTGTGATATAAGGTAGACAAGACAGACACTTTGTCCATTTACAGATAATACAGAATCTAACTAGGTTTAAGGCAGAAATGCTGATGAAATGAAGTGAAATTCTTCTCTCAGGCACTGATAAATATTTGCAAGTGTGTCCTTGGGGATAATCAGTACCCTTAGATCACTGCAGCTACATGTCAGTCTGATGGCTATTTGTGATGGTAAAGAAGTAAAAATGGAAGATAGCCTATTTCAATTAAGAGAAGTTAATTATTTTCATTCTTTGTTGGCAGGTAATTCCAACATGGAATATTTCACCAATTAAGAAGGCCAATGAAATTAAGGTAAACTTGGAAGCTGTAATTCTTACTCTTTTCTGGGAGGACATCATTTTGAAACCTTTCTATTTGTTAACTTTTTGGGGGCCTGTGTTTTCATTTTAATTCCAGCTTTGTTTTTTTTTCATTCCTTTACTCTTAGGTTTGACTCTCATGCTAGGGATCTTTTTAACTCTTGCCTCTTATAATTTGCTTTAGCTGTTTGTTGTGCTCTTAGGATTTCTTTTTTCTCCTGCTCTACTTTCTTCCCCTTATTTTCCAAATACGTGTGATTTGTGTTTTCTGTCATTTCATTTCTTTCTGTAATTGTGCTTATGTAGCCTCCTCAGTTTGTGGATATCCACCTTGAAGACGACGATTCCTCTGATGAGGAGTACCAGCCAGATGATGAAGAGGAGGATGAGACCGCTGAAGAGGTCAGTGGTTACCCCTGGGAGTGTTAGTTGGTAATATAGAAAAAATTTGACTCAGTATGACAGTGTACTTTGCTTCCTTAGTAATGTCGCCTGTTCTAGAGAGAGCTTTGAAACACAGATCTTTTTTCTACTCATTTCTTAGCATAAATCCAAGAATGTGAGGTGTTTTCTCTTCTTCATGCTCCCTTAATTTTTTCACATCTTATGAATATTTTACATACATA